>NW_021703766.1:24916651-25046328 GCF_005190385.1 Monodon monoceros | reverse complement strand
TCTCTCTCTCTCTCTCTCTCTCTCTCTCTCTCTCTCTCTCTCTCTCTCCCCCCTCCACTTTGGAGACTTAATGAAGAATAAGATCAATGAATTACGAAAGTTAGTGTTCGTGGTAAAGTCGTATCTAAGTTAGACACAATTTTATTTCATGTTCACTCTATACCTATTTCTTTCATTAACCTTATTCGTAGACTTTTGAAAGTTCCAATTTATCTCAGCAGAGCTATCGAAGCCATTAAAGAGTAGATAATTAGTGGGGATTTTGCATACTCTTAAAGCAGATCTTTAAAAAGTGCACAGAATACAAAAGAAGACAGTGGCGGTATAAGAAGTAGAAAATAAGATGAGAACCTATTCGAAAGGAAGGGCGTATTAAGAGCCAGGGAATTTGAAATTTCTGCTCAAGCTGCTCTTCCCCACAGGTAGTGCCCCCCAGCTACTAACCCTTGAAAGTTTTAAGTTTAATATTATCAAGAGATGCCATATGCCTGATGATATTAGTTCCATAGGCAAGGATCAATAGCCTTTCATTCCTGATTAATTTATGCATCCCTTCACCCATTCAGTAAACATCGAGTGCTGACTTAATGCCAGTTACTGGCGTAAGCATTGAGACAGAGTGGTTAACAGGTTAGACATGGATGCTTACCTTATGGGGCTTAAATTCTAAGAGGGGAGAGGGTTTATAAATAAGTAAACACTTAAATAAGGAAAGAAGTCTTTCCTTTGCATATAAAAATATTTATTGCATTCTATAAACAGATAATTTGATAAAGACTACATACAAAATGGGAGACGGCCCCTTAGGATGTGATATTTAAACTGATATACAAAGGGTGAGGAGATGCCGGTAATTTCACCAGCCAGCAACAGAGTTTTCCAAGAAGAGGTCTCAGCAAGGGCAAGTGCACCAACGTGGCAAGGGGACTCGAAGCTCAAGAAACCAATAGGAAGCCAAGGTGCCTACAGTGTGTCAGCAAGGAAGGGGGGTTGGCAGAGGTGGACTTGGAGACGTCATCCATGAGAAGCAAACCTTTCACGGCTTTCAAGACCATAAGCAGAATTTGATTTCAAGCAAATATTAACAGGAAACATGAAAGGTTTTTAAAGGGACAGTGGCATAAACTGTATCTTTACAATGTTACCATGGTTACTCTGTGGAGGATGGTTCATGGTAGGAGAAGTGGAAGAAGGAAGATGTGAGTTTCTTGGCGGAGAGTGGAAATAGACCGTAGTGATTACGTGTTTTTTGAGGGAGACTCAGACGCTATGAGTTCGGTTCAGTAATCTCTATGGTCCCTTTTAAAGCTACTCTAGAACCATTGAAATTTTCTTAATGTCGAAGTGTAACTATACAAGAATAAATGATACAACTAACAACGTACGTTCCTATTTATTTGGACAATATCTTAGCAGCTTTTGCAGAGGCTAATACACAATTATCTAAATGCTTGCTTTTCCATCAATGTTGATAATATTTGCTAATTTTTTGAGAGAAGTAAGAATTGCCCCTACGATATCAGATGCTAGGCTTATAATTCCTATCTTGCAAGGCGATAGAAGTATGAATCTGTTGACAGAGTTAAGTCCTAAGACTAAGTCCTGCTTCCACAAGCTGCTATCCACATGGGATCATCTATGCCAACCTCCTACCCTCAGAATCCAGGCCTTTCATTCCTGATCTGAGATTATACAGGGACTGATGGATGCTGATTTCTAATGACATCGCTTATAATTAATAACTGCTGTTTTTTTCTTTTTTTCTTTTTTTTTTTTTTTTTTTTGCTGTACGCCGGCCTCTCTCTGTTGTGGCTTCTCCCTTTGCGGAGCACAGGCTCCGGATGCGTAGGCCATGGCTCACGGACCCAGCCGCTCCGCGGCATGTGGGATCTTCCCGGACCGGGGCACGAACCCGTGTCCCCTGCATCGGCAGGCGGACTCTCAACCACTGCGCCACCAGGGAAGCCCATAACTGCTGTTTTTAAGAGTTATATCCCAACATACAGTGACCCTGACTCCAGTTTGTGCTACTTATCCCATCCCTTCAAGGGCTCTGACCCCAGTGCATTTTCTCCATTTGTTTTCTGTAGCTCAGAGTCCTCCAGCACCATCAAAGCTGAGATACATGAGATCTTAGCACTAAGATTCCTTCACTTGAACACTGATGGCAATTCTGGCCTACTCGTTTGTATTTCTTCTGATGTCACCTTTAAGTCTCAAGTCTCCTGAAAATAGTTGGCCAGATCCTGCTTCACTTTGCTCTGTTGTTACGTCTGAGAACACTTCCTGAAGTTAGTTTCCTGTTCAGATGGTGATAGACTAGCCTTTCTAAGGAGAGGTTATTCAATGAGAAAATAATATAAAATGTACAGTTCTTGCTAGGGCATAGTTATAACAACAGGCACAAAACTGTTTATATGACCTCTGACGTTCACATTTCCTTCTATTGTTTTAGGATGAAATATTCTTTTACTTTTTCTGAATGGTCTACAACCATACCTTGTTTTTCAGATCTCTTCTAGCCTAACCTGTGCCCTTCTTACTGATGGAATGCTTTATGCCTTGGCCAGCCAGATGAGTATTTGAAAAAATACTCATCATACCAAGCCATCTTCAGAGACTTTAACATCATATTAAAGATTTGGAATTTATCCGTGACAATAGAGAACCTTTAAAAGGCTAAAACAAAAATGAGTTTAAGTTCCTCAAATGTGTTCTTCTTACTCTGTCCCTGTTCACTCCCATGTGTAAAGACTGCCTAACTGCGTGTGGTGACGCATCTAAGAATGCAGCAGGCAGCAGTTTTTTATTTTAAGAGAACAGCTCTTGGTATTAATTATGTGCTTTAATGTTCATTAATGTTTGGCTGTTTCTTTGTACCTTCTATTTATGTATTTCAGCCCTTTAAACTACTCAGGACCTCTATAGCTTCATTTTGATTTCCTCAAAGCTGGGAAAGTTATATTGAAGTCTCATTCCATTCCATTTTCAAAGAGCGTTTACTTAGTTTGATTCAATATTGTTACATAATGATTTATGATTCTTAACTCCATTGTGAATTGTGTCTTTTATCAATATGAAATGATGTTTTCCCTCCTGTCTACTGCTTTTAGCTTGGATTTTCATTTAGTCTGAAATAAATACTATCTCAGAATTATTTGCTAATCATTTGAACATTTTTGTAACTACATGAATTTAAATAGCATGTATCTGGATTGCAAAAGTATGTAGTCTGAAAATGCTTATTGCAGGAGCTTCCCTGGTGGCGCAGTGGTTGAGGGGTCCGCCTTCCGGTGCGGGGGACATGGGTTCGTGCCCCGGTCCAGGAGGATCCCACGTGCCGCGGAGCGGCTGGGCCCGTGAGCCATGGCCACTGAGCCTGCACGTCTGGAGCCTGTGCTCCACAACGGGAGAGGCCACAGCAGTGAAAGGCCCGCATACCGCCAAAAAAAAAAAAAAAAAAAATTGCTTATTGCAATTGGTGTGTTCAGAAACCATTTCCATCTATTGTCATAATGAATATAGATCTCCAGAAATTAGGTGAAAAGTTCTGATATATACATATATAATCACATTTTGCTTCATTTTCAGTGTGTTCTTCTGTAATAAATGTAATCTTAGAGAGCAAATACTGAGCTAACCAAGATATCTGTGGATTGGTTTAGAACAACTTTAGTTTTCTACTTCTGTATTAGTCAGAATAGGGTAGGTTATTCTTTAGTGATAGACAGGAAAGAAAGGGAAATGAGGGAGGGAGGAAGGAAGGGAAAGAGAGAGAGGAAGGGTGAGAGGAAAACAAAGAAGGAAAGAGGGGAGGGAAGGAAAGACAGAAGGAAACTTAGTGGTTTAACACAATAAAGGACCTTGTTGTTGTCATGGTCAGTGTGACTCAGACAATTCTTGTTTCCTCTTCCAGATAGTGACTCAGAGACCCAGGCTGTTTTCCTCCTATGACTATCCTACCACCTGGGCTCTGTGGCTTCCGGGTTGCTATAGAGCTGTGAGGACTGTATAGGACACAGCGCTTCCACCCACCTTCCTCCTTTTACATTCCTTTCACATTTTTGTTTACTTCTTGGGAGGGCTTCTTAGTTTGCCTTCTATGCTATTAATCCAATTTGATGCCATGTCAGTTCCTTTTACTGTCTGCTTGCATGTAAACTTCAGCTACGTTTTCAGCTCCCTTCCAGTTTTTTCCCCACCATCACAGAGCTCTTTTCCCTCATAATGGCACATTGTTATCCATAGACAAAGTGCTGAAGAAAGAAAAACTGTTTCATAGAGACAGAGGCATTTTAGGTTCTTTAGAAAATGCCAAACATTTCCCTAAATTTTCTTCTAGTTAACTGTAGTTTGGTTGCATGAAAGGATCATCTGAGTCATATTGATGGTGTGCTATTATTCTTTTTCTCAAGCCCAGAGTGCTCATTTTTTCCCATCAACTTGCTCTGCAGGGATTGAAGAGTGATCTGAACTGACTCAATTGTGTCTACAGGTGCGTGGATCAACCTTGATCCCGATTCCCCCCCCCCACGCCTCTCTCGCCCTGCCTCATTCCCTCGCCTCTGATTCCAGCCCAAGATAAGGTTCTATGTGGCCCTGGCTCACTTCACTCTGTTGGCTTCTAGCCTCACTCATGAGTCTTGCTGTCTTTCTTTGGGCTTCTTTGATGACAGTACATGTCACAACTCAGAATTGTTAGGCCACTAACACTCTCTAAGATAACTTTCCAAAAAATGGGAAATAAGAGGCAAAAGACTAATGCTTCACCCTCCAATTGTCAATTCTGAGAGGACTTGAGTCCTTTAAAAGGCCCTAGATGGATGGACCTAGAGTCTGTCATACAGAGTGAAGTAAGTCAGAAAGAGAAAAACAAATACCGTATGCTAACACATATATATGGAAACCAAAAAAAAAAAAAGGTTCTGATGAACCTAGGGGCAGGACAGGAATAAAGACGCAGACATAGAGAATGGACTTGAGGACACAGGGAGGGGGAAGGGTAAGCTGGGATGAAGTGAGAGAGTGGCATTGACATATATATACTACCAAATGTAAAATAGATAGTTAGTGGGAAGGAGCTGCATAGCACAGGGAGATCAGCTCAGTGCTTTGTGACCACCTAGAGGGGTGGGATAGGGAGGGAGGGAGGGAGACGTAAGAGGGAGGGGATATGGGGATATATGTATGTGTATAGCTGATTCACTTTGTTATACAGCAGAAACTAACACAACACTATAAAGTAATTATACTCCAGTAAAGATGTTAAAAAAATTAAAAATAAATAAAAGGCCCTAGAGTTAATCTGGCTCAAGCTGCCCTCATGCTAACTGACCTAATGGTTTAAACACTTACATTGCCTTTTTTCTTTTCTGTTTCTCTTCTCACAGCCCCTTGATGTTTTCTCCCAGATAAAATTCATATACACAATTCCCCCCACTTTCAAGCTCTGCTTTTGGAACGAACCATGTTACAACACTGGTTATTGTCAACTTGATTATTTCTATACTCTCCTCTCCCTTTTCAGATCTATAGTAAGGGTCACTGGATTATAAACAAACCTTTTTGCCTTTATCATTTATCAATTAACCAATTAGGGTAGTTTTACACATTGAAGTATAATATTATCCTGAACTTATCTCCTGGTTCTCTAAAATGTTCAGCTAAGGATATATCAAAAGTAAAATCCCCAGTCTTAACTTTTACCAGAGCTATCCGTGTCTACAATTTATTTGCTGCTTTTCTATTTCCCAATATGATGAGCTATCATCCATCTCCCCACTTTATCATGCCCTATTATTTTTGGTAATTACCAGTTCATATTTTTATGTGGAAAAAAGAGCTTGTGATAGAATCAGTCCAGGAAGAATAATATACTACAGTCATATCAAAACTAGCAACTATATCAAAAAGACACAATTGGAAAAAATTCTGATTGGAACAAACCCGGGATCTCTGACTCGGGAAAAGCTGAGTGGGAGACGACTAATGTATCTGTTTTCTTTTCAACTCAAGGGTTTGCCTATGGTGACAAACCAGGAAAAAAGTACGGGCCATAAACTCAAGTTCCAAAGTGAGCCACAGAGATGTTAGACAAAGTTTACAAGGATCTGGGTTGAAAGAATTTTACAGTGTCTGCCTTAGCTTTTGATTGTGTTATCAGTTTAATATGTTAGGTGTTTTCACAGGAAATAGGAAAGTTGAGATATGCAAAGCAGGGTTTGCTATTTAGATGCCACACTGAACTTTTAGAACCTGTAGTTATATTCTTCAGTAGTTTCTAACTCATAAGGAAATAATATTATCTTGCATTCTCCAGTTTGCTAAAGCAAATTAACTACATTGTTGACTTTCTGTGGTCTACCTTTGAATGGGAAAAGCAATAAAAATGAAATAATGGTAATAATCATAGTTGCTGGAAGGTTTTCTCCACAGTGCATATAGAGAGTTGAAGCACCCGTAAATGAACATCCATATGATCAGATATCCTTCAAACAGGTCACTAATTAGCTTCTATAATTAACACCTTACTACAGTAGGGGGAGCCAGGTAATTATCTGATATATTCTGAAGGTGAGTCACCTCATTTTAAGTAGCTATCACCCAAATACAATTGTAACAACTTTTGCATATTTCAAGGAGTCATAAACCTCTCCAGAAGTTCTAACTACAGCTGTATGAAATACCTTTTCCCGTCTGTGTCAGCAAAGAGATTCTGCCATAAAAATTTTACCATTTTGACTATGGTATCAATAAACAGTTTCTTTTATTTTTTTAAAAACACACATATTTCTTGATGCAAGAGATTGAAACTGTTTGAATGTTTCTTGTGCAATGAGAATTTAGCCCTTTCATTTTTAAAATTGCCTTTAATATATTTCTACATCCTAACCTACTCAACTAGCATAGTTTTTATCCCTCTCACTGCCTACTTCCTACTCAAGAAGGACATGTGGGCTGAACAGAGTGATGAAAGAGAAATTATAAGGAAAATGATCAGAGTTCAGTTCCTGCAATATAGAGAGTCACTAAAAGACATGAATTTTTTTTATATGTTGCCTCCTATTAAGATACAATGTCCTTATTCTTTTTTTAAAAAATTTTATTGGAGTATAGTTGATTTAAAATGTGTTAGTTTCTGCTGTACAGCAAGTGAATCAGTTATACATATATCCGTTCTTTTTTAGATTCTTCTCCCATATAGGTCATTACAGAGTAAAGAGTAGAGTTCCCTGTGCTACACAGTAGGGTCTTATTAGTCATCTGTTTTATATATAGTAGTGTGTATATGTCAATCCCAATCTCCCAGCTTATCACCTGCCCTTCCCCCACTTGTAACCAAAAGTTTGTTTTCTACAACTGTGACTCTATTTCTGTTTTGTAAATAAGTTCATTTGTACCATTTTTTTTAGATTCCACATATAAACGGTACGATATTTGTCTTTCTGTGTCTGACTTAACTTCACTCAGTATGATAATCTCTTGCTCCATCCATGTTGCTGCAAATGACATTATTTTGTTCTTTTTTATGGCTGAGTAATATTCCATTGTATATATGTACCACATCTTCTTTATCCATTCCTCTGTCAATGGACACAATGTCCTTTTTCTTAATCTAACTTCTTGAACTGTGTTCCGCATGTCTATCTATCAGTCTGTCTATCTGGAGAGGGAAAAATACATACATATACACACTCATGACCTTACCTGTTCAAGGTAATTGAATTTCCTGTTACTGTTCTATGACCGAAATTTTAGCTATCATTTAAAGAAATCTTAACCTAGGATGGCACTGGGTTAAGTATTTTACCTACGTTAATTCTAATCCTTACAAAATGTTTGTCATAATTCCTAATTTTTATATGTTAGTAGTGTGAGGCCAGAAATATTCATATATTCAAAGTAGTCAAAATTATGACCCATTTAGATAAACTTCAAAATACCACCACTTGCATTACTCTATATATTATTGGTGTGTTTTTGCCAGTAATATGATGAACATTTTGCCTTAGAGACAAACATGAATGAAATAGCAGGGCACTGTAGTGAAAAAAAGCAAACAGTGCAGGTAGTCAAATCTGATTTTTGACTACACTAGGAGTGGGAAAACCATGGCCCATGCACCAAATTCGGCCAGCCACCTGTTTTTGTAAATACAATTTTATCAGAACACAATCATGCCCAGTTGTCTATATATTATCTGTGGCTGCTTTCACATTACAGTGACAGAGTTGAGTAGTTGTGACAGAGACCATTAAGGACCATAAGCCTAAAAAAATTTACTCTCTGTTGCTCTACAGAAAAAGTTTGCCAACCTTTGGACTAGACCATTACAGTAAGGAACATTATTGATGTAAGGTTTTTTCAAAGCAGTGTATTTACATTTCATTAACATTGAGCCCCAGACACCCAAAAGGAGCATAAAGCTACTTTTTTTTCCATTCTGTGAAATTCTTTCATGATACCTAAATTATTCAACTTTACTCTTAAAACGTGACAACAGTTGTATTTTCTTAGTGTTTCCTCTTTTGCAATATATTCCTTAAGTTGAACCCAAATCTGATAGTAACACTGTGTGGTTATCTTTGTCTTATCAGAAACTGTCTTTGAATAGTGCCTCATTTGTACACACTTCGCCTCCATTCCATCGGTCATGAAAATAATAATAATAACGACACTGTATTACAAAATCTTGTCAGTTCTACCTCTGAAATGGTTTTTAATTCAAGATTTCTTTCCTTTTCACATTTTCATCCTTATATAATTGTATACCTTAAATATTCTGGTAGTCTCCTACTAGCCCCTATTTTTCCTCTTCTTCAAAATATGTAGTTCTTTTTATGTCTCCATTCCATCGGTCATGAAAATAATAATAATATAATGGCAACATCAACAAATATATTTACGTAGCACTTACTGTCTGCCAGTCACTGTTTAAGGGTATCAACTTATTTGACATTCACAGCAACCCCACGAGTTTTTATTATCATCACGCAGATGAGAAAATGGAGGCCAAGAGGGATAAAATAACTTGCACCAGAAACACTGCCTGAGCTAACATTAGAATCTATATCTTTCTCAACAATAATCCTCATGTCCTTTGCTTTAAAACATGTCATCTGTTTACTGAGACCTCTTGAATTGATTGCCTGATCTTAGAATGGCTATTCTCATTTAGGTTTTAGGAGTGTCCCCCATCCTCCAACCCATCCTCCAAGGCATGATGTCCAGTCTCAGTACTTTCATCCATTTGTTGTCTGTGGTAGCAGTGAAAGTGCCTGATGGGAAAGCTTCATAGAGCCTCTAGGAGCCCACGTGCTCAGAGGGCATCCTTCCTACATTGTGGGCTCTGGGCTAAGTGTTGGTTGTTAGTGCTTATCTCATTCTAAACAGGAAATATATCTGGTCTTTTAACAGTTTTTGCCAGTTGAATCCTATCTGTAGTTCTAACCTTATCCTTCATTTCTTCTCAACCAAGCCTTGATCATATCAATGCTCAGTGTGCTTATTCAATTATGGTTTTCTAAATACTGATTTTGTAGCTTTGCTCATTTGATTTCCCCTGTCTGGGCTACTTTGTTTTTGTTGCTCACCTTTTTTACTTATTTATTAATTATTATTTTAATTAATTATTTTTTATTTTTGTCTGGGTTGGGTCTTCGTTGCTGCATGCAGGCTTTCTCTAGTTGTGGAGAGCGGGGGCTACTCTTATTGTGGTGCGTGGGCTTCTCATTGCGGTGGCTTCTCTGGTTGCGGAGCACAGGCTCTAGGCACGCGGGATTCAGTAGTTGTGGCTCCAGGGCTCTAGAGCGTAGTTGTGGCGCAGGGGCTTAGTTGCACCGTGGCACGTGAGATCTTCCTGGACCAGGGCTCAAACCCATGTCCCCTGCATTGGCAGGCGGATTCTTAACCACTGTGCCACCAGGGAAGCCCTGTTTACCCTTTTTATACAAGAACTGACTTTACAATTCAGTGGAGCGGAAGGAAGTAGGGAGGTTGGACTTATGTGCTCAGCAGTCATAGGGTCAAGGCTTCCCTCCCACTCACAGCACTCGGTGACCTGGTAGCAGACCCTATGACTGCTGTGAGGGACCCTATGAGGGAAGAAACTTTATCATCTTAGAGCCTCAGTTTCTTTTCCCAGAAAACAGAAATCATAACAGTAGCTGCCTACCATAAAATGCTATTGTGGACACATAACGGGATAATACATGGAAAATACTTAGCATATGGCCTGGTACATAGTAAGCACTCAATTTTTGTATGAATACACACAATCTGATGGAAAAAAAAATACCCTTCTAGGATAAAGGCCGGCAAACTTTCTCTGTAAGGAGCCAGGTAGTAAATATATCAGGTTTTTTAGGCCGAGAGGGAAAATGGAGGATATTATGTAAACATTTATATAATATTTAAAATTTTAAATCATTCTTATCTCATGGGCCATGCAAAAATAAATTGTGGGCTAGATTTGACCTACAGGCTGTAATTTGCCAACCTCTGCTCAAGGAGATAAATAGTAAATATAGCTAACAATTATTATATTCTTAATTTGAATTGTTATATTTTTTATTTCCTAATTGTTTTGCCAAAATTGTTTTTCTGTTGTTTTCATTGTTCTTTATCTAAAATTATACTGCAGTATAGGGTGAGTGATTTTATATATATATAGTACTATTAAATATATAGTGCCATTATAATATTACATAATAGCACTATATATGTTTATATATATACACACATATAAGTATTGAGAGAGAAAGAGAGAACATTTTGTATATTCTAGGCACCAGAAAAAGTTTTGTTATAATAAATAGTGATTCCTCAAATTAACAGATCCATTCCTTAGTTCTGTTGCTTACATTCCCCTATTTGTGTTTATATTACTGGAGGCCCATATTATTATTTTTTTTAATGTGGTTTGCTGTAATCAGAGCTCAAACCTGAATTTACAAGCACTATTGTTCATAGGATTTGGATTTGATTATTTTAAAAATTAAATCACAGTTACCTAGAGGGGAAAAAGGTTGATAAAAACACAGGGAACAAAATTCTGATAATTCCGTTTACTCTTTTAGGTTCCTTGCAGAAGCCAGAAATCTCTTTTGTGTCATGCTTTGAGCAATTTTGTAAGCTTGTGATGTAAAATCTATCAGGCTCATTTTAAGGGACATTTGACTGTCCTTCACTTAGGTATGAAGGGATTCTTTTTTCCTGCCTTTTTGGTATTTTATATTTCTCACTAGTGAATCAGTAGTCTCCAATATAGAGCAGTAAATTAATTATACTTACACATGAGTGCAATGTCCATAGTCACCTGTTTTTTGGAAAAGGTTCTATGACGGTCCATATTTAAATGTAAATGCCCTTTGAGGGACATTCTATTGGAAGGCATCTGTGTGCTGGTGCAGGTGACAAGACAGCAGCAGTTCTCCAGACCAAATGAGGATGCTTTAAAGTAAATATCAGTACGAAGGTGGCCCAGGTCTTAAGCGATGGTGCTGAAACAAAGGTTGGTAAATCAACTACATTTCTTCCTGGAAGAAAGTAAAGCACTGCAGATATTTTTCTGGCTTTTGTTCTCTTTTTCATTGATGGGGAATTAGAAAGACCATACAACGCAGAGTGGGTACTTCTAATACATTCTCTATAATCATCCCAATTAAATTTCTCAGTAATGGATGGAGAAACAGTGTCTGAGAGTGGTTAAATTACTTCCTGAAACTGGCACAGCTATTACATAGCAAATCTGTGAATTCTAACCCACATTTGTTTGATTCCAATAGCCATGTAAATATCCACATATATTTTTTATGAGCAAAGTAATTCTAAAATCAGCAATCCAACTATATTCTTTAAGCATAATGCAATGATACATGTTATTATTTTCAATTAATACTGACTTCTATTATTATCATTGTTGATTCCACTAAATAGGTACTTGAGTTTCTGAGATTACCGGAGGTCTGGTAGCTTGTAAAATGTTAGTAATACAATCAGCGGAGAGAAACATCTATTTTGTGAAAGTAGATATGCTCTTTCACAGCTTTTTCTGTTGTCCGCATTCTTTAAAGTTACGCTTGGTACATACTGGCAATATTTCTGATATCGTGGATCAATCTGTCTGGGATACTAGCGCGATCCCTAAGTTTTCTTCTTGGCTTTACCCTGGACTCTGTTTTTCACTCTACGTGCTCTCCCCTTCTGTCTCCTTCTGGGTCCATTGCCTCAACTAGATATGCTAAGTATTTCCAGACAAATACAGAGAGCTCCCAGAATGGAACATCTGAATTCTGCTCCCAAACCTGCTTTCTATCCAGAGGTACCATCTCACTGGTTCCTATAGTGGGGAAGAAAGAATAGGATAACATACTGATCCTGTCTTCGTTTAAAATTTTGATAGCCTATGCATCATGGGTGTTTTTGCATTAGCTTTGAATTTTTAACTATTACATTAAATATTATTTCTCTTGCTTACCGAAATTTTTGACATCCCTTTAAGTTTTGTACCTATGTTGAATGCTTTAATTCACCATATTTGGTGAATATTTGGGGTCAAATATTTAACAAATTCTAAAGCCAGTCTGACTGGGCTTAAATCCTTGGTCTAGCACTTTCTGGCCATGTTTCCTTGAACTGGTTATTTAACCTCTCAGCATCAGTTTTCTCACTGATAAGTTGAAGATAATAATAACCTAGCTAATATGAATGTTGTGAGTTTTAAAGAAATAATATATGGAAAATTTTTAGAATAATTCCTAGCCAATTGTAAGTGCTATTAAGGTATTCGCTGTTAAAAGATTTTAAATCTTTCTGATAAAAAGAAGTTTAAAAATAGAAATCTACCCACATATGTAATTCATTTACTGACTCAGTATCTCTCAGGACAAGGCCAAACATCAGTATTTAAAGAAGTAAGACAAGGTGAAAATATCTCCTCTTTTCATTTTAATGATCAGCTTTGCTTGGGAAGTCCCGTGGAGGATAAGCTTCCTCAGTTCCTCTTGTTTTTACCCACTTTTCACTCACCTCAGTGTTCTAGCTGAGGTTCAGATCTTAATTGCTTCATGCCTAGACTAGTTCAAGAATATTCTATATGGTTTCACTGCCTCTAAAATTATAGCATTGTAGAAAATAGGAGAACAAAGTAATTATTTGAGAACACATCTGATGATATCATCACGTTTCTTGACAACCTTGAGAGTCAAAACTGGAGTGAGCTAGAAACTTTGAACGCTTTAGTGAGTTCCTGTAATCCATATTGATGTGGACCGTGTCAGAATCTCCAGATTTGTCTACACACCCTGTTGTAGATAAAGATTTGGAACATCATTTCCCAATGTGGTGTTAAGGTTTCTGTGCATTTGTAAGCATTGTTCTCTCTGCTTAGCCCCTCACCCTTACCTGTCTCTGTTACTACTCTACCTAATATGTTCTCATCCTTCAAAACTTAGCTCCAATGTCATCAGTGATTGCCACAGCCTCTGAAAAAGGTGCTTCTCCTCCATGGCGATTGTGGTTTATGGACACACTTTAGAATCTGCACTAGATATCCTGAAGACCACAGAAGAATATGCCCTAACCGCTTGACTTTGAATTTTTCAAGGTCACCTGCCCTGAAATTATAATCTCTAGCTCCTGGTACATACCTTGCTCATGCTTGGCACTCCTAAAAGTTTTTGAATAATTGAGCAGACAAATGAGTGAATGGAGAGAATGATGTCTTTTAGACTAAAATGATTGAGAAACCCAAGGTGTCTCACATAAGCTAATCATATCTAGATCTCATGACTAGGAGATAGACAGGTAATTTATTTTCATTCCTTTCACTCTTCCATCTTCATAATCCGTCATGAAGCCTGGATGATTTTATCTTCTAAATAAGTATCTCATGAAATTGTCTACTTCTTTCCATTTTCACCTAGCACCCAAAGTAGTCACTTCAAAGCACAAATCTGATGCCTCACTCCTTTATGGATAAAGACAAAACTTAACATTGACTTGCAGGCTCTGTCTAGTCCAGCTTTGCCTCTGTACACAATCTTATTTTGACAGATGATATTTTTTCAAACATGACTCTGCCACAACATGCCCCACGCCACAAGACATTCTTGTAATATGATATCTACACTCTCACTGAGTCATGGGACATGTGCATCCTTTCCTTGAAACTGAGCCACCTTTGTGCCCAGACTGATCTATAGAGCAATGTCACGGTGATACTGGGTCATAAAAATTGCCAAGCACTTTCACTTTGTCCTCTTGGGTGCTCACTCTCCAAACCCAGTCATCATGCTAGGGGGAAGCTAAGTAGCCATGTGCAGAAGCCACAGGAATGTGTTCCAGCCGATAGCCCCAGCTCACCACTTAGCTGACAGCCAGTGATGCTGGTTGGATATGCATGTGATGCTTCCAGCCTCCAGCTGTTCATTCACATCTCGAAGCCACCCCTGCTCCAGCCACACACAGGGAGCAGAGAAGCTGTCCTTCCTGAACGCTTCCCAAATTGTAGATTCGTCATAAAAATTAATGTTATTGTTGTTTTAAGCCACTAAGCTTCGTGGTGATTAGTTACACTGCCATAGATTACCAGAACATTCACCGGGTACCATATTTTTCCCCCTGCTCTCTGTGTTCTGTCCACATTGGCCATCCAGATCTTCATGCCTTCTCTGTTCTTTTTTCACATACTGTTTTCCCTGCCTGGGTTGCTCTGTCTCACTTCTAATTAACTTTATCATTTAATTCTCATTTATCCTGTAGGTCTCCGCTCAAACCTTCTTTCCTCAAGAACGACTTCTTGGACTTCTGGCCTTGCTCTTATTAGCCCTTTCCTTCTCTGTCCTCACCACAGTTATAATTTTTAAAATTGATATAATAGGGCTTCCCTGGTGGCGCAGTGGTTGAGAGTCCGCCTGCCGATGCAGGGGACGCGGGTTCGTGTCCCGGTCCGGGAAGATCCCACATGCCGCGGAGCGGCTGGGCCCGTGAGCCATGGCCGCTGAGCCTGTGCGTCCGGAGCCTGTGCTCCGCAACGGGAGAGGCCACAACAGTGAGAGGCCCGCGTACCACAAAAAAAAAGAAGAAAAAAAAATTTGATATAATAATTAGATTACAGTCTCTCTTACAAACTAGACTAAAAGCCCCATGAGGGAAAATATCTTTGCCTGTATCATTGCATCGCAGAGCCTGCTGTAGGGTACGGGACATACTAAATTCTTTATAAGTATTCATCAGATTGATGATGGAAATAATTTCATAATAATTCAAGAATATTTTATCTGGTTCCTAAGCTGTCTCATGGAATGTTCCAGGTAGTAGGAAAACCAGGTCCTGGCCTTATGGGGATTACATTGTAGTGGGGCAGAGAGAAAAAAATATATAGAAATAATTTTAAGTAGTGATACATGCTATAAATGAAAACAAATCAGAGTAATGTAAGAGAAAGAAGGAGGATGGGGTGAGTATTTTCCAACGAGTGACTTAAAAGAAGATGTTTAACTAGGGATCTGCGGGAAGCTATGTTTCAGGAAAAGGGAAAAGCTAGTGACAAACCCCTAAAGTAGGAGCAGATGTAACATTTAAGAACAAAGTATACATGGACCAGAGTAACCAGTGAGTGGAGATGAGGGGGCAAGATGGAGTCAGACAGGTGACGAGCTCCAGATAATTGACAGCTTGGTAGAAAAGACTTTGGATTTTTTTTTTCCTAAGTGTGATAGGATACTGATGAGTTTTGAATAATAGACTTGATATCATTTGTTTATGTTTTAAAAGATTTCTGTTTGGGAAGTCTACTTTCATTGGTGGGAGGAGTGGAAGAAAAGAAACTAGAAGTTGTGACTGTGGTGTAGACCAGACACAATGGTGGCTTGTATTGGAGTGTTGAACAGTGTGCAGAGGCTGGATCTCTTTAGAAGTTAGAACGAATGGGACTTGCTGAATTAATGAATGAGTAATCTATCCTCTCGTGTTTCGGCATCTCAATACCTCTCTTTTCCTTTTCCAACACCTTTTCTTCTGCGTTGCTATTCATTCTCACTTTTCTCTCATTATTCTGCAGTCCCCTACAACTCAAGCCAAATATGCAAGTCCCCTGTAGCTTTTTATATGCATCTGGTGCTTAATGACACAATTAAACTCTTGGAGTTAAGAATGAAGCACCATTTGCAGAGGTCTAAGTTCTTTAAATCTGCAATTCTTTTCCTTGTTGTAGTAAAGAAGAAATCCTCCTTGGGTGCTTCTGTTAATATGTATGATTGTATTCTTCCTTCCCACCCATATGAGATTAAATGCAGTCTCTTCCCTTAATACACGAGTGCCTATGCAGCTTTACACGTGAATTAATTGTTCGTTTCATTTGATTTTCTTAAGATGAGCTCCAGTTTATTTCTCCTCAATTTGTCTTTGGCAGATTTATTATAAAAGTCTTTTATTTCAGTTTCTAAAGTATTTATTCTCTGGGTCTATTCTCTTTCCTGTACGTTGGGAGACTAATTATTCTTCTCCTAATGAATGTTCTAAATGTATCCCATATGGTGGCATATGTGTGTTCAGACCAAAGATGCTTTGGTATAAAATAAGTAACTTCCTCTCCTGTGGTTTCCTTACAAACTTCGCTTTTTAACAGTGATAAGTTCAAAGATTCATAGACTCTAGGTTGCTATAGAGATCATTGCCTGCCCCCCACCTCTCTTCCCCCGCATCTTCCTCATTTTGCAAAAAGGAACAGAAGCCTAGGAAATACTTAGCTGGATTATGAAAGAGCTGAAGGCTGCGAATCAAGAAACTTAAGCTCTATTCCCAGCGCAGCCACTGACATTTTAAAATGCCTTCTTATATTACAGTCACTTGATTTCCAGATGAGAAGACTGGTTCAAAGAGAGAAGGGCAATGTACATTTCTAAGGGGAGTCTTTTTTTTTTTTGCGGTACGCGGGCCTCTCACTGTTGTGGCCTCTCCCGTTGCGGAGCACAGGCTCCGGACGCGCAGGCTCAGCGACCTTGGCTCACGGGCCCAGCCGCTCCGCGGCATGTGGGATCTTCCCGGACCGGGGCACGAACCCGTGTCCCCTGCATCGGCAGGCGGACTCTCAACCACTGCGCCACCACGGAAGCCCCTAAGGGGAGTCTTGTTGCCTGGTCCTCCCATTCTAAGTCAGGCCTCTTTCTTTCAAAGTAATTACCTCTGTTTGTAAATCATATAAATTAAGTGATTACACTAATGAACGTTTGAATTCCTTTTGCCATATCAAACTGTCTGTATGTTTTTGTTTACCTTACCTTATAGATAGTAGGTACTAAATAAATATTTGTTGAATGAGTGAAAGGAATCAATTATATAATATTCTGAAGTACCTGTTAGGTGTACAGCAGGATACCAAGCATTTTGTCTATGTAAATTAGCTTAACCTTCACAAGGAGTCAGCAATATTTGGAAATAATAATGCCTTTGAGGAATAAGAAATTGATGCTAAGGAAGTATAAATAAATTGGCAACAACTTGCAGAACTATAACATGAATGTAAGTCATCTGATTTCAAAATTCAAGTCTTTCCACAAGATCAAAGTAATAGTTAATATTCTTTGTTATGTACCACCCACTGTTTCATGGCATACATTTTTCAAAATGACCCTCTAAGTGAAGTGCAGTTTTATCCTATCAAGAAACCAAAACTTGAGATTTCTGAGTTTATTTGTCAAGGTCAAACAACTAGTAAGTGAGTAAGGAGTTGAATCCAGATCTGTATGGTAAGGTTCTACACTCCCAACCAGGGTTCCGTAAATCCTGATAGATTAAAGATCCAACTTGCCAAAGGAAGTTTTCATTTTATAATTTTAATTTATAAGTTAGTGTTTCTTCATTTCCCTTTCAACTATTTGCTAGTGATACATATGGATGGATTTTGTAGTAGGGACAGAGAGGGAGAAGATGCGATAGGAGATATTCTTTTTTTTTATAAACTATGAATTAGTTATTATTTCATTTATTCATTTATTGAACACTACCTAAGGAGGTCAACATGCTAGTTGCTTAATTACTAGGAATGGGATGAAGAGAATGTCCCCACTGCCAGACTATAAGCTTCTTGAAACCGGAACCTATATCTTATATCCCCAGGACCTAGCACAGTGCTTTATATATTTTTTAAAGAGAAGGAGGTGTGTAATAAAGGCAGACCACACTCCTAGAACTATATGAACTACACAGCCCATCTTTGTACCCAAAGTGGTAGGAAGTAGGAGAATCTTACCAAGTCCACTTGGTTGACGAGGCTAATTTTCCTATAAGCTGGATCTTTTCCTGCTATTCCAGTCTCCGTCAGAGCGTGCAGAAGTAGCCTCTGAGCACTGGCCACCCATCATTCTTAGCCCAGGGAGGATTGCCGTCTTATTGATGATTGACCTGAATGAATATTTTGAAGGTTCATTTTCTTACTGGTGCTTTCAAAAGTAATGTTTAAGTTTATCAATTTAAAAGAAGAATGTTTGCAAGCCCAGAGTGAGCCTTCTTCTGCAGATGCAATGAGCCACTTGGATGAATATTATATGTGAAGTCAGCTAAGTGTTTGAAGAGAATCACTCTCTGAAGAATCAAGCTAAGTTGATGTAGATGAGACGTATCTGGCTTTTCCTTGCTTCTATTTACTTTTCTTTTTTATTAACTTTTTATTTTATTTTGGGGTATAGCCAATTAACAATGTTGTGATAGTTTCAGGTGCACAGCAAAGGGACTCAGCCATACATATACACGTACGCATTCTCCCCCAGACTCCCCTCCCATCCAGGCTGTCAGATAACTTTGAGCAGAGTTCCCTGTGCTCTACAGTAGGTCCTTATTGGTTATGCATTTTAAATACAGCAGTGTCTACATGCTGATCCCAAACTTCCTAGCTATCCCTTCCCCCCATGCTTCCCCCCGCCCCCGGTAACCATAAGTTGATTCTCTAAGCCTGTGAGTCTATTTCTCTTTTGTAAATAAGTTAATTTGTAAGGAGATATTAATTCTTGTTTCTAAAAATACCATAGAATTCCTCTTGTTTAATGCTCACTTTTATGCTCCATATTCTTAAAAAAATTCTGTAGCTCTTTCTGCTACATGGTGTGACTTTGGGGATAAAATGCAATTAATTTTATTTTTAGGCCTTGAGTTTGATAAGAGTCATTTTAACTATATCATGTAAGTTTTTGTATAGTTGCTGCACAGTGATTATTGATGTGCAGTATTTATGTGTGCATAAATATGCAATTTGGGCACCATAAATTTTCTATAAAAGAAAAATGGAACATAAGAGAAAGGAACATCACTTATGGTAGGCTTACTATGTGTCAGGCCCTGGATTAATCATTTTTAAATGTTATTTGTCCTCTGATCAAAGCCATCAGGGCCATATCATAACCTCTGTGTTGTCAATGAAGAAAATGAACTTGTGAGAGCTTAAGCAGCTTGCCCAAGGTTCGACATGCAGTAAGCACTAAAGGAGAGTTTCAATCTAATTCTACCTCTACCTGAATCTAAAGCCACTTACTAATTTATTTGGATAAAGAACTCGTCATAAACTTAAAACGCTTAGGGGCTTCCCTGGTGGCGCAGTGGTTGAGAGTCCGCCTGCCGATGCAGGGGACGCGGGTTCGTGCCCCGGCCCGGGAAGATCCCACATGCCGCGGAGCGGCTGGGCCCGTGAGCCATGGCCGCTGAGCCTGCGCATCCGGAGCCTGTGCTCCGCAACGGGACAGGCCACAGCAGTGAGAGGCCCGCGTACTGCAAAAAAAAAAAACACCAAAACTTAAAATGCTTAAACTGCTTTATACCAAATCTATATTTAACTGAAAAACATTTCAGAAAAAAAAATATCAGCAGCTATATTTCTACTACCCAGAATTAACAACCGTTAATATATTTGAATATATGCTTTCTTTGTTTTTGCTGTTGCAAATGTTGCTTTTAAGGGAAAATATTTCTACTTATTTTAATAAAATGAAAAATGGATGTTAGGAAAAACTCAAGCAATACAGAAAACTGCCCCCCAAATTTAAACAATTACACCATGCCCTACCATTAGGTGCCCATGATTTCAAATATCTTTCTTGCATATATAAGAGTGGAAGAAAGAGGGAAAGAAAAGGGAGGGAAGAACGATGGTACTTATTTTTAATGATATATTTTAATTTTAGCCAGAACTGTAACTGTTTTGACAAACGAAGATATAAGAGCTTTTTCCTCTACCTGCTCTCCAATTTGCGTGTATCTTTGTGTGTGTGTGTCTGTGCATGTTTATAAACCTGGAAAATATAAAAATAATAGTATGCCTTTTAAATTTTTATATATTCAAAATTTATATATCCATGATTCAGTAGTTTTTATTTGTTTTAGTATTATCATTATACTTAAATGGACTTTGTGTTCACCACTGGTCTTCTTATCATGGATGGTTCATTCTTGGATTGTTGATTTTGATTATCCTTTTAACTGGTGGGAATTTATCAAGTAATTTTTCAAAGATATCACAGGTTCTGTGCTGATTCTCCTCTTTAATGATCAAGGTGTCTGCTAATTGCTTTCAAACAGTTGGCTCTCTGTATCCACAGGTTCCACATGCTCAGATTTGACCCACCACGGATTGAAAATAGTAAAAAAAAATTTCCAGAAAGTTCCAACAAGCAAAACTTGTTTTTGCTGTGCACCAGCAACTATTTACATAGCATTTACTTTGTATTAGGTATTATAAATAATCT
Organism: Monodon monoceros; assembly: GCF_005190385.1. Lineage (NCBI taxonomy): Eukaryota > Metazoa > Chordata > Mammalia > Artiodactyla > Monodontidae > Monodon > Monodon monoceros. The sequence continues at coordinate 25,025,593 of NW_021703766.1, read as the reverse complement.
AGAGATGATTTAAAGTATATGGGAAAATAAATGTGTGTAGGTTATATGCAAATATTATGGCATTTTATTATATGGGCATACATCAAAGGTATTGCAGAATTGGTTCCAGAACACCACAATAAAGTAAATATCATGATAAAGTGAGCCACATGATTTGTTTTTGGTTTCCCAGTGCATATAAAAGTTATGTTTACACTATACTGTAGTCTATTAAGTGTGTGATAGCATTATGTCTAAGAAAAAAGTACATATTTTAATTTAAAAAGACTTTATTACTAAAAAGCACCAAAGCAATTACAACAGTAACATCAAAAATCACTGATCTCAGATCACTGTAACAAATATAATAGTAATGAAAAAGCTTGAAGTATTGTGAGAATTACCAAAATGACACAGAGATATCAAGTGAGCAAATGCTGTTGGAAAAATAGTGCTTATAGTCTTGCTTGATGCAGAGTTGCCACAAACCTTCAATTTGTAAAAACAAAAACAAAAACACAGTATTTGCAAAGCACAATAAAGTGAAGTGCAATAAAACAAGTCTGTAAGAAACTTGAGTATCCTCTGATTTTTGGTATCATCAGGGGTCTTGGAACGCATTCCCCAAGGATACCACAGGAAGACTATAGTTACAAGGCATTCTGGCTAAGTTGAATATTCTCCAGTGTCACTCTTTTTCCCTCAAAAATCTAGGTATGTTCTGTTGATATGCCACTCATTATCTTTCTAGAAGTGAGTATAGCTGTGGACAAGGCGAGGATCAGCATAATTTTTCTTCCATGTAAGCGATGTGTTTTGTGTGCCTAGATTCTTGAGGAATTCTTTATTCTCAAGTTAGACATTTTATGTAGAATATATATTGGTCCTAAAACTTTGGTACCCTAAAACAACATGTGTTCTTTTGCTCTGTGTATTCATCTTTTTTTTTTTTTCCCAGCCATGTATCTTGCATTATATGATTAGATAAATTCTCTGTTCTGGCTATAGGTATTTTACTTCAGGGATACCAGTTACCTTGCGTGGAATCACGATGTCTTCCAAATTCATTAACACATATCTAACTGTTTTACTCTGTTGTTTTCATCCGTATTCACTATAATTATCCCAGTGTCAGTAATTCAGGATTAGAATCTATATTCTGTTCTTTGCCTGTTTTACAACTTATTAGTTGCATAATGAAAACATTTGGTCTCTAGTGAGTTTTCTTGAACTTGCAACTTTCTTTTTTGTTTTGATTATTGTAACATTTTATTGAATTCAAGTCTTTAATAATTTATTCTGTGATATGAAGCAACTGTAAGGAATTGTGAGTAAGGTTTTATTCTAGATTGTGCTCTTTCACTCTTATTTGCGTGGCACATATTCCACCCCTCCCCTGGCATATTTTAAGTTTTGGTTATAGATTTGCCTTATAGTTTATTTTCACCTGAATTACTCTAGAGTGACTCTGTAGACGTTCCATCTATTTTGATAGAACAGAAAGAGAGTCAAGTAACCCAAGTAGATATGAGAACAGTTTTTTTGTTATGAGCAGCTCGTGAGGGCTTTTCTGTGTTCTATCAACCTTCTATATCTTAGCCAAATAGATGGGGTGACAGTGGGCAGGTGGTGTTGGGAGAGCATTGACAAGGGCAAAGTACAGACTTTGTTTTTTGTTTGTAGTTTTTTTTATTTTTGGCTGTGTTGGGTCTTCATTGCTGCCCGCAGGCTTTCTCTAGTTGCAGCGAGTGGGGGCTACTCTTCGTTGCGGTGCGCAGGCTTCTCATTGTGGTGGCTTCGCTCATTGCGGAGCATGGGCTCTAGGCACATAGGCTTCAGTAGTTGTGGCTCGCGGGCTCTAGAGCGCAGGCTCAGTAGATGTGGCTCACAGACTCTATAGAGTGCAGGCTCAGTAGTTGTGGTGCATGGGCTTAGTTGCTCTGCGGCATGTGGGATCTTCCCGGACCAGGGCTCGAACCCATGTCCCCTGCATTGGCAGAAAGATTCTTATCCACTGCAACAGCAGGGAAGTCCTAGACTTTGTTAAAATGCATGAGTTCTGTTCATTTGTGAGAATGTTTATGATGCAAGAGTATTTATTATACCCTAAATCAACTTTAATATGTGAGGTTAAGGATTTACAGTTCTCATCCATTTTGGTCATTTCCCTCTTCAATGTGTTCACTTTCCTCATTTTACTCTTTTTTCCTAGTGGTGGTTTCTATGACTTCTAGGTTAAGAGGAACAAGAAGATAAGATTATCTACTAATTAGTGAGAATTACTCACCACTTTGGTTTTTTGGTAATAGGTAAACTCTCCACTTTAATCCAGTTTCTTTTCTTTCTTTCCACAGGCACCAGGTGTTGAAGGTTATTGTATGAGGTCATCTTGAGGTTCTCTCTCTCATTCTCTCTCTGTCTGTCTCCGTCTTTCTCTGTCTCTTTTCTTGTTGGTGGTAAATTTTCCCCAAGTGGTGATGATGATGATAGCGATGATATAAGGTAATTTTAGGGGGTAAAATTCTTTGAGTTTTAATGTTTATTTAAATCTGAATTTTAAAACATATTATTATATATGTCTGTACTCTAGGTGGCAATTCATGTGTCCTACCTTTTAACCCCTAATTCAGCTAAAAAACCTATTTATTTAGCGTCTTAATCACATTCTGTTATTGGTGCATCTTTGTTCATCTGTTGTCCCTGGTAAATTGTGAGCTCTTTGAACATAGAGTATGCACTTTTTCTTCCTTCTTTTATTTTTACACTCCTAGCATCTAACCCCCTTGTTCAGTGTGTGTAAAATAAATGAATAGATGAGTGAATTTTCATGGTAACTTATCTATGTTCAACATAAGGACTTATTTTCTAATGCATGGGGCTCTCTAAAAATAATATAGAGGTCTTTCAAGGAATTACCCACTGGTTAAAAATACTCAAGTCGAGGACTGAATGATTATCTGGAAGGACTGTGTGAGGAGATTTTCTACATAGCCGAAATTGGACATATGTTCTCCAGTTAGGATTTTACTAAGAAGCACTTACTTAAACATTTTTCCAAAAGGTTTTCCAGAGAATTTTCAACTAGATGTCCTTGAATAAAGAATTTTTTAAAATATTCTAGAAACTTCAGGCTCAAGATGGGGGATCCATTTGTAAGAATTGTTCACTGTTAAATTTCTCCTACACAATCTTTTTCTCTCTGATCTTTTTTCCTAGTGATTTTTAATATAATAATAAGAACAAAGCAAAAATAATACTACTAACATAGCAATAGCATTAAGAAAATAAATGTGCCAGCCTTAAAAAAACAAAACAAAACTTTATGCCATTCCTCTTTGGAATCTGAAACTCTGGCACTGTCTGTGACTGTTTTGAAGGCAATGGGAGAGTTCATTCAGATGCATTATTAAGCATCTGATTATTAACTTTCCAAACTTGGAAGCCTCCCTGGTGGTCCCTTCAATAGCTGTGTCCTCTGCATGACTTTCAGTCTTTGCCTGCAAACAGTCATGAGAGTGCAGAACATTTTAAAGTAAAATCACTTTTGCAGAAAGGTTTGTTTCCCCTTCTTGTGCTACCTTGATATACTACTAGTTTCAAATGCCTAATTTAAACGTGAAAGTAAATTCCTGATGTCCTTGCTTTAAATTTCTAAAGATCCAGTAGTGTACCAGGTCTTGAGGTAATAATCTATTCATAGGTTTATAGGAACAGTGAATAAGTTAGTTGGATAAACTTAAACTATATCCAGAGCTTTAAAAATATTCTGAAAATACTGACCACACGAATAAACTTCTCTTGCCTTTATATATGGTAAAGAACTAAACGTTTAAAAAATAACAGTTGTTCTTTTGAATGTACTATGTCTGAGTATGGTTGATACCATATGATACCATAGGATTATTGTTTTCTATTTTCTGAGATGGTAAAATGAAACTCAGAGCTAGCACTTAACAAGATTTGTAAAACATAAAGTTAGAATTTGAATTGAGTTATTTCTGATCCTAACACTGTTATGAAACAATATCCCTGTGATCGGGCTGAGCAAAATTTAGAATATAAGAAGAAAATGTCTATCATTTAAATAAAGGCAAGAATAAGTTAAAAGTTTGGGGAGAATTTCGTGTCAGCAATAGAATGTTTTGATAAAGCAGTTTATAGAAAAGAAATAGAGAGGAGGGTAAAAGAGACCTGGAATGGAAAGTTTCAAAAAATGTTTCAGACTTTGTTGAGATATATTTGACATATAAACTTATTAAAGTTATACAGTGTGATGTTCTGATACATGTATGTATTGTGAAATGATTACCACAGTAAGGTGAAGGGGGCAACATATACCACTTTCAAATATGCTTCTTTGGCATAAGGTTTATCTTGAGCTGATTATTTCTAAGAAACAGCAAACACAAGAGAAGCTCTGAAAACCCTGTAGAAGTTACCCCTTGTAAGAGACATTTACTTTTATAAGGGAAATCTCCATTAAAAAAAAAATTTTTTTAATGTATTTTTTTACACAGCAGGTTCTAATTAGTGATCCATTTTATACATATTAGTGTATACATGTCAAACCCAATCTCCCAATTCATCTCCTCACCACCAGCCCCCTGCCACTTTCCCCCCTTGGTGTCCATACGTTTGTTCTCTACATCTGTGTCTCTGTTTCTGCCCTGAAAACTGGTTCATCTGTAACATTTTTCTAGATTCCACATATATGTGTTAATATACAATATTTGTTTTTCTCCTTCTGACTTACTTCACTCTGTATGACAGTCTCTAGATCCATCCACATCTCTACAAATGACCCAATTCCGTTCCTTTTTATGGCTGAGTAATATTCCATTATATATATGTACCACAACTTCTTTATCCATTCGCCTGTCGATGGGCATCTAGGTTGCTTCCATGGCATGGCTAGGCTAAATAGTGCTGCAATGAACATTGGAGTGCATGTGTCTTTTTGAATTATGGTTTTCTCTGGGTATACGCCCAGTAGTGGGATTGCAGGGTCATATGATAATTCTATTTTTAGTTTTTTAAGGAACCTCCATACTGCTCTCTATAGTGACTGTATCAATTTACATTCCCACCAACAGTGCAAGAGGGTTCCTTTTTCTGCACACCCTCTCCAGCATTTGTTGTTTGTAGATTTTCTGATGATGCCCATTCTAACTGGTGTGAGGTGATACCTCACTGTAGTTTTGATTTGCATATCTTTAATAATTAGGGACGTTGAGTAGCTTTTCATGTGCTTCTTGGCCATCTGTATGTCTTCTTTGGAGAAATGTCTACTTAGTTCTTCTGCCCATTTTTTGATTGGATTGTTTGATTTTTTAACCTTGAGCTTCATGAGCTGTTTATATATTTTGGAGATTAATCCTTTGTCCATTGATTCATTTGAAAATATTTTCTCCCATTCGGAAGGTTGTCTTTTTGTCTTGTTTGTAGTTTCCTTTGCTTTACAAAAGCTTTTAAGTTTCAATAGGTCCCATTTGTTTATTTTTCTTTTTATTTCCATTTCTCTAGGAGGTGGATTAGAAAAGATCTTGCTGTGATTTATGTCAAAGAGTGTTCTTCCTATGTTTTCCTCTAAGAGTATTTTATAGTGTCCGGTCTTACATTTAGATCTCTAATCCATTTTGAGTTTATTTTTGTGTATGGTGTTAGGGCGTGTTCTAATTTCATTCTTTTACATGTAGCTGTCCAGTTTTCCCAGCATCACTTATTGAAGAGACTGTCTTTTCTCCATTGTATATTCTTGCCTCCTTTGTCATAGATTAGTTGACCTTAGGTGTGTGAGTTTATCTCTGGGCTTTCTGTCCTGTTCCATTGACCTATATTTCTGTTTTTGTGCCAGTACCATATTGTCTTGATTACTGTAGCTTTGTACTGTAGTCTGAAGTCAGGGAGTCTGATTCCTCCAGCTCCGTTTTTTTCCCACAAGACTGCTTTGGCTATTCGGGGTCTTTTGTGTCTCCATACAAATTTTAAGATTTTTTGTTCTAGTTCTGTAAAAATTGCCCTTGGTAAGTTGATAGGGATTGCATTGAATCTGTAGATTGCTTTGGGTAGTAGAGTCATTTTCACGATATTGATTCTCCCAATCCAAGAACATGGTATATCTCTCCATCTGTTTGTATCGTCTTTAATTTCTTTCATCAGTGTCATAGTTTTCTGCATACAGGTCTTTTGTCTCCCTAGGTAGGTTTATTCCTAAGTATTTTATTCTTTTTGTTGTAATGGTAAATGGGAGTGTTTCCTTAATTTCTGTTTCAGATTTTTCATCATTAGTGTATAGGAATGCAAGAGATTTCTGTGCATTGATTTTGTACCCTGCAACTTTGTCAAATTCATTGATTAGCTCTAGTAGTTTTCTGGTAGCATCTTTAGGATTCTCTATGTAGGGTATCATGTCATCTGCAAACAGTGACAGTTTTACTTCTTTTCCAATTTGTATTCCTTTTATTTCTTTTTTTCTCCAATTGCCATGGCTAGGACTTCCAAAACTATGTTGAATAATAGTGGCGAGAGTGGACATCTTTCTCTTGTTCCTGATCTTAGAAGAAATGCTTTCAGTTTTTCACCATTGAGAATGATGTTTGCTATGGGTTTGTCATATATGGCCTTTTTTATGTTGATGTAGGTTCTCTCTGTGCCCACTTTCTGGAGAGTTTTTATCATAAGTGGGTGTTGAATTTTGTCAAAAGCTTTTTCTGCATCTATTAAGATGATCCTATGGTTTTTATTCTTCAGTTTGTCAATATGGTGTTTCACATTGATTTATTTGTGCATATTGAAGAATCCTTACATCCCTGGGATAAATCCCACTTGATCATGGTGTATGATCCTTTTAATGTGTTGTTGGATTCTGTTTGCTAGTATTTTGTTGAGGATTTTTGCATCTATATTCTTCAGTGATATTGGTCTGTAATTTTTGTAGTATCTTTGTCTGGTTTTGGTATCAGGGTGATGGTGACCTCACAGAATGAGTTTGGGAGTGTTCCTTCCTCTGCAGTTTTTTGAAAGAGTTTCAGAAGGATGGGTGTTAGCTCTTCCCTAAATGTTTGATAGAATTCACCTGTGAAGCCATCTGGTCCTGGACTTTTGTTTGTTGGAAGATTTTTAATCACAGTTTCAATTTCATTACTTGTGATTGGTCTGTTCATATTTTCTATTTCTTCCTGGTTCAGTCTTGGAAGGTTATACCTTTCTAAGAATTTGTCCATGTCTTCCAGGTTGTCCATTTTATTGGCATAGACTTGCTTGTAGTAGTCTCTTAGGATGCTTTGTATTTCTGCGGTGTCTGTTGTAACTTCTTTTTCATTTCTAATTTTATTAGTTTGAGTCCTCTCTTTCTTTTTCTTGATGAGTCTGGCTAATGGTTTATCAATTTTGTTTATCTTCTCAAAGTACCACCTTTTAGTTTTATTGATCTTTGCTATTGTTTTCTTTGCTTTTATTTCATTTATTTCTGCTCTGATCTTTATGATTTCTTTCCTTCTACTAACTTCGGGTTTTGTTTGTTCTTCTTTCTCTAGTGCCTTTAGGTGTAAAGTTAGATTGTTTATTTGAGATTTTTCTTCTTTCTTAAGGTAGGCTTGTATTGCTATAAACTTCCCTCTTAGAACTGCTTGTGCTGTATCCCATAGGTTTTGGATCATCGCATTTTTGTTGTCATTTGTCTCTAAGTATTTTTTGATTTCCTCTTTGATTTCTTCAGTGATCTCTTGGTTATTTAGTAACGTACTATTTAGCCTCCATGTGTTTGTGTTTTTTATCTTTTTTCCCCTGTAATTGATTTCCAATCTCATAGCGCTGTGGTCAGAAAAGATGCTTGATATGATTTAAATTTTCTTAAATTTAGTGAGACTTGATTTGTGATCCAAGATGTGGTCTATCCTGGAGAATATTCCATGTGCACTTGAGAAGAAAGTGTAATATGCTGTTTTTGGATGGAATGTCCTATAAATGTCAATTAAATCTATTTCATCTATTGTGTCATTTAAAGCTTGTGTTTCCTTATTAATTTTCTGTGTATGATCTGTCCATTGGTGTAAGTGAGGTGTTAAAGTCCCCCACTATTTTTTTGTTACTGTTGATTTCCTCTTTTATAGCTGTTAGCAATTGCCTTATGTATTGAGGTGCTCCTATGTTGGGTGCATATATATATATATATATATAAAAAATTGTTATGTCTTCTTCTTGGATTGCTCCATTGATCATTATGTAGTGTCCTTCCTTGTCTCTTTTAACATTCTTTATTTATTCTATATCGTTACGCGAGCCTCTCACTCTTGTGGCCTCTCCCGTTGCGGAGAACAGGCTCCGGACGTGCAGGCTCAACAGCCATGGCTCACAGTCCTAGCTGCTCCGCGGCATGTGGGATCATCCTGAACCGGGGCACGAACCCGTGTCCCTTGCATCGGCAGGCACACTCTCAACCACTGTGCCACCAGAGAAGCCCAACATTCTTTATTTTAAAGTCTCTTTTATCTGATGTGAGGTATTGTTACCACAGCTTTCTTTTGATTTGTATTTGCATGGAATATCTTTTTCCATCCCCTCACTTTCAGTCTGTATGTGTCCCTAGGTCTGAAGTGGGTCTCTTGTAGACAGCATATATATGGGTCTTGTTTCTGTGTCCATTCAGTGAGCCTGTGTCTTTTGGTTGGAGCATGTAATCCATTCACGTTTAAGGTAATTATCAATATGTATGTTCCTATTACCATTTTCTTAATTGTTATGGGTTTGTTTTTGTAGGTCCTTTTCTTCTCTTGTGTTTCCTACTTAAGAGAATTTCCTTTAGCATTTGTTTTAGAGCTGGTTTGGTGGTGCTGAATTCTCTTAGCTTTTGCTTGTTTGTAAAGCTTTTGATTTCTCCATTGAATCTGAATGAGATCCTTGCTGGGTTGAGTAATCTTGGTTGTAGGTTCTTCCCTTTCATCACTTTAAATATGTCGTGCCACCCACTTCTGGCTTGTAGAGGTTCTGCTGAGAAATCAGCTGTTAACCTGTGGGAGTTCCCTTCTATGTTATTTGTTGTTTTTCCCTTGTTGCTTTCAATAATTTTTCTTTGTCTTTAATTTTTGTCAACTTGATTACTATGTGTCTCGGCGTGTTTCTCCTTGGGCTTATCCTGCCTGGGACTCTCTGCTTTTCCTGGACTTGGGTGCCTATTTCCTTTCCCATGTTAGGGAAGTTTTTGACTATAATCTCTTCAGATATTTTCTCATGTCCTTCCTCTCTCACTTCTCCTTCTGGGACCACTATAATGTGAATGTTGTTGCATTTAATGTTGTCCCAGAGGTCTCTTAGGCTGTCTTCATTTCTTTTCATTCTTTTTTCTTTATTCTGTTCCACAGCAATGAATTCCACCATTCTGTCTTCCAGGTCACTTATCCATTCTTCTACCTTAGTTATTCTGCTATTGATTCCTTCTAGTGTAGTTTTTATTTCAGTTATTGTATAGTTCATCTCTGTTTGTTTGTTCTTTAATTCTTCTAGGTGCTTATTCTTTAATTCTTCTAGGTCTTTGTTAAACATTTCTTGCATCTTCTTTATCTTTACCTCCATCCTTTTTCCGAGGCCCTGGGTCATCTTCACTATCATTATTCTGAATTATTTTTCAGGAAGGTTGCCTATCTCCACTTCATTTGGTTGTTTTTCTGGGGTTTTATCTGGTTTCTTCATGTGGTACAAAATCCTCTGCCTTTTCATTTTGTCTGTCTTTCTGTGAATGTTGTTTTCCTTCCACAGGCTGCAGAATTGTAGTTCTTCTTTCTTCTGTTGTCTGCCCTCTGGTGGATGAGGCTATCTCAGAGCCTTGTCAGGAGATCTCCATTTTTAAGGTTGTCTGTGTCTTTCTGTACCAGGAAGAGGAGGATGAACTCTAAGTCTATAGAAACTTGTACTAGTGGAGAAAGCAAGGAGTTAAATCTACATAACAACCATACCTTTGTTTACTCTGCTTTTCCTGGTAACCTCCCATAACTGGCCTTCCCCCAGCCCCTAACTTCTTTCTTTTGTGTTTAGCTGGGGATGGTATTTAAGGTGGTGATTTGGGCCATTTGGGGGCTTCACTCAATTTTCTTGAGAATCTCCCATGTATACAGGAGATATACATATTTTTAAACTTATGTGTGTTTTTCTCTTGTTAATCTTTCTTGATACACATATATATTGTGTCTCAGCCAAGAAGCTAGAAGGGTAGAGGAAAAATTATTTTTCCTCCCCTACAAAGGTTAGTTAACACCTCTATCACCTCACATAATTATTAATTTTTTTTTTTAGTGTGGTGATAACATTTAAAATCTATTCTCTTAGCAATTGTTAAGTATATAATACAGTATCATTAACTATTATCACAATGCTGTATATTAGATCCTCCAAACTTATCCATCTTATAACTGGTAGTTTATTCCCTTTGATCAAATCTCCTTATTTCCCTCACCTCCCAGCCCCTGGCAACCCCCATCCTACTCTCTGATTTTATCAGTTTGGCTTATGATCTGATGGCCCCTTATAGCAGAAAATTGATGGATGTGAGTCAGTTAGTCCAGGTATTTAGAGAAGGAGAATTAGAGACAGAATTAGTGTTTGGTTCCAAGACAAATTAGTGTTTGGAGCAAAATTTGCCACCCTGAAATATGTCTCTTTCTTTGACATAAGAATTAATTTAGACTGATTATTTATAAGGCCCAGAAGACTCAGGAAGAACATTTGCCCTTTCCCCTAACAGCCTAAAAGGGCGTATTAGATAGATGACTTGTTCCAGGAAGGAAGTGATCACCATGGATAACTATAGTATGAAATAAGTGTTCAGACAGAGAGGAACCCAGCAAAGTCTGTTAAAATTCCTCTCTGACGGGCTTCCCTGGTGGCGCAGTGGTTGAGAGTCTGCCTGCCGATGCACGGGACACGGGTTCGTGCCCCGGTCCGGGAAGATCCCACATGCGGTGGAGCGGCTGGGCCCGTGAGCCATGGCCACTGAGCCTGCGCATCCGGAGCCTGTGCTCCGCAACGGGAGAGGCCACAACAGTGAGAGGCCCACGTACCGCAAAACAAAAAAAGATGGTATTCAACCAGAAGACCACTAGTTTGGAATTCCTAATTTAATTCAGCACCTTCCTTTTATAGAAAAAACTGTTCTGGGCCCATAGAAGTTTAGTGTCACAACTAGCAGATGTCAAAACGTTGTTTCAAAAATGCCCATTTATTTTCCCCTTCCTCTACAAAATATGTTGTGACTTGACAACATTTTAGAAAAGGTGTCTGAACACAAGCTAGGAGAAACTCAATTTCCAAGGAAAGCTTGGAGTACCTTAGAAACCATGAGATATCATTGCATAATCTAAAAGAACAAGTATACTTTTAAAACTGGTTTGTTAAATCCCTAAGTCCCCTTGATAGAGGTGAGATTGCACCACCAGTTGTACTTCCATTGATGTAACTTGGTGAAATGACTTCTGGATCAAGTTAATCCTTTCCTTTTTCTATCTAGCTCTACAGGAGCCATCATTTTAGATGACAAGGACTCTTCTTCTCCCCTAGTACACATTTATCTATCTTATCTTTTAAGAATGTTAAGCCTTAGGAATGCAGCCAGAGTCTGTCAGTGCCTGCATCATGTGGTATTTACTCTGTGAAACATGATGAAATGGAAAGACATACCATACAGTTGAATGTCCCATGTTCTAGGGCCTAGTTAGTGTGTTTATATGTCATTTTTTCGTTTCAGTCCCAAAGAATAAGATAAAATAATATATGCTGTATGAAGCTCCTGACATACAGTAACTTATTTTTAATAACCTCCTAATTATTCCCATATCTAAGTTAACAGTTATGGTAAAGATTCTAGTGCATTTGTAGGTGTTGCTAAATCTCAGTTTCCCTTATGTGTTTGTATAAGCCACAGAATATACGCAGAATAGTGTCTAACACATAATAGTTGAGGCATGGCTAATTGGATGGATGGATGGATGGATGGGTGGATGGATAGTTAGATGGATGAATGGGTGAATGGATAGATGGGTAGACTGACATGTGAATAAATTAATGAATCAATACATTGAATAGCTTTCCAGAATTGAGCAATTTAGTTAATCTTGATTGGCATCTAATATTTCATCTGGTTATTGACAATCTCTAAAATCACATTCAACTCTGAAAATGTATGATTCTATAATAGTATTTGTTTATATCTCACACATTTTCTGACCCATATCATATGTTGAAAAATATTTCTTCTTTATATTTAAAGTTAGATATATTAGCAGTTACATACATGAGATTATATGGATATGGGGCTCTTTTGAGTCACAAAAAGTTGAATTGAGTTAAATTCCTCTTAGGGATACAGTGATATGTATTGCTATATTTTTACTAGAGTGTTATGTCTTCATCAAAAAAATCTTAGGTACTCATAGGGTTGTTGAGAACAATAATGAGATTCCCTCATTTTATAACTGAGGGGACTGAGACATGGAATGATCAAAACAATCTTGGTCTGATCTTGTTCATCATTACCCAAGATTCTTTTAGGCTTACAGATTTTTGACAAGCAAAATCAGAAGAGTGTTTTAAAGTCAATGGGACAGAAGTCAAATATTAAATTCGGATGAATGAAAACATAACATTTTGAAGTTTCTTATAGCTGTATCCCCTTTGTAATCATGAGACACTCTTCTAAAGAGCTTCAACTAAAAATCCTAAAATCTTTGCAGATTTTTCTTTACCTGATGTGGTAAATTAAAAAATTAATCCAATGCCCTCAGATCTATGTTTCTTGTTTTACAAAATAGTTTATTGATTAACCAAGGTCTAAACAAAGCTTCCTCCATGACTCATTGATCAAAATAAGATTCGAGAGCTCATTAACTCAGTTGTCAGATATATTTATTTCTTCATAAGCTCCTTTTTTCCTACTAACCTTTCACAATAGTAAAAGCAAAAGAGCTTATCTACTTTTACGTTTCACCAAGCATATATCAGCTACCATTATGCTCTTTTCCAGAGGAAATTTTAGAGAAAATGTACATTCCAAAATATTTTATTTGGAGGATGAAATCTCCAAACATCAAACTATTTAGTGGATTATTGTAGCTTTAAACAAGGGAAAATGTAGACACTAAGTATTCCTATTTTGATATCATTAATTACTTGCACAGTCCAACCATAACACAAAATACCAACTTAGTAAGTGAAGGATCTTTGGAAAATGTTCTTTGGATTTTGCTTATGGTGAGGGGACTCATTGGCAGATGCTTTCATGTTTTATCACTAAAATTTGAATCGATTGGTGATGAAACTAATCTCATATTTATTCACAGCTCCTATGTACAGGACTTCAACTCCACTTGGGTAAGTGGTCCCATATTTTCAGGCATCAATACCAGTCTATATTTCTAAGATGTCATCTTTTGCTAGGGTGACTTTATAACTTATCCAGTTTTGAGAGTGAAAGATAGTACTATTAATAATTTTGGTAGAACAAACAAGTTCTATCCCACAGGGACTTGTGATCACCCTGCATTTAGTTGAATAAATGACAGGTCTTACCATAACTGCTCTCTCCTTGACATGAGTCTGATTTCTCACTAAAGAGTATTTTGCACATTATTATTCCAGAATGTCTTTCAGTACAAACTCTTTCCCTCCAGATTTTCTAATTCTATGCATCTCAGATTTCACATTTGCAGTGAAGTTCCCTGGTCCCCTAGCTCTCATTGATTGATCTTTCTGAGCCGTACTTAGAGTTTGCACTGCACATCATCATTGGCTCTGAAATTGTTTGCTCTTGTTTCATATATGTGTAAGTTTTATCTTCCAGAATGTACCATGGGTTTCCCAAAAGCAGGGAGGGATGCGTTGTACTTTTTCCTCTCCAGCTGACTTGACATAGGAATAACCAGCTAACACTGCGATCATATATTGAATGATTAAACTGGACATGGTGTTTTTTTTTTTCTCTCACACTTATCTCTACCCTTCTTATTGTGCTCCAGCCATACTGGCCTACTTCCCATTTCTTCAAGATGCCAATCACGGTGACTGCAGTACTCATTCAGTTAGCCTATCATGTATTTTCTTCCCCTTATTTGCAGGTTGATTTTTCTACCTTACTTCAGGCTCCTGTCCCAAAGTTACTTCTTTAGGAAAGAGTTCCTTGGAACTATCTGTATTATGTCCACTTTCACCCCTTTAGCCTTTACTCCCTTAGCTTCTCTCCTTGCTTTATTGCTAGTCTCTATAATTCTTTTTCCTTCCTAATGTCAAATACACACAAAGATACCACCCCTCCCCCCCAATAATAACTAAGTTTCATATCTTGTTCATCTATTACCAACACCTAGAAGTGTGCTAGGAACATAGAAGGTGCTCAAGAAATTCATGTATCTGTTAAAAGAACATGGCAGGGGAAGAAAAATAGGCCCAAATAAACACTGGTAGTGGTGATGAATGAAAGTATGGAGCAGTTTATTTAAAAGAGAATGTGAATCATGTTTTTAGAGTATAGAACCTATATTTCTGTTCTTGAACTCAGATCTGTCCTTCGACCTCATTCCCTGTGAAGTTTCTACCAGGTACACCATGCTGAATGATCACCAAGGCTAACATAAATTCTAAGAAATTTTCCATTTCTAGAAACCCTTCACATATTTCCCCCATGAGGAGTTGAATAGAAACTAAGATCTGTCCTGAAATTCTTTCTTAGTTGAAGAACCCAAAATGAGCAAGTATGGCCATCATGCAGAGATCATTTTTTCCTCGTTAGATAATTGCATCTGAGAAGGAAAGAGGATAGAAAAACATATTATAGCAGTCTTAGATATATAGCGTATCACCGCTCCTTACAAGACAAATTTAACCTCTGTTGCTTTAAAATAACCATATATAGGCTATAAACACAGTATTTTAATGGCTTTTCTCTTTTGTGCTGTCCGTGTAGATAAAACTTAACTGCTTCCTGTTAAGATCCTTTTCTAGAAATGTGGCAGTACGTGTAAAATTTGTTAGGCCATCAACCCACTCTATTTTTCCTGGAAACAGCACCCTTGCCATTTGGAGAGCTGCTCTTTCCCATCTATGGTTTTATGGTTGGAATAGAAGCTACTGTCTTTCAGTATGATTCAGGCAGTGAAGACACGGCCCAAGGTCAGACCATCATGAGAGCTTAAGGTGTACACCTGATCGAACCCAGACCAATGAGCATCCTCCCCAGGGATTTGTCCAATTTGAGCTAGAAGGAAAGCCCTTTCATCCTTGGCCACAGAAGCCTGGAAATGGATATATTTCCTATATTACCCTTTATGTGTAGAAAGGCAGCGTTCTCTAGTAAAAATCAAAGGCAGTCAATAAAACTAAAACATAAAACAAAATAAAACACACACACCCCAAAACAAAAGTGTAAAATAGAGTTTGACTACATTTGAGTTCCTGGTTCCAGTTGCCCAGGAAAAACTCTAAAACCACTCTTTCCTTTGCCTTAATTAAGTGAATCAAGAAATTCTTCTGTAGAACATTGTGCACATTTGATTTTCTGCTGCTCATTTTTTGGCCTCCTAAGCAAACTAATTTATGTTGCAAACCTTTTTGAGGGCTCTCTTCCTGTGATGCCTCTCCTGAAATCTCACTTCTCCTCTACCAAATTCTATTTTGTGTTCATCCTTCTATAATTGCATGTCTAATTGCAGTGCATTTTTGCATGTGAGTTTCTACTGCTGTCTTACATGCCCTATGAAGAGCGAGGTTCTGTATTTAATTTCCATCACTAGAACTCAATACTTTAATGTCAAAGATTAGGTTCTCAGTAAGTGAAGTAATAAACAACCTTGGAAGGGGGCTCTTCTTGTCTTGCTAAGAAGGTAAGGGTACTCCACCAGAGGTCACTCCTAAAATATTTGAGAGAAATAATAATTAAAAAGTAAGCAAATATACAGCAACAAAATAATGAAACCGACATTGGAGGCAAAGGCTTTCTTGCTATATTATATACAACCTTTTGGTCAATTCCAATCTTTTCCTCTTGAAATCTCAGTTATACTCTCTTTCCGTAGAAATGCCTCATCAAAAATACTTTTATCTTGTTCTGCTCTTCTTTTGAGTATTTTATTATAACCTCTTAATTAAATGACACTCAAAATTATTTGCATTTGAAAAAGTATGTAATTGTATTATATGAGATATTAAAAGTTTCCACATCTAAATTTTGTTCTACTTAATTCACTTTGCTTCATGCTACATAATGTAACTTTTAACATTTGTAATGTGTTTACTTCTAGTGTATTTTGCATTTTCCTTTTTATTAAACACGAAGTATAAGAACAGCAAGAAAGTCTTATGTAGATTGGCAGTAGTCATTCTACTGGATTTCACAACATGCATGCTCGTGTAAAATTATACATGTACCATACATTCATATAACCTTCTATAATTTCATCATCCAGATGGATTTCAGGGAGGGACATTTAAAATATATTTGTGTGAAAATTATATTTAAGTTGAAAAGTGTCCAAGGAAAAATATAGAGTAATACTTTTGTTATTATAATTATGCAATTAGGAGAAGATTCAAATAGAGTATACACAGAAAAAAGGCTTAGTACAAGGTGTTTATCTTGGCACTGGCAGGAGTGGAGATAGTTTTACCTAAAGTTTATTAGAAAAGAATCACCTTTGGTAAATCCAAGCTACATTTTAAGCATAATTATCTCTAGAGTCACATACTTTCTTCACCAATAGAGTGACATTTGTTTAAATTTATATTTTTTTTTCTGTGTCAAAAGTTTAACCTTGCAGCTATTTTAACCATTCAGGAAAATATAATAAAAAGACCAAATATTTAATCTCCACACTAGAGAAAACTTATTGATATGCGAGAACTCAAAATTGTTTCCGCATCTTAAATTTCCCCATGACTTATTCTAGGCTATCATGAGTGTTGAGTATATAGTTAGAGAGCTGGCATAAGTGCTACAATGTTGACCCTGAACTGGATGCTAAGGATACTTGGTTAACTCTCTATCATAAAGACAAGTTTCAGGGTCTGTAACCTAGCATTCCAAGGCTGTCCATTTTCTGATTCTCTATTGTCATTTCTCATTTCTCACCATTCATTTACAACTTCACACTATATAGTCCAAACATATGGAACTCATTACAGTTGTCCAAATATGTCTTCATAATCTTTTGTGTGTTTGTGTGTGTATTTGCTTCATCTGCCAAGCACATTTTTCTCACCCCTCAGTAACTGTGACAGATTATTTTTTGAAGATGGGTAGGTTTTCATTAGGTGCTTGACTTAAGCATAAAGCACCCTAAATTTAATCTCAGCTTTGTCACTGACTAACTCTCTAGTTGGGAGGTAGTTGCATAATCTCTCTCTGTAGCTCAGTTTCTTCATGCGTAAATTGGCACTATTAGAGTATCTAGAGGGTGTGTATGTGTGTATGGATATGTTCTCATCACACAATTTCAGGCGTTTAGGGAATGTTTGTTAAGTGTAAAGACTTCTTCCAAAAGAAATTAATAAAGCTAAATAATATAATTTTCTCTATACAGTTATTTCTCTGGCCTGAGGCTGCATGGATAGAAAAATACAATACTTTTAGTGAGAAACTGAGTTTGTGTGTATTAGAATATTTTCCAAAACTGAGAATGCACTGGGATTTTTGCTCTATTTCCAGTAGTCACCAGAAATACCTCATCATGCTCACATACTAGTAAAAAATCATCAAATTCACCTGGTGATTTTATAAAACTACAATTTCCATGTTCCCCATTCCCCTCAACCCCATAAGATGTTGACTCTGAAGGTCTGGAGTAAAGCTGCAATATCAGGTAATTCTAATTCACAGTCAGATCGGGGTGCCCACCATGCTCATCTCCTCCCCCTCCTTCTCCTTCCGTCTGTATCGTTCTGATGTCTCTTATTATATTCAATTACTGCATTCTATCCTGTCTGAAAAGCTAAGTGAAGGCAGCCCAATTCTGCCTCTGTTGCTATGCATTCATTCATTTATTCTTGTCACAAATCCTTACTGAGAGATTTTTGTGTCACACGTACTGTGCTACCTGTTAGGTATATATTGTTTACTGTTTGGTATAAAGGCATTACTGCTAAGTATCAGGAATTCAAGCTGCCTGGGTTGTAATCCGGGCTGAATTAATACTAGCTGCTGTGTACCACTGCGTGGTCTCTAACCTCAGTCATCCTTCATCCACATCTCTAGCATGTGGATATCATTGTCCCCAACTCTCCCAATTTTTTGTGAGCCTTCATATGAGATCTCTCTTGTCACCTGATAAGTTCACATACATGTCTGTTATTATTTTATTAATAGTAATATTAGTAGTCAGGGAGACAGCATAAAACATAAACAGGTGAAAAATTATAAAGTGTGATAAGTTCTATGAAGGGCACAATTGGATGCTTAAGAAAGAGCAGAGAAACAGGATTCAATAAAGTAATTAAAGAAAGTTTCTTGAGAAGGTGATAGTTAAGTTGGTATGTGGAAGATAAAAGTGGAAATGGCCCAAGAAAACCAAGGGCAAAGCATTTTTGGCAAAGGGAAAAGCATATCTAAAGTTTTGCATCAGGGAAGCATCTGGAATACTCCAGAAACTGCAATGGCTGCTTACAGTGAGAAAACAATTAGCTATTTCAAAGGGGTTATTGCCCAAGGCTCAAAATCTGCTGAAGCACCTGCATCCCCTAAAGCCATTGTCCGCCCCAGGGCATGGCATCTGCCCCTGCAGTGATGGTGAGTGTTCCTGCTGAAGGTGCATCAGGTTGTCTGTTTAAGCTGTGACAAGCAAGGCCAAGACTGATCTCTGGGGTAGTTACTCACCTAGAGCTTCTCTTTCATTCTGACCCTATGTCTCCTTTTATCTGAAAATTTCATATGGTGCCACCAGCCCAAAGCTGTGCCTCTGTACATTTGAAATGTCTTATAGAAGTTTTACTGAATCAGTTCTTTTAGACTCATCTTTAGGTACATGTTGTTGCCGAGTGGTTGAGAATTGAACTCCAGAATCATATTATGATGTATACTCCCACTTTGCAACTTAATTGCTAGATGACATTTTATTTACATTTTTAAATTGTTGCATTAAATACAAACTTAGTAGCTTAAAATAACACCCATTTATTGACTCACACTTCGGATGGTTAGAAGTGCGGACACAGTATGACTGTACTCTCAGCCCAGGGTTTCACAAAGCTTAAATCAGGGTCTCAGCGAGACTCTCATCTTGAAGTCAAGGTGGTCTTCCAAGTTCACATGATTATGGCTTAAATCAGTTCTTTGCTGCTGTGCTACTGAGGCCCCATTTCCTTGCTGGCTGTCAGCCAGGGGCTGCTCCCAACATCAGGACACTCTCTGTGTTCCTTTCCATGTGGCCCCCTCCATCTTCAAAGCCAGGAACAGAGAATCTCCCTCTGTTGAAGACTCCTCATTCTTCAAATGCTCTCTATAGGAAGAGCCTGGTTCTTGTTAGGGGCTCACATGATTTGGTCATACCTATCAATCATCTCCCTTTTAAAAATTCAGTTGTGCTGTATAACATAACCTAATCCCTGGAGGGACCTATCTCATCATATTCAGAGTGCACATCCACAGTAGAAGAGAGGGGCAGAAATCTTGGGGGCTGTCTTAGAATTCTACCTGGCACACCTTGTCAAGACTTGAAGCCATAGATTCCTTCTCTGTAAATCAAGGATGATAATGGTTCTTTGCCTTTGGATTTCTGTGATGAATAAATGAGGTAGTCAATGTAAAGTGATCGCTGTGGTCACTAGCATGTGAAAGCTCTTTAAAATATCAATGCTGTTTCACTATTATAACTACTGCCCCACCACCAGCACCTCCACCACCACTGATGAGTTCGGTGTAAGTCTGTGGCAGATGGCATATCATTTGTATTCATGTTTTCCCCTTTTTCTCACTCTAAGATGATTATTTGCCTAAGAAACCAAAGACTCTATTGGCTCCAAACAGATCACTGGAAGAGTTTCTTCGTCATTCTTCCCTTAGGAACGTGATTCCTTGAGTAAATACAATGGAGCTTCCATAAGTGCCCATTTTTCTCCAACAAACACACATCCACACCCACACAAACACACACACATATGCACCCCAAATTAACTCTTCAAAGAGAGAGGGTTGATCATTTAACATGTGTGTTATAATCAGACAAAACTGCATTTATGTCCTGGCTCTACTAGGATATTTAACTTCAGAGAGCCTCTACTTCCTTCCCTATAATAAAGGTACATTAACAATGATGGCCATATAGAGTGGTTGTTAGAATTAAATTCCTCTATAGTGACTTCCAGATGAATTGTAGCTATCGTGATTAATATAAATCTACCACAATTTATCATACAGCTTATGAAAACTACTCAAGCTGAAAATTTCCAACCTGGAATACTTAAATATATATTAAATGTGCTATTCCATTTAATTTTTTTAAACCAGAAACAACAAACAAACATGTCTAATTGTCCGCCTTAAATTAAGCTTTCCCGCCCCGATGTCCAAAGGATGATAGCTTAAAAACAAAAAATATCACTTTGTAATATTTCATTTTTGCTTGTATTCTTTCTAACTTATTCTGGATGAAATCTCAAACCCTTTTCATCGTAGGACATGAGAAATGCTGTATATGGGTGGGTTTCGATGGATGTGACATTTGGGGGCATCCCAGTTAGTTTTTCTTACCCTGTGCATTCATGATGATTGTTCATGAACAGCGGTGAGGTGGTCACTTCAATTTGTGACATCTACTGTTTCTCCACCTGAGTCACTTCAGTCCAGATGTGTTATCCCTACAGAGAACAAGCAAAGAGACACAGCTGCCACTACAGTATCAGTGAATTCTTTTCATAAAATGGAGACTAAAATGGGGGTGGGGGGAAATCTGTCTGCTCTCTTAACACCCTAAAGAGCTTGAAATGCGTGTGGTGACATTCAACATTTTTCATTCATTGGTACATATCTCCAAGGTTGAGCTGCTTTATTATGTTTAAAGATAATATTGCCATTTTCATTTTCTCTTCTTTCCTTTTTGAATGACATAGAGTTATGTTCCAGAATTCAAAGTGCATTCCAGGTAAAGCCGTGCTCAGTTGAAGGGTGATTTCTGTTGTCTGAGGTTAACATTTTGATTGTACACTTAAGCATTTACTGTTGCATTTTGGGCTAAACAGTCATTTATTCACTAAGGAAATACTTGTTGAACACCTACTTTTGGCCAAGTACAAAGAACTGAGGATGCAGGTATGCGGTATAGAGTTGTGTTAGAAAAGCAGATTCTGGAGCCGGACTGTCCTGGACTACCACTTACTAGCTGAGGGACCTTGGGCAAGCTACCTAATTTATTTTTGTCTCAGTTTGTTTATCCATGTAATGTGGATAATAATAGTACCTACCTCATAAGGTTGCAAGAAGGAGTAACCAAGTTAATATTTGTACAATGCTTTAAAACACTGCCTGACACATAAGAAGTTCTAGGTAAGTTGAAAAAGCATAAAAAAAAATGGTCACATTTACCTTCCTGTGGCTCACAGTCTTCGGGGGCAGGTGGGAAAAGGACCGCTAAATGGCTGTACATTAGGTGTTACACTGTTACTTCTATGAAATTTTAGTTATTAATAATACACCTAATGCAGTTGGGACTGGGAGGTGTGAGAACAGGAAAACCTTCAAGGCAAGATGATGCTTGACTTACCTTTTGAATACTGGGTAGGAGTTGATGAAGAAAAGGAGAGAAATACAGGCCCGGTGTTCCTTACAGAGCAAAGTGTAGCAGAGCAGCCAAGCAGTGAGCCTCTGGAGGGTGAGTCATGCGTGAGGAGGGCTGCAGGAGTAGGTAGGCATCAGATGATGGAGAGCATGTGTGTTGATTTTTTATTTTCTTCCTCTGAGGGCAGCAAAGAGTCACTGATGTACTTGGACCAGAAGTCATCACGGTTACACAGATCAGGCGTGCTATGTTAGAAGGGTCATTCCAGTAGGCATGAGAAGGAAAGAGACTAATGGCTGGGAGAACATCCAGGAGCCTGAGGCAATAGCCTTGGGCCTGATGAGTCAACAGCAGTGGAGTAAAGGTGGGAAGACAGACACAGTACTTGACTGATAGAGAGCAGCACAGGAAAGAAATGTGGGCCACCGGATGAGGAAACACAAGGAAACTGATTTACTAACCATTCCCCATTCCTGATGTGGTTCATCCATTCACACAACGTGGCAAAGAGGAAAAAAAAAAGTCATTACATTCTGACATTATGGCTCGCAGATATTTCATCAGTGGAACTTTATGAATCAGTGGAACACAACATTAGACCAAGGGCACCTGCTTTTATAATTAGTGAATTAGAAAAGAATGGAGTTAGAAAGTATCTAATCCACTCTCCCTTGGATCAGAGAAGTTAAGGATTTAGATGAGATTTAGGTACTTTCTTAGCTTCAGCACAATTAAAATTACAGGAACTCTAATTATTTAAACCTGGTTTAAATGAATCGTAATCACTAGAGCTGTCAACCTGGGGAAGTCACTGTCTTGTCATCTGTAAAATGGCTAAAAGGTGTCTACTTCAATTAAAATTTTGTACTATGATGTATATAGGTTGTCTAGTTCCTGCTACATGTTAGATCCTGAAATAAATTATAAGGATGGGAGCCACTTCCATTTATTAATATTTCCAATATTTCACCCATAAAGAATTTGAGTTGGTTTAAAATAAGAAGACATGCATTAAATAATATGACTGCTGAGGTAGAAATTAAACATAAAGACCAAAGAAAAAGAAAAGAAAATATAGATCATGGAGAGGGGAGTAAAAGTTGCACATCAAAGTCAACTTAGTAGCTAGAGTTGAGATAATATTTGAATTGATTCTCAACAGCTAGATAGTGAAATGTGGCAGAACCATGGATGATACCAGGTCTTCTGCTTGCAAGGGCAGAGCACTTTCTACTATCTCAAGAAGTACATGAATTAAGAGTAAAATACTACAGGAGGAAATGTCCTGCAGTTAATTAACAGCTATGTATTCTTTTTTTTTTTAACATCTTTATTGCAGTATAATTGCTTTACAATGTTGTGTTAGTTGCTGCTGTGTAACAAAGTGAATCTTTGAGAGGAAAGTTGATGCAAGCGTTTTTCACCCATGTGTATCAGTTTGAATTTTGCATAGTGAATATGAGAAGTCACATTGGCCGTTCTATTTCCCTCTAAGCAGTCCTGCAGTTTGTAGTTTTCCATTATGCTGCCATCTTATTAATGAAGAATTATTACGGCAAAGAAATCTTATGAGGCAGTTTAAACTGGTAAACTGCTTAAAGGGGAGGAAAGGGATGTTTTCAAGTTGTAATCAGGGACTCTTAAACATTAGGACACACATCATCTTGCTCCCAAACTCCCACTAGAGCCACAATCATAATGCATTTCTTTTTGGAGCATCTGGGCAGGGGTTGGCAGGGACGAGGAGAAATAAACAGCTCTCAGCAAAAGAACTGCATTGGATTTTCAGTGAAGCAGATATTCACACAAATGTTAAACGTGGAAATGAGAAAAAGATGACTCTCTAGAGACAAGTACCTATGTAGGATTCAAAGGTAAACGATAGAATGTGGAATATTCTTGTAGGAAAAAAATTTAATCAACAAAGAGGAAAAATTGGTCACGGAACCTGCTTGCGGTGAAGCAGAGAAAACTAATCGACCCATATATTCCTGTTGGGAGCAGGGAAAGGAAGATATCTTGCTTTCTTTAAGAAACAGAAGCATTATCATTTATGAAATGGCAGCTTTTACTTTCCATCAAAATATATACTCTTTCTTTCTATTCTTCTCTTGAGATCTCAGTCAGAATTAGGGAAATAAAATGTGGCTGCAAGAAGAGAAAGAAGACTTTGATTTATTCCAGGACAGAACAGCTTTAGTGAACTGTGAAAACTGATCAGTCCAAAAAAAGTCCAAATTTAGTGCATTTATCATCATTTAAGGCCAAGTGATGTTGGAGTTAAACACACAAACAAAACAAACAAAAAATGATATATTGAAAATATCTTAGAAACAAGTGATCTATGTCAATTTCTTCCTCTTTGGATTATAATTCTACAAACTGTAATTGAAGAGATATTTGCTCTATGAGTTATCTATTACTGTGGAACAAATTACTTCAAACCTTAGTGGTGTAAAACAACACACATTTATTATTTTACAGTTTCTGTGGTTCATTACTTTCAGAGTAGCTTAGCTGAGTGATTCTGGCTTAGGGTCTTTTACGAGACTGAAGTCATCAGCCAGGGCTGCAGTCATCTGAAGGCTTGACTGGGGCCAGAGGATAAGCCTCCAAGATGGATGACTCTGATGGCTTTTGTCAGGGAACCCCATTCCTTGCTATATAGACCTCTTCATATGATTGTGTGAGTGTCCTAAGATAAAGCACGGGATGCTTAATTAAATTTGAATTTAAGGTAAACAACAAATGCATTTTTAGTATAAGTATGTTCCCAATATTGCAAGGGACATACTTATACTAAAAAATGCATTGCTCTTCTGAAATATAAATTTAACTGTTTCCTGTATTTTTATTTGCTAATTATGGCAACTGTTTTGTGCCATGGCAGCTGGCTTCTCCCACACCAAGTGATCGAAAAGAGAGAGAAAGTAGATGTTATGCCTTTAATGACATTTTGTTGGAAGTCACATGCCATTACTGCTACCACATCTCAGTCATCAGCAGCAAGACACAATGTCTGGCACATACTCAAATGCAGGGGACTTCATTTCCACCTTTTGAGAAGAGGCTTGTCAAATAATGTGTACATATTTGAGAACCATCACAAATACATAAATACTGAAAACATGTTTAGATTTTAAAGAAACACTTTTCTGATTCAAGGTTGACCTTAATTCTCTACCTGCAGAAGCATACACACACATACACACACTTACAAACACACATACACATGAGACTTCACTGTATGGAATTGAGTTAATTATAATCTATGATGATAACATACTTATCCTTGTAATTCCTAATGATAACACCATCAATTTAGTCATGCTCTTATTTATTTGTGTTTTAGTTACTTAGTTAGTTATTTGGAATCATGTAATGAGCACCATGAACCTACCACCCAAACAAAATCTCTGACTCTGAGTATAGCCTATATCTAACCAAATGAATCACCATCTTAACTCCAAGACTCTCCCCAGAAATTATGAACATTCTCAATCTCATATTTTTGTCATTTCCTTGCTTTTTTTTTTTTTGCGGTACACGGGCCTCTCACTGTTGTGGCCTCTCCCATTGAGGAGCACAGGCTCCAGACACGCAGGCTCAGTGGCCATGGCTCACGGGCCTAGCCACTCCATGGCATGTGGGATCTTCCCGGACCGGGGCACGAACCCATGTCCCCTGCATCGGCAGGCGGACTCGCAACCACTGCACCACCAGGGAAGCCCTGCTTTTCTTTTTATATAGTTTTATTCCTATAGAAAATATGTGTTTGTTTGTATATACATATATATGTATTTGTTATTTAGTTATATAGTTATATAATACTATGTATAGTTTATAGTTATTTAGTTATACACCTATGATGTATCCTCTCAGTTATTTTTAATTGCATCAAAAGTGTATTATCATGAATGTAAGGTTTTTCACTTAACATTTTTGTTGACATTCATCCATATTGCTGTTAGTTGTGACAGTACTTTCATTTTGACTGCTGTATTACATTCAATTGTGTTATATTGAATATAACACAATTTATTCATTCATGTATTCTAATGATAGGCATTAAAGTTGTTTCCAATATTTTGCATGAACACTGCTGCTGAGCTCATAGTTATGCCTTTTAATGTATATGTGCAAGAGTTTCACTTGGACATATACATAAGGGTGCAATTACCGTATAAGTAATTCCTATGGGCAGGAAAAGCAAACCCATAAGCAGAATAAGGGTCTACTGCTGTGTGAATGAACCACTGGCTCTTCCAGGATGAAAGGAACACAACTTGATATGCAGTGGCTTGTTGGCACCTTGAGGTGTGATGCTCAGCATTAGTCGCTCTTGCTGGCAGCTTGAACATTCAGAAGTGGCTAGATAAGCCTTAGAAAACAAGAACCGTGACGTTGGGCCCATCGGTAGCCTCCATTTCTGCTATTTGGTCTACTCTTTTTGTGTGGCCATCATGCCAATGACAGAGCATGACTCATGCCAGTTAACCAGGTGATTTCATTGACTTGGTTATTCAGTGCCCCTTTCATGATGGATTTCTTTTTTAGGTGGACATTAACATGTGATACAAAAATCATCTCACTTCTTGCCTACTCCTATATACCTGCCTCTACCGTAGTCCTCTGAGCTTTTAATCTTTTCCTTCCTAGACCTGTGACTAGCTGGCCATTAGCCATTGTCTATGAGTCTGTATATATTCTCACCTCAGGCCACTTTTCCTACAACATAAGTTGCACTGAACCTCTTGAACCTTCGCCCATTGAAAAGATTTCCCCTTGACCCTCTCACCCAAGATTATGCCTGAGTGTAACTCCATCAATTTTTGACTTACATAATACCACTACTAAACTGACCTATTCATAAAAGGTATAAAGGTATACATGTATACATTTTGTTCTTTCCGTATTTTGGTGGTCATATAGGATCCTTTCCACTGGTCATAGGTTTGAGTTGAGGGAGAGACGCTGGTACAATCGTGACTTGCGACATGGGGATTTGGGCCATGGCTTATAAGCTTGCCCATGCTTTATGGGCCTACTCAAGCTGGACCCTGGATATATCATTTTCATCTTTTAATGAATTGCTGCTGCGCCTCCCCAACTTTATTGCTTGCTAAATCTAACAGAACACAACTTATAATAGGCAGCCGTAAGACAAATGGTCACTTAGTGTCCCATGGTCAAGTATTCTGTCTCTACCAAGGCCCATTAGTGCACTAGGAGCTGTTAACAAAGCCGATGACATGGCCTCACTCCAGAAGTGGGATTTCCCCACTGGGACCTGCCAGACCTCCACACTGCATCTTTTCCCAGCACTGATATCTCCAACAGCACAGGGTCTGCTGTGTCATACGGCCCAGGCAGTAGGGCTGCTTACGTTCTAGAGAACCATTGCTTGCTGTAGGCCCCACTCAGAGCTGTAAGTTTGAGGTGTTGAGGCTAAGGCTGTAATTCAAGGTGTGGAATGTATCAGTTCCAAATTCTGAAGAGGCTTACCGTGTGTTGCGTGGTTCTTTATTTACGGTAGTGGATACAAGATGCTTCAGTTTGTTCTCTTACTTTTCTTAGGGTGTTTCCATACCCCCAGATCATGAGATCTTTAAAAACTGTACTGATGTGGTAGATCCCTGAACTGGATATGTCACAGAAGTGAAAACTGGCCCAACTCTAGGAACTAGGCAAGGGCTTTTTATTTGTTTGTTTGTTGTTTAGATTCCAGCAACTACCCTCCTCATCCATTCTTGCTTTTGTTTGATTTTATATTTAGCAGCACGCTTACTGCCTGTCTGTGTACTTTCCTATGGGTGCTGTGTTTCATTAAACATCTTCATCACTCTGTGTGAGTCAGGACCACTAGGCTGCTACTCACACCTTGTGAGTTTTAATGTAATTATGAGCACCTGGGATCTGGAGGGAACGTGATGTCATCTGACCCCCATGGTTTTGGGACCCCCCCCCACACACACACATCCTCTTTGCTATAAATGAGTCAATTTTGTGATCGCCTCTTTTACTCAATCCTGGCCAGCAGAAGAGAACCACTACTAAACTTTGTCTTGATGCTTGTTTCGTGTCACCTGGGCCTTATGGCCTAGGTGAGTTTTGTTGTCTTGGCTTTTCCAGGGACCGTAGTACTTCTGAATTTACAATATAGATCTGATCCAGCATACTTACTTATCTAAACCTTCTAATCCCTTTCTTCACCATCTGACATGGTAATTTAGGCATTTCAGTTTTGCTCGGAACGGGTCATCACTTTTCCCTGGCTTCTAGAAACTACTCTAGCAGAAAGCTTCACCATTTCCTAAGATTTTGCCAGAGTGTTAAATCTCACATCTCAAGAGAGTGGGCCACAGTTAATGAACTCTCCCTTGTCCTGTCTTATGTTCTGTACCCCTTGATCAGGCACCCTCACAATCCAGTCTGGTGCATGCCAGCTTATTCTTGTAGTTTCTATGGGCCACAGTCCTTTCCTCCACTATCAGGCCTAGCATGACCCTGGATGGGTTGATGCTGTGCCTCCACCCTAATTACTGGCTTGACAGACAGCAATGGAATTGGAAAGGATCCTTCTGAGGGCCCACGTTGCTTTGTGGGAGAAAAACCTCTGCTGTGTCTTCTTATACAGGGGTAGTGCTAGCTCTGGTGAGGGGTAGATCAATTCTGCTGGTTCTGAGAGTTAAGAGCAATCTGGGGAACTAAAATCTTTGGAAGTGTTCACTGGTATGTTTCCATCCCATTTGTCAGGTCCCAGGTTTTCCCAACAAGGGTCCTGGCCTTGGCCTATCAGACCTAAATCAGTTAAACCTCAAATACTTGTTAAGTTTGATGACTTTGACTATAATGTTGAGAATTTGGTTTTCAGGTTTTATAGTTTTCAACAAGAGATAAATGTATCTTTCTAAGCTACCAACTCCCCCCAACTTGCTTTTATTGCAGTGGTCAGGGTATTCTAATTTATTGGGCCATTCTTCGAGAGGAACTATCTATGCACCTATGTACCACCCAAAAATGGGACTTTATGACCAGCCTGCAGTGATGATGTAGGGTCAAGACTTATATTACCACATATTTTCTCAGACCTCTCTTGGGACATCATCTCGAGATGGACTAGATCAGCAATCAAGGGAGATGTTTTAAAATATCCTGCTATGATGGTGGAGAACAAGAGGTTGATTGGGGTTGTAGTGCCTGTAAAAGATATATGGGGCAGGGAAGCAGATTGGTCATATAAAGTCTTCACACGGTGATGCAGGTCCGACTCCTGTGAAGGCCAAGAGAAGTAGAACTGGACAGGGAGAGCCTCTGATAGAGATGCAGAAAAGCGGTGAGAGTAGGCTTCCTTGTTGTACTCCCGATTTTAAAAAAAGGCTTGTAATATTTCCACATTTAGGCTGTTAGCTGCATTTTTTTTCCTTTCTTTTTCTAAGAAACTCATCACAGGATTACAGAGGCTTGTGCCTTTTTAAAAATGCAATACTGAAAAATATTATCCTGACTAGCTGCTGATTATTAGGGAATTATTTCTCTATTAATATAACAATTTATTTTATTCTAATCTAATGAGATAGTAAATTGTATTTATTAATTTTATGATATTAAGCCATCTTTGCATACCTGGAATAAATTCAGCTTGCCCATAATGCATTATTTTCATTTTGTTTTTAATGTATGTATAGATTAATTTTGATAATCTTTTACTTATAATTTATATTATATTCATGAATAGAACAAACATTTGGTTCTCACTTCTTGTAATGGCTTTGCCTAATTTGGTTTTGGGATTAGCTGATTTTGTATAGAATTGGAAAATATTTTGTCTTTTCTCTTTTGCAGAAGAGTTTACATGAAATTGGAATGATTATTTCCTAGCAAGTTGGGTAAAACTCACTTGTAAAAAACAATTTGGCCTTATGTTTTATTTATGGAAACATTTCAAACCAATATTTCAAATTATTTAATAGTTATAATTCTATTTGAAACTTTTAATTTCTTCTTGGTAATTCATATTTTTTCTGCAAGAGTAGTCATTTTATCTAAGTTTTCACATTTTTAATAATTGTTGATACTCTATCTTTCTGTATTTTAGTGTACTTCTTTTTAATCTGATTTTATTATAATATTTGTTATGGCTTCTCCATTTTCTTCTTGATCAGTTTTGCCAGAAGTATGTCTATTTTGTTAATTTGTTATTTAAGAAACAATTATTGTGCTCTCTCCACCTCTCTCATTGTTTTATCTTCTTTCTTCTACTTTCTTTAGATTTATCATGTTGTCCGTTTTCTAACTTCTAACTCCTTACTTTTAAGGCTTACTTAGTATTTCATTCATCATTTGGTTCTAAGTAAAATATTTAGTAATTTGAGTTCAATTTCTAAATATCTGGGAATCATTTCCTTTTTATCATGCACACATAGTAAACCATACACACACACACATACCACATCTTCTTTATCCATTCATCTGTCAATAGACATTTAGGTTGCTTCCATGTCTTGGCTATTGTAAATAGTGCTGCTATGAGCATTGCGGTGCATGTATCTTTTTGAATTATAATTTTCTCTGGATATATGCCCAGGAGTGGGGTTGCTGGATCATATGGCAACTCTATTTTTAGTTTCTTAAAGAACCTGCATACTGTTTTCCATAGTGGTTGCACCAATTTACATTCCCACCAACAGTGTAGGAGGGTTCCCTTTTCTCCACATCTTCTCCAGCATTTGTTATTTGTAGACATTTTAATGATGGCCATTCTGACCCATGTAAGCGGATACCTCATTTTAGTTTTGATTTCCATTTCTCTAATAATTAGCAATGTTGAGCATCTCTTCATGTGCCTGTTGGCCATCTGTATGTCTTCTTTGGAGAAATGTCTGTTTAGGTCTTTTGCCCATTTTTTGATTGGGTTGTTTATTTTTTTATTATTGAGTTGTATAAGCCGTTTGAATGTTTTGGAAATTAATATGTTGTCAGTTGCATTGATTGCAAATATTTTCTCCCAGTCCGTAGGTTGTCTCTTCATTTTGTTTATGGTTTCCTTTGCTATTCAAAATCTTATAAGTTTGATTAGGTCCCATTTGTTTATTTTTGCTTTGATTTCTATTGCCTTGGGAGACTGACCTGAGAAAACATTGCTACGATTCTGCCTATGTTCTCTTTGAGGAGTTTTATGGTGTCATGTCTTATATTTAAGTCTGTAAGCCATTTTGAGTTAATTTTGTCTATGGTATGAGGGTACCATAGACTTCATTGATTCACATGCAGCTGTCCAGCTTTCCCAACACCACTAGCTGAAGAGATTTTCTTTTCTCCATTGTATATTTTTGCCTCCTTTGTTGATTAATTGACCATAGGTGTGTGTGGATATATTTCTGGGCTCTCCATTCTGTTCCATTGATCCAAATGTCTGTTTTTTGTGCCAGTACCATGCTGTTTTGATTACTGTAGCTTTGTAACATTGTCTGGAGTCTGAGAGGCAATTCTGAATCTTTTATGGTTCCATATAAATTTTTGGATTAGTTTTCTAATAAGTTTTGTTAAAAAATATATTTATGTTACATAATGTAGCTACACAGGTTTTATTTGTTTAATATATATTTCTCCATCATTTATTTTGAACAATTTGAGAGGTCCTGTGCTTTAGTTATGTCTTTTACAAAACAGCATATATATGGATTTTTAAAAACACAACCTGACTTCCAGTTTTCAGTCTGGCATGTAAGGAGCTTGGAAGTCACCATTGCATCCCAACAACAAGTAAAAAGCTGAATAAACTGAAAATATCTGGAACTCTACTCATATCCTTAAGAGAAGTGAGATTACAAGGCAAACTACTGTCCCCAAAACTGGAGAAAAGAGACAAATACAGAAAATCACAACTTCACAGAGCAGAACTTAACTGGTTCCTGGGAACCAGTGCTGGAGTAGGAAAACCTGAGCTGTAATTGACAAATGTCTGTAGGCTCAGTATGAAAATTTGAGAAAGAATAACTCCAGGGAACCCTGCAGCTTCTTCCCCACCCATACTTTTGTGAGTTTTACCTCTTAAAGCTCTATCAGGTTCTCACAGTGAATAGCAAAAAAACCCCAAACAAACAAACAAAAAAACCCTCATGCTCTTGCTGGGGGAAGATCATTTTGTTCTCATTAACAAGCTCTGTTCTCAGGAGAGAGTACTTAACCGGAGCCTAACTTACTGGAGTTTTATCAGGGCCTAAATGACCTGAGGAAAGAGAAATATCCAACCCCAGTCACTTTAGACATCCTTTCCCACCTAAGGGAGGAAAACAAACAAACAAACAAAACCCAAAAAAACAAGCAAACAAAAAACCCCATAGAGGCTCACTAAAAAATTGGGACCTCATCATAGGACTATCGCATGCTTCCCCTTTCCCCACAACTTACCACTACGTTACTGAAGTCCTACTGACAGCCGTTCTTTTAAGCCAGTAAGTCATGTCCAGCTATCAAGAAATAATTAAAAGGTAAACCAACGAGTAAACAGTCTGAAGAGACGGAGGAAGCATCAGAATCAGACTCAGAACAATTTTTAAGAATACGTGACTGCACATAGTGGTTTGCATTAGTCACTCAAAAAAAAAGAAAAAAAATCCCAAGTAAGCAGTTAAAAAGTGGAGGCAAATAACATGCGAGAAAAAGTTCTTTAAAAAAAAAAAAAAAAGCTTTAGAGACATTTCATATGCAGTTTAATCAACCTTAGCAATCTTTCTCTAGTCGTTTGTTACTCATGTATGGATGTGAACTTGGAAAGTGTTACATTATAATGACACCAAAAGGAAAATGTGTGCCAAATTCATAGTCTAACCATTTTTTTTTTGTATGCTAGAAGCACACTAAAAATAAACAGTGTTAAAAGAAGTACTAGTAAGCTGGAGTATGGGACACAATCTAGGAAATTGTTTCAAATATCTAAACATAGTAAGAGTCAGGTGCTCAGCATTCAGTCTCCTTTAAAGAACTTCTCTCTTCAAACGCCTTGTCCCCTCCAAAGAAGATGAGGAGAAACAAAGAGCTGATAATATTTAAATGTTTTACTGTGGCAACCTGGATAAACCTATGAGCATGTCCATCGTTCTTATTCAT
Organism: Monodon monoceros; assembly: GCF_005190385.1. Taxonomy (NCBI): domain Eukaryota; kingdom Metazoa; phylum Chordata; class Mammalia; order Artiodactyla; family Monodontidae; genus Monodon; species Monodon monoceros. Next base: position 24,992,762 of record NW_021703766.1, on the reverse strand, counting down.
TTAAAAAATAATAGAAGAAATTAGAAAAACACACACACCCTGTTAACTTGTTACTCTGGGAAGACACACTGACAAGTTCTTCTCCTGGCACTAATTCCAGATGGGCGCCAAGTGCATAATTCCTGCTCAGTGAATGGTTTAATGCATTCATATTGCTTCTCTGTTCAAAAAAATCTGACAGTGGAATGAGCACTATTGTAATAATATTCCAAAATGAAAATGAATGTCAGAAGTAATGATAGGAGAGGGTTTCACAACCTGCCAGTCCAATTTTAACAAGAGTAAATCTGCATTTCTAATAATTCCTCATTATTTATTTCAAAGTACCACAGGGAGAACCTTTGTGTATAATGAAAGATAAAGATATGAGGGTCTCTTTAAGCGTTTCTCAGAAGATAATAGGTACATAAATATATAAATTTATTTTCTAATCTAATGAGAAAAAGATCAAGAAAATTAAAATTTTCCAGAATTCTACTTCTGGTTCTGTGTCAAATCCAACATCCTGTCTTGCTGGCCCCCAACACACTTGCAAGAGCCTTTTATAAACAATCCACTTCCATCTTTCAAAAATCATCCTTCAAAGCTGCCTTTTAGATTATAATCTTAGGATGCTAAGAAAGAATAGAAGCATCAGAGGATAAAGAGTGAAGATATGAAAACAATAAGAAATTACAACAGATGAAAGTGCTCAACTCCATGGTAATAACAAATATAGAGGTCAAGTGGCTGAAAAACGGTGAGTAAAGTAGAATTATACATTTCAATGGCATCATAAATTCATATTATAATTTTCTATAGGATAATATAAACAATAGTAATAATAATAATGCAATAACAGTAAAGACCTAGGAAGTTGGCAGTGTCATAAAGGAGGGATGAAACAGAGATAACCAAACATTGAGTAAAACAAATTTCTGCCATTCTTTCGTTCTCCCTCTCACAATTTTTACCATCAATGATATCACCTTTACTTTCCTTTATTATACTTTTTTAAAGTTTACTATTTTTTTTAAGCTTATAATTTTTTGGTTATTACTTCATAGTTCAAGGATAAATTAATAAATATTATAGGTATATTAAAATATATGAAATAATGTACTGACACTTGTCCAAATCCCACCTATAATAGTCTTGTAACATTGGTGGTAAATGCATCACTTTTTGGAGAAGTCTCAGATGGATTACCTTGTCATTTTTTTTCCACTTAGTCATTATATAATTAAGACTTATTCTGTATAAGACTCTTTATCGGGCACTGGGGAAATAAGAGCTAATTAGACATTATTTTTGTTCTTGTGGCACTCACAACCCAGTAAGGAAGAAAGATACATTATCAGATTAGACTGAATCACTCCTAAGATCCCTTCCACCGTTGAGATTCTATGATATTCTGCATCTATGAGGCAAGTTGGAAGCCAAACTTACAAAGTACATAGAGTTCTTTGACTTCTCAGACACCTCTGAAAGGACTTAATATTCATTTGATATTCAAGAAGTTGAAAGATCAATTTAAGGAGAAAAAAAGGCTTCTTCAGAACATATTATGAATCTATTAGGTACCTCGAAATAAAAGGTCACCAAGTCAAGTGAGCCAGGCAGTTTATATCTAAGAACAATATTTGTAGTTATGAATGCAATGAAATATTTTGCTTCAAGAATTAATTTCCCCAATGTATAGTTGGCTGAATAATTGTGGTTCAGTGAAGGCAGACAAGTTTTCATATTTCTCAAAAGCAATATTGGCCACTGCTCATTTGAAGGCACCTGCCTTTTTGTGGGATGGCACATGCCATGCTTCTATTAGGCAAATTGAGCTTGTGATAGTTGTCTGCAAGTGGCAAGGATATGGGAGACATTCTGTCACTCAGCATCAGTTTAGAATTTAATAGCAAATATTCTTGTCATCAAAAGCTCTGTACGTGAGTCCTAACGTGGACAGTGCTTCAGTTCCGACATTACTGTCAAGCAATTCTACTTTAAGACAAAGGAGATTCAGATATTTAGTCCCTAACGCACACTGCTGCTCCAGTTTAGAAATTTTCTTTCCACATTCAGGAATTTGCCTTTGAAAAGTACTTTCTCTAAGTTTCTATTTAAAGTACAGGAAGCAGCTTTGTATTTTGGTCCTATTAATCTCCTTTGAAACCACGGATTTGTATTAATTTAGAATGTTCTTACAAATGACAAAGTCAAATGAAGTGCTTTCCCAAGGAAAAATGATAGCATAGGACTAGCTGGTATTGTCATTAGCATACGAGAGACTTTTCTGTCTCGTTTACCAACTCTGCCTCACCGTCCCCCAAAAGACTTGTCCCCAAAACCAAAGAATTGCCCTTGTGGCCTCTTATAACAGGCTGTTCCCCATATTGTTTATGGTACAAAGAATTAGCAGATGGTCATCTGACTCCATATGAATCATTCTACAAGTCCTTCTGAAGGGAAGGTAAGAGAGCTCAGAAGCATTTGTCTAGACTGTTTTTATCTAGCAGTGACTTTGAGTAGTTGGAGAAATAGATTTGAAACTACTCTAGCCCTATATCTAAGAGTCCTGTGTGATGGAGTAAGAAAAGCAAGAAGGGGCTTCCCTGGTGGCGCAGTGGTTGAGAGTCCGCCTGCCGATGCAGGGGACACGGGTTCGTGCCCCGGTCCGGGAAGATCCCACATGCCGCAGAGCGGCTGGGCCCGTGAGCCATGGCCGCTGAGCCTGTGCGTCCGGAGCCTGTGCTCCGCAACGGGAGAGGCCACAACAGTGAGAGGCCCGCGTACCGCAAACAAACAAAAAGAAAGAAAAGCAAGAAGAAGAAAAGCAGCGATGCTACAAAATGGAAACTCCATCACTCTATTCTTCTGTTATATGTAGGAATCATTCTGGGCATAAAAAACAAAGAATTGAGTTAGAAAATCTTGTGTTATAAAGGGGAAGAAAAATCAACTTTGAGATTAAATTAACTCAGGTTTGAATTTCATTAACCATTTGAATTTAGTCAAGGTGCTTAACCTATCTGCCCTAAGCTTTCTGATTTGAAAAAGATGAAAAGAATATTTATTTGGCATATTCTGGTTGATCAGTGCTTAATACAGTGCTAGTATTATTTCCTAGTAGGTGCTTGAGAATAATCTCTATTATCCTTACTATTATCATCTATGGCATATTGAGATGAAATATTCACTCCTTAGGCACAAGCAGGACATACAGTGACGGTGATATACATAGGAATGATGCTCCCAAACAGGACAGTGAGAGCTAATGAGGGAGGTCTTTTTTTTTTTTTTTAATTGAAGTATAGTTGATTTGCAATGTTGTATTAGTTTCAGGTGTACAGCAAAGTGTACAGCAAATATATACATATTTTTTCAGATTATTTTTATTATAGGTTTTTATAAGATATTGAATATTGTTCCTTGAGTTATACAGTGAATCCTTGGTGCTTATCTATTTTGTATACAGTAGTGTTTGTCTGTTAATTTGATACACCTAATTTACCCCTCCTTACCTCCCTCTCCTATTTGGTAACTGTAAGTTTGTTTTCTATGTCAGTTGAGTCTGTTTCTGTTATATAAATAGATTCATTTGTATTATTTTTAGATTCCACGTGTATGTGATATCATACAACATTTGTCTGACTTACTTCACTTAGTATGATAATCTCTGGGTCCATCCATGTTGCTGCACATGGCATTATTTCATTCTTTTTATGGCTGAGTAGTATTCCATTATGTATGTGTGTGTGTGTGTATGTATATATACACATATGTGTATATGTATATATACATATGTGTGATATATGGAATACATATGTGTATACATATATGTGTGTATATACATATATGTAATACATGTGTGTGTGTATGTATATATATCTCACATCTTTATCCATTTTTCTGTTGATGGTCCTTTAGGTTGTTTCCATGTCTTGGCTATTGTAAATAGAGCTGGTATGAACATTGGAGTGCATGTATCTTTTTGAGCTAGATTTTTCATCTTTTCCGGACGTATGTGATGAGTGGGGTTCCTGGATCATACGGTAGTTCTATTTTTAGTGTTTTAAGGAACCTCCATTCTGTTCTCCATAGTGGTTGTACCAACTTACATTCCCACCAACAGTGTAGGAGGGTAGGGAGGTAGTCTTGATGATCTTTTTACCCTCTAATATGCAGCCATCCAACCAACCTGCAGCTCTCAAGATCCTGCAGATTCCTGAAGTTATAAAATGTAAACTTTCCATCTCTGAGGAACCTGTTTACTATCTGATTCAGGATTCCTCAAAAGCAGCATTAAGCAAACAAAGGAGCACAACTGCATGGGTATTTTTTGCTCTTGGCAATTAATCATAACTTGAAAAGGTTAGTTGGTGTTGGTGCCAGCTATTTAATCTCTGCTACTTTTTACTTTCTTGCCACTTTTATATACTTATTAGTAACAATTATTTCCCACAATGAGTATAATTTCATATTAGGAGGCATCATCTGTTAACTTCTCCATGAGTTTTCTTTCTTGAATACTGTCCTCAGCTCTCAGAAACAAATGAAATCTTCAAACTCTAAGTAAACCTTCAGCTAATCAGTGTCAGAAGTTTTCAAGATTTGTTAAGGAAACAAATCAGTTTCTCTAATTAAACTCTCAGGTAGATGCTCAGTATATAAAACTGATGAAAGTAAACTTGATTTGTTTGCAGTAGGATGAGTTTGGAGTCCTAGTCACATACCCTTTACTGGATTCAATAATCCGTTATTTTAGCTGCTCTAATTCAAATTCTTCTTTATTTTAATAACATCATTAATGTTTCCTTCAAGAATTATCTGTACCTCAGTTCATATATCCCTGTTGAGTTATCAGTCATGTTATTGCTTCCTTCTCATCACCATCACAACCTAGACTGGCCCATTACATTATACCATCTCTCTTGCCTGTTGGAATGACAGCAAGACATAAAGCATCTTCACTGAGATTTGGCATTCAGATTCTAAGGAAGAGATGACCATGTTCTTTGAGGATCCAGAGTTTTAAACTGTTAGGCTTAGAGTAGGTTAACACGATGGAGAGCCTTCCTGATGATAAAGTTAGCACACAGAGCAGGCTATTCAGTCTAGAGTCTTGATGGCATAATGTTACCTCTTGACTCAAACGTGCCCCAATATAGGCCTATCCTTCGATTTACCAGTATTTTGAGCCAAGAACCATTCCCCCTGCCCACAATGTTGCAGGATTAGATTGTTGTTAATTAATTATATGATTTATTTATCTGTTTATCCTTCATTGATTCCTGAATGGGACCTGGCATCCTCTTCTTCACCTCTTTTTCTCCTTCATCCTCCAGCTTAGACATAGATCCCAGTTTGTCCTAAAGTAACAATTTTGTATAATTACGTGCATTCAATAAAAACTAGAAAGATTTGTTTAAACAAAAGATCCATATATAATATTTTCCAGAAAGAGAAGCTATTTGTCTTTCTACAGTGTTTGTTGTTCAGAAGCCAAGAATGTATACAATTAACTAGCAATGATGGAGATTAATGCATTACATGAATATAAAGCAACATCATTACCATTCATTTCTTAAGATTACAAAACATGAATCACTTAAAAATTCACTCTGAGTATAATTTCTTAGCGAATGCCAAGCACCCTGTTGTGGTATTTTCAAATTAGCCTGAATATCAGAGTGGACCAATACCACACACACACTACCTCACAAAATATGTCCCCTCTTCATTAACCTGTAGTTGGTGAAGATCATTTGCTTTACTTTTTCCTTAAAGAACAGAAATGCACTTCCTAAGTGAGGTGGGGAGATCTAAATATTTCTTCATCTCTAATAGTTCAAAATAAGCATGAGATGGTAATTCAGGTAATTCAAAGTTGAGGAAGTTATGAGAAGGTTATTGAGTAGGTTGCCAATATTCCTTCATTCTAACTTGTCATTATTATGTCTAACTTCTTGTCATTATTCCTTCATTCATTCTTTCCTTAAGTAAGTAACTACGTAATATGTGTTAGTAGAGGGTAACTTGACATTTTCATTGTTCTCAGGATCCTAAGTGTCAAAGTCATATTAGTTCATTTATTGTTCCACATGCATTGGCATAGTGCTTACTTTGTGCCAAGTTTGAGTGATACAAAGACAAAGTTACACAAGGTTTCTGTTCTCAAGGAACTTACCACAGTATTCTGTATTCAATACAGATCTCTTGAATTATTTATTGAAACTGTTCTTGTTCTTAAAAAGCTCAAAATATGGAGAGAAATATAAGCAATAACCATGAAATTGCAATGCTATATGGTTCATTCATATAAGATTTTTAAGCCTTTACTAAGTGAGGTACTGTGCTAGATGCTGGGGATATATTGATTGGCAAAACCGTTACTCTTATGGTCAAATGAAGAAAATTAAATATATGAATAGTTGCAATACTAGACCTAAGATCAGAAACTATTTCTGAGGGCTTCCCTGGTGGCGCAGTGGTTGGGAGTCCGCCTGCCGAGGCAGGGGGCGTGGGTTCGTGCCCCGGTCCGGGAGGATCCCACGCACCGCGGAGTGGCTGGGCCCGTGGGCCATGGCCGCTGAGCCTGCGCTCTGCAACAGGAGAGGCCACAGCGGGGAGGGGCCCGCGTGCCGCAAAAAAAAAAAAATCCTATTTCCGAGAGGTCATGTATAGGATGTTCTATCAGCATACCTAACCAAGGTGCTTAATTCAGGGAACAGAAGCAACACATAAATTAAAGAATAAATCAGAGAGTGGGCCAGAGGGGAAGAGCAAACAAAGTATAGGAAATAGGGCCCCTTGGGAGTACTGTTCATGTTGTAGAGTATAGCACAAAGCACCAGAGATAGAAAATTGTGAAAGAAGATTATAGGAATTAGCTAGGACCTGACCCAAAGGACTTTGTAAACCCTGTTAATGTGTTTGGACTTTATTGGAAAGGCAAAGGGGAATACTGAAGGATTTTAAGCCAGGGAAATTATGATCAAATTTGCATCTTAGATTGATCCTTTTGGCTACTCTATAGAAAATTGTGTGATACAGAAACTGTTCATACATGGCTTAGAATGCACAGATAAAGAGGTATGTACTGGAATTATGAGCAGAGTCTTAGAGCAGTGGTTTTAATGCATGTGCCCAAACATCCCCCAACCTTGTACCCTTTATATTATAACATTCTCAAGGTTATTTCTTGGATATGCATAGTAGAGTAAAAAAAGAAAAATAGTGGTGTATCAGTATTGTAAACCAAATCCAAATGTTTAACAAACTCTGTTCCTCCATTTGCAATAGGTTAAGTGCAGAGTCAAGATGCTTATCACAATTAAACTTTAAGAATTTTAAATGTTTCAGTAAATTAATCATCAAATGCCAGCAAGAACAAAACTATTAATACCATGTAGCATTGAACATTATTGAGGTGCTGTGAGGATTATCTCATTTAATCCTCTCATCCTATGAGATATAGACAACTTTTTCTGGATTCATTATTGAGTAAATTGAAATTCAGGAAGATTAAGTAATTTAACCAGTCATACAAGTAGTGAGTGGGAAGACTGGCATTCAAAACTGGGCTGTTTAACTTCAAATTTGTTTTATTTTCCTTTAAAAAGCAGCAACAAGCTTACTTTTGTGGAAACTAGGGAAAGAAACTTCTTGTATTTCTCAGTTCCTAAATTTTTGCCTAACGTTTTGATCTTTGAGCTCTTAAATGGGAAAAGATATTGGGATAACATTTTTTCCATCTTTCCATGTAAAGAAGGAATATAGAGGAAGGAAGCCCCCCTATATGAAGCCATGGAAAAGGAACCCCCCTACCACAAACCAGTTTGGGAAAAGAAAATGAGTTTGAGAACCTGGAAAGGACCTATTTTTCCATTAACTCTTGACTCTTGTCCCCTGTCTGCAGTTTTCAAACTAGCTTTGGCAAATATGTCCCTTTATCTAACAATGAAAAATTATATTAAAAACCAGATTTAGGGAAATATATAATATTATTATTAAAACTGTAATGTGATCTTATCAACAAATTGGAGTTAAATTCTTGACTTATTGTATGTTTTATTATGTCTTTGCCCAAGGGAAGGCAATTTGACTTTCTTGACGTTGCTTTCTTTCTCTCTCCTTTCAAAGCTATGATTAAGAACTAATTTATTTAGATCTGGCTGTGATTAGTTGAATGATTCTGCTCCTTGTTGTAATTAATTTTCAGACACTTTAATTGATAGTACCTGTACTATATTTAATGCATTCCAAGGTAGTAGAATAAAAGTGTTGCTTGTTGAAATATTCACATATCCACTCCACTAAATAGAATACTGATTTATTCTGTATCAACATTCTGTATTTGTTTTTTATGATTATTATGGAGGAGAATACTTAGAGTCAACTGTATGGTTTATTTCAATATATGTTAGGGGAAAAGAAGCAAAATTATTTCGCAAAATAATACAGTGGTCCTTCACTTAGAGGCCAGGGCTTGCTAAAAAATCCATAGATGAGCTTTGGTGAAGCCTTTGAAAGTACATATGTACACACACACATACGCATACACACATGCTAACTTGGAGGGAATTTATTATATAGATGCATGACATCAAAAATTTTCAGTTTCTACACACTTTCAAACCCTATATTGAATCACCTCTTAAGCTTTTAAAAGTACATACTCAGATAATCAATTTCTAAATTAGAATTCCTAGGACTTATATTTTGAGGCTTATACAAGATTCAAACCCAATATGCATACTGGCCTACACCTTACAACAGGAATTGTGCTAGACATATTCAACAGTTACATCTTTTAACTCAGGGGTCCCCAACCCCAGGGCCACGGACTGGTACCGGTCCATGGCCTTTTAGGAACCGGGCCACACAGCAGGAGGTGAGTAGCGGACAAGCGAGCCAAGCTTCATCTGTATTTATAGCCGCTCCCCATCACTTGCATTACCTCCTGAGCTCTGCCTCCTGTCAGCTCAGTGGCGGCATGAGATTCTCATAGGAGCACAAATCCTACTGTGAACTGTGCATGCGACAGATCTAGGTTGCACGCTCCTTATGAGAATCTAATGCCTGATGATCTGAGATGGATCTGAGGCAGTGACGCCAGCTCTGGGGAGTGGCTGCGAATACTGGTTATCATTAGCAGAGAGGTTTGACTGCACAGAGACCATAATAAATCAGTTGTTTGCAGACTCACATCAAAACCCTATCCGTGAGTGGCAAGTGACAATTAAGCTACATCTGATGGCAGGCTTTATAGTGGCAAGTGAGTTGATGTACTTCAATTGTACAACTGCATCTGGGGGCAGGTTTTAAGTCAGAACCCGACATTTATTTTAGTCCGCACATGGCCCGCCCATTATTTTATTTATCACCCCTGTCCACACCTCTTTCGCGCACTGTGTACTTGTCTCAGTCACACTTTTGGTAAGCCCACGAGCTAACCCTAGACAAAATGAGTAAAAAACAAATGTTGCTGGAGGGCTTCTTTGAAAAGGGGGAAAGACCCAGTGATGAGACAGCAGAAGACTCTAAGACTGCCAACAATAAGAAAGCTGCGCTTAAAAGAAAATACCAAGGGTCCTACATAAATTATGGGTTCATTGCAACAGGTGATTCACATTCCCCGAGCTCCCTTTGTATAATATGTGGTGACCGGCTATCCAACAAAGCCATGAAACCTTCAAAAGTGCTCCACCACATGGAGACCAAGCACCCTGCATTAAAAGACAAGCCTTTGAAGTTTTTCAAAAGAAAAAAAGCGTGAACACAAAGAACAGAATCAATTATTGAAGGCCACCACTTCATCAAATGTGTCTGCACTGAGAGCATCATTCTTAGTGGCTAACCACATTGCTAAAGCTAAGAAGCCCTTTACTATTGGTGAAGAGTTGACCCTGCCTGCTGCTAAGGATATGTGTTGTGAACTTTTAGGAGAGGCTGCAGTTTAAAAGGTGGCACATGTTCCTCTTTCGGCTAGCACCATAACTAGACAAATTGATGAAATAGCAGAGGATACTGAGGCACAATTGTTAGAGAGGATTAATGAGTCACTGTGGTATGCAATCCAGGTTGACGAGTCTACCAATGTGGACAACAAGGCAACAATGCTTGTTTTTTGTGATATATTTTTCAGGAGGATGTGCGTGAAGATATGTGCACTTTTGTTGCCAACCAACACTACATCTGCAGAACTATTCGAGTCTTTGAATGATTACATATCAGGAAAACTGAATTGGTCATTTGTGTCGGTATATACATGGATGGAGTGGCTGTCATGACTGGATGGCTTTCTGGTTTCACTACTCGGGTCAAAGAAGTCACTTCTGAACGTGAGTCTACGCACTGTGTCATCCATAGAGAAATGCTGGCTAGCCGAAAAATGTCACCTGAACTTAACAACGTTTTGCAGGATGTGATTAGAATTATCAACCACTTTAAAGTACATGCCCTTAACTCATGTCTGCTCACACAGCTCTGTGAGGAGATGAACGCAGAGCACACACGTCTTCTCTTATACACAGAAGTGAGATGGCTTTCTAAAGGGAGATCACTGGCCAGAGTTTTTGAGTTACGAGAGCCGCTCCAGAGATTTCTTTTAGAAAAACAGGCACCACTGGCAGCACATTTCAGTGACACAGAATGGGTCGCAAAACTTGCTCACTTGTGTGACATATTCAACCTGCTTAATGAACTCAATCTGTCACTTCACGGGAGAATGACAACTGTGTTCAAGTTAGCAGATAAGGTGGCTGCATTCAAAGCCAAACTGGAATTATGGGGGCGACAAGTGATCATTGAGAATTTTGACATGTTTCAAACATTAGCAGAGATTTTGAAAGAGACTGACCCAGGGTCTTCTTTCTCCCAGCTGGTGCATGATCACCTTTCTCAGCTTCCAAAAGAGTTTAAGCATTACTTCCCAACCACAAAACACCCCCGAACTAGGAAGGAATGGATCCGTGACCCATTTGTGGATAAGCCAGGTGAATCGACTTTGTCCGTGCCAGAACAGGATCAATGCTTGAGATCACAAATGACGGTGGCCTTAAAAGTATGCTTGAGACAACTTCAAATCACCATATATTCTGGATTAAAGTCAAGGTGGAATATACTGAGATTGTCACAAAAGCACTGAAAAGCCTGCTTCCATTTCCAACATCCTATCCTTGAGAAGCGGGGTTTTCTGCAGTGACAGCAACCAAAATGAGATCATGGAGTAGAGTGGACATAAACAACGCACTTCGGTGTCACTGTCTCTCATCAGCCCCAGGTGGGACCATCTAGTTGCAGGAAAACAAGCTCAGGGCTCCTACTGATTCTGCATTATGGTGAGTTGTATAATCATTTCATTATATATTACAATGTAATAATAATAGAAATAAAGTGCACAATAAATGTAATGTGCTTGAATCATCCCAAAGCCATCCCCCCACCTCCAGTCCATGGAAAAATTGTCTCCCACGAAACTGGTCCCTGGTGCCAGAGAGGTTGGTGACCTCTGTTTTAACTCTCATAATATCAATACTTTGTGAGGTTGTACTGTCATGACTATTTTTAAGATGAAGAAACAAAAATTAAGTTTTTAACAATTTTTTAGATATGTGTTGATTATTAATTATAGTTCTATTCATTCTCAAACATTTCAGAAGTTCAAATCTTTTAAGAAATTAAGGGAAAGTATTTTAAATATCATATTCCTGAATTTTTAATTTTTTTCAGTTAATATCTTCTTGCCTTTTAACATTTATTTTTCAAGAGAGATTTGTATTATAGGCAAAATATCTTTCTACATTTAGATTCTAATCTGTTGTTCTATTTTTTTCTTAAATATAATATTATTAGAGATTATTATTGGAAATTCTTTTAATTTCCAGGTCTCCTGTTTCCTTCCTCTAAGGGGATATGATGTTACTAACTCATCAATCACTGAATTGTATTAAGTACCACATTACATACTTTTGACATTCGTGATAGTAATCAAGCAACCTGCTCCAGCTAATATTTCATTGAAGGATCTTCCATATTATAATATTACACCAAATATTGTATACTTTAAAGTATTATAAAATCATTCCATTTTCTTGCTGAAAGTATCCTGACAGAAATGCAAAACAACATAGAGCAATTTAAATGTCACATTTATTCCTGGCAGTAAATTCTACATTCAGGTAGGTATAGTCTCAGTGAGGTTTCCCTGTCAGTTATCAGCAGTCTGTTAATTGGTTCACCTAAATGACTTTCAGGAAGACTTTCATAGGCATAAGAAACTCGTGGTTCAAGAATTTAGGCAATGCCAGGCAGACTTTTTTTTTTTAATTACTTAATGGACCAAAGGGCAACCTCTGTACATTTTTCTTTGAAATTCGATATTTAGTTCTAGATAACTCGCTCCACACATTGGTGAAAGAATGAAAGTGTCTGTAGAAAGTTAGTATACCTCTGACAGATTTTTCGCAGAAAAATTACAAATGCACGAGAAGGAATAGAAATGTCTAGCCTACAATTACTCCGTAGGTTTCCCACTCCTTCCCGACTTCTCCCAGACAGAAAGTGTATACTCGTCTGCCACTTTGAAGTTAGGTGTGGTGCTCTGAACTTCTTAGCCCAATGAAACAGGTGAATGAAGTGATATGTGTGACTTCTAGGTGGAAGCATTTAATCACTGATGCTTGATGCCCCATCTCTCTCTTCCCACTGTTCTTCTTAACATGCAAGCAGGAGTTGATTCAGAGGTGCAATGCTGAGCCATCACATAGAGCAGAGTTGACCTGGAGAATCTTCCAACCCACAGCTGACTCTCTGTGAAAAGGAATTAAAGCTTTGTTGTGTTACGTCGCTAAAATTTGGGGTTGGTTGTTACCGCATCACAGTCTAGCCTATCCTGAGAGATTCTTGCCCTTTACAGGAGAATAGTTCCAGTGTGATACTTTACCATCAATCTTATGCTAAGCGTTTCAAAATAGTCCAAATTTTAATTGAACAAAGCACTCTCTTTTTACAGATTTGAAACAACATACAAACGTCCTCCCTCTTTTCCCCTACATTTCATCTATAACTTTTCCACCATTATTAATGTCTCTCTCTCTGTTAAGTGTGAAGACATTAAAATATGTAGTATAACAGAATATATATTTTGAAAACGACATACAAAATGTATCAAATTTTAAAATGAGAGAGCATCTATCCAATTTGCATGTCCCTTTCATCTAAAAATGTCACTCAGAATATTGGTAATGACAGTCTTGAATCCATGTATATCTGATTCCAAGTTTTATGTTCTTTTTACTAAAATCTAAACATTTTCCTAGCTAATGAAACTTAGCTCCCAAAGTTTTCATGAGGATTAAGTGGGATATGATGTGCAAAGCAACTAGCCCAGAGCCTGGCACCAAGAACTACTCAATAAATGTTAATTTAGCTTCAGAAATACTCAAGATGCCCCTTAAATTTTAATCAGGTGCCCTTACATATTAAAATTATCAAACAGGAATCATTACGGTCCTCAGTGATTAGTGTCTTTCCACATTAGATCATAGTGTTCTTTCCAGACCTTTAAAATGAAATTGCAGCTTAATCCTGCATCCTTTTGTTTCAGCTTGCTAAAATCTGAATCTGTGCCTGGGTTTGCATTATGAAATAACTAAAATTTTCAGTGGACTTTGCTTGCATGAGATTGTTTTCTAGTTGGAACCACACTACTTCTGACATTATACTGATAAGCCACGGAATAGTCTAGTCCGAAATTCCATTTTTATTAGCAAATTTCCCTCTAAATCACCATTAGAAAACACATACACACACACACACGAACACAGACAGTCTGAATATTCCAACTAATTGAATTTAGATGTACATGCTTTTACTTTTTTTGATCTTCATTTTTGTTATTGATTTTATCTTTAGGGTGTATTTCCAATGTCTCCTAAAAATGCCATTTTATTTTTGTTTCATTTCTAGGCCAAAGGCCAATATCATAGTTTACATTAGATATTGGTTTAGGCAATATATATTAAGGAGAATGATCAAGCAAAACAGTGTGGTGGATGATGTCTTTTATGAAAAATAGCGAGAATTGACAAAGTGCTGTATCATTGGTGATGTCAACACACCCTGATAGGCTATTTGGTATACCAAAAGCATGGGAATACTTTATATTAAAAGAGCATCTTCACTTGTCTTGTCTTTTCAAAACTTACTGAGCATTTAGCGCTGAGTTTCTACTTGCAGACTAGGAAATGCAGCTAACTAACACCTAGAATATTAGAATCTAAAGTGTCTTAATGACCACTCTAATATGCCTTTTCAATTTATATAAATGGAATAAAGTTCATGAAGAGACTAAGTGAAATCAATCTGCTGGCTTATTGCTTACAACCAGTCATAGAACTACTTTGCCAGAGGTGGACAGATCTTTCCAGTCCCTGAGCAGAAATAAAACCCTTTTCTGGACACTTCACATGAGTTCTGGACTGCAGCATGATCTTATGATACCAAGTCCTGCCTATGTAAAATTCTTAAATATGTCTAGAACAAGGTGAGACATAAGTATATCAGAAAAAAGAAATTTAAAAAACCCAACAGCACACAGGAACACATGGTAAAAGACAAACAAACTAGCCATCTTAAGCTATGTCGCTATGTCATTCTTAGTATCCTCCCTTCCCCTCTGGGTTGTTATGATATCAAATGTAAACGCATCATGGAGGGTGAAGAACTTTTTAAATGCAAGCCAGTCTTGGCTTCCCAGGTGACACAAGGGAGTTTAAATATTGCAAAGTGCAATTTGTTGAGTTATGGGGCATAAGGATAAACTTCTGCTTTAAGAGTGTGGACTTTGATGCTAAATTGCCTGGAATTTAATCTTAGCAGCTTCATTTACTAGCTGTAAATTGACCTTGGACATATTCCTTAATCTCTCTGTGTTATGGATTTTTCGCCTGTAAAATAGGACAGTAATATTTTCAATTCATAAACTAGTTGTAAAAAATAAACAACTTAATACATGAAAAATAATGTGAAGAGTCTGACATAGAGTGTATACAATGTACAATCAAGAAAAGCCAACTGGGCTCTTACAACTTTCATCAGTTTAACTTCATATATTTTAGACTTTCGGTAAGCAGGCCATGTAGCCACTTTTTAATCTCCAGGGAATTCTTGGCTTTTATACTCCCAACAGCTTGGAGCATGGCCGTTCTCATGATAAGAAGACAGCATTTTCAATGTGAAGAATATTCTTCCACAGGGCTCTCACACTGTGGGCAGGCAGCATCCCTCCCTCCCCCCATATATGGTTATCAGGGAATCTGACTGCAGCTTTCAAATCAATTCCAGATTTAACTAATCTTAATTCTTCTATGCGGTTAATACCAGATAGTGATTTATCACTGAACAGAAATCCATTTAATGATGTCAGTCTGATATTATATTTTGATAGATTCCTTTGTTTGACTATTAACAGTACTGGCAAATTATTTAATAATTAGGCGCAGAATTGATTAATAAGGTTTGACTGTTGACAATTAAATTTTACTATTTTAGCTCGGCACTTATTGAAAGTTTGCTGTTAGACTGATAATTTGAATGATACATGCTAATTGATTAGCATCCATCATTCCCTTTCATTTACTCATATGAAATATATTTGTAACTGTTGGGTAGTCTATGGTATGCATTCAAGATGTATTTGGGAATCCGATCTGTCCTCAAATCTTTGCTTTTGCTACAGATTATTAAGTAGTTCCACATTATAGACACAAAGAATGACTTGGGATTCAAATTAAAGCAAGTTTAAATAGACTGCAAAAGCCTTCCTCAGCAGACTGATTCTACATTAAATACCCAAATTAATGCACACCACCTTTCAGACTGAGAAGCCACCATTTTCTAGACTGTAAGCGATAATGTCTAAAGAGCATAAAGTTTACATAAAATATATTAACTGCATACCATATCACTGCATATATGTTTAATATCAAAATAAAAACTTGCTTAGCCTAGTATCCTTTAGTAATTATGACCAATATCTAGCAGATCAT
The DNA here is from genome assembly GCF_005190385.1 of Monodon monoceros. Lineage (NCBI taxonomy): Eukaryota > Metazoa > Chordata > Mammalia > Artiodactyla > Monodontidae > Monodon > Monodon monoceros. Next base: position 24,976,734 of record NW_021703766.1, on the reverse strand, counting down.
ACTCAAATTGATCTTAAAAGATAACGATTGTTATCTAAGCTTTAAAACATTCATTCATCCAGTCAGTTGTCTATTATTCATTCATTCAACTCCTTTCTAGACTCTGATACCTGCTTATTAATTATCTCTTTAGCAGTCATCCCCTTTTTCTTCTTAGTACTAATCTATATTTTCTAGTCAAGCAACTTGCCACATACTCATTTTAGGTGTGGGTCTTGATTAGCTTAAGCCATCACCCTGGCCCCAGTAATAATAAGTTCAGGCTGAATTTGTGAAAGGCCGCAATTCACAATGATGATGTAACAGCTCTTACTATCTCTATATCAAATGCCACAGCACACGTCTTCGGAAAGCAAAAGTTCCTGGAGATAAACAAGGAAAGATAACAGAAATACAGTCAACAAAGGAGACTACCATAATAATGGTTAATGTTAATACACGTTGGCATTTATCACTTTATTTTATGTCAGATCTCTATTGTCATGATAATGTATAACAAACGAAAACCTCAGTGGCATTATAAGCACTTTTTGCTTAGGTGTTGGCGGTGGTCAGCTAGGCAGCTCTTCTCTTCTTTGCTTGGTTTGCTCAGCTATCTGGGGGTTGGCTAACTGTTAGCTAAGAGGGCCTTGATTGGAATGATAGAGTGACTCATCTCTGATCTGTGTATCTCTCACCCTCCTTCTGGGATTACTGGGCTAGCCTAGGCATTTCCTTCTCATGGTGATAGAAAGGGAAAAATGAGCAAACCCAGTAATTCTTCCAGTCCTCTCTTGGTGCAATGCTTGCTAAAATTCAAATGGCCCAAATATGGGGTCAGAGAGGGAGGATATTACAGAGTTATAAGGTAAAGGGTGTAAACACATGAAGTGTTTAGGAATTGGAACCATTATTATCATCTACAACATATTTTATTTTTTAAATGCTGCATTACAAAAAAAAAAATTCTATTACAACAATGACCTCAGTTTGGTCTTGTTTTTATTCCTCACCCTTAATTCTCTGCTTTATATCTTCTACTCTCTAATTTCATGGTTACTATTCTGTGCCCTTTAATTAAGCTGCCCCACATGTACATTTTTCTTGTCATTGGGGCCAGCTGAGTACGTGGTTTGTGGGAGAATGATGTTTTCCTTGCTTGGAAGGCTGCTGCTTCTGCAAGGAAACCAAGGTGAAACAGAGAAAAGGACCATATGAAAAGAAGTCTGGATTGTGGATTTCTATTTCTGAAATCTTATAGCTTCCACTTAACATTTTAAGTTTAGGAACGTGCTTATATACTTCCATCCCAAGACTCTTCCAATTTGCAATGAAAGCCTAACATTCTTAGCTTGAAGTACTGTTAGGGAGGTCATATTTGATAACATACCTGAGATTTCAAGGCTAGCATCTGGTCTAATATGTGATAAACAAATGGATGTTTTTTTTCCTCAGCTCTCCCTCTTTGTGGAGATAGAAACATATATAGGTTACTTTTTCTAGCAGGTGTGCTAGCCTCATGCTTATAAAGAATTTAGTTCAATACAAAAAAAGCTGTTCTACTTTTCTTCCACTTCAGAAACTATCAACAGGATGCAATTATGAGCAATACTTTGCATTTACATATCCAACTCTTCTAATCTCTTTTGATTTTTAATTGTATCTTTTTTTTTTTTTTGGCTGTGTTGGGTTTTCGTTGCTGCACGCGGGCTTTCTCTAGTTGCGGCGAGCGGGGGCTACTCTCTGTTGCGGTGCGCGGGCTTCTCATTGCAGTGGCTTCTCTTGTTGTGGAGCATGGGCTCTAGGAGCATGGGCTTCAGTAGTTGTGGCACATGGGCTCAGTAGTTGTGGCACATGGGCTCAGTAGTTGTGGCTCAAGGGGTCTAGAGCGCAGGCTCAGTAATTGTGGCACACGGGCTTAGTTGTTCCACAACATGTGGGATCTTCCCTGACCAGCGCTCGACCCATGTTCCCTGCACTGGCAGGTGGATTCTTAACCACTGTGCCACCGGGGAAGCCCTAATTGTATCTTTTACTACATGATGCCGAAGTGCTTTTCTTTCTAGCATCTTCCAAGAAAGGTATGTAGGGACAGGTACATAAAAAGGTAGTCTGTCTCTTGTATTTGGGAACTGTGTCTTGTCATCTGCTTTTATGAGCGCTCACTTACCTGTTACGAACCCATGTGCCCTCCAGCCACAAGATCCACACGGAAGCTTCTAATAAGATGAACTTTGCTCTAGGATTTCGGTTTTGCAGATCAAGTATTTCCTGCCTGTCAAGGTCATCCTTCCTGCTCCAAGTACTAATTTGTGCTGCACTTGATCCACTCATATTATTGATAGTGGAGTCCCTGGTACATATTATATTGACATATTACTAACGTATGAACTGTAACATTAAATTTCCAATCTAATCAATCAAGTAGCATACATATGCAGTAGATGCTTGGCTAGTAAAAAGAGTAATTGCCATGCGCAATGAAAACCAACTCTCTCTAAGGTGAAATATTGCATGTCTCCCACAGAAAGATGGAAGCCTGAACACTCTGTTAAGCTAATGACTACTTTTGCCATTCAACCATATGGATTGCCTTTAAGACAAACCAAAATGAAGATTAAAGGCATGTAAAATCAACTCTCTATTAAAGTAGTTAGGGCTTTTCTCCAGATTCTCCAGGAAAATTATTCAATCTGTTGCAAAACCAGGCACTTGTCTCCCAGATGGTGTCCAGAATCTATCTGAGCAAACATTTCTTCCTGCTCTGTGTAACAAAACAGGCATATTTTTGATTCTCTGTGCTTGATTATGCATCTGAAGACATTTACACGGGAAGGACCTTGTAGAGTGCTGTGGATTTGCATTGTAAAAATCCAAAGTGGTATAATATATACTCTGAGAGCAAACCTGAAGTTATGAAGTAAAAGACGATGCTGTTTTTTGAGATGTACTATATGCCTGATTTGTTGGTTAACCCTTTTTTTCTCAAAAGCAATCTGTATTTGGCTGATCAGAAAGTAAGACCATGAGTCTGTGATTGTTGATACTCTCTTGTTAATTAGTGTGGACCTGATTGCTTTTTTGGAGGCCTATTATGAATTAAATTGTTGGTGATAAGATACATGCTTTTAATTATTTCTGAGGAAATTTTGAACAGAAAGACCTTTTGTATTTGAACGGATGCCCAGAAAAAAAATTTAAATTTTTTCTCTATGTGTAGTAAATATATTTGTTGACATATTTAGGGAATAGTGATTGTTGGTGAATGCTACTGGGCATAAAAGGCTTCATTATCCTACTTCTTTTCTACAGTTTTCTACAGTTTTTGCCTGGGTCTCCTTGCCTCCTTCATGCCTCCACTCATTCTCTTCCTCTTTGACTTGAATAATTCCATATATCCTCAAGCTCATGTCAGATGTTCTTATTCCAGGAAGATATTTCTCATCACTTAGAACTGAGTTAGGTGCATGTTATTTGCTTCCAAGTTACCAGGAACATACATGTCCCATGGACTTACCTCAAGAAGCTAGTCTACCAGGAAGACAAATGTACCGTATTTAAATTGGTTATTTATCTTTCATTTCTGTAGCCTGTTCCCCAGGGGGAAAAAACTGGCCCATGAAAACAACTTAGAAAATTTTGTTTGTTTGCTTACTTAATTTGTTGACTATAGATCCATGCAATAATGATGAATAAATGAATGACCTAGTCTAGGTAAGTCATGAGTGGAACACAAATTAGATAGATAGATAGATCTGGAATTCCAGCTTCTGCTCTTACATGTAAAGAGTTTGGAAGGCACTACTCCCCTCTTTACCAGAAAAAAGCCGAATAAACTGAAAATCAATGACTTTTCTTAGCTCAATCAGAGAACTGAGGTCACATAACAAATCACCACCCCCAAAACTAGAGAGACAGGCTAATACAGAGACTGCATAGCAACATACCTTTAGCAGAAGCCACTGAAGCCAGTAACTTGTCAGGACACATAAACAGTGTTGCTAGAGGTTGAGTGCAGACAAACCTGAAAGCTAAAAACTCCTCGGGGAAGAGGGCAGCCTAAGGAAGACCCCCATGCTTTCATGAGTTTTACCCCCAGAAGCTCCACCAGTTTCTCATGATGAAGATTGGAGAAAAATCCCTTCAAGTTTGGCTTCAGTGATGATGGAGGTAAAAGTAACCTCATCCTTGAGGGGAAAAAAAGCATTTTGACATATTCCCAGAGCTTTTGCTATTAATAAAACAAAGGCTTACCCAATGAGGTGGAAAAAAAACCTCAGCAAAGGTTTATCTGTTTGATAAGGAAGTAAAATTACCCAACTGCAGCCTCCTGCAGCCTTTCTGTCTCACTTAAGAAGGAAAAAATAAAAACAAAAAACTGAGAAGTACTTGTGAAGGTCATATCACATAAACACAGGACAACTAAAAGTTTGAGACCTAATTGTAGGATTATAGGACCCTTCCCTTTCCCCCCAAACTTACCACCACAAGAACAGGGCTCCTGTATAATACACTGAGTTCCAGCTAAAAGAACTGCAAGGCTAGGGCTCTTAAGAAGGAGTTTCTAGGGAGGGAGGACCTGGGAACACTCTTTTATAAGTTACGTATACTACCTGTGAAGTGGCATAATGGTATATGAAAGTAGATTTAAATTATTGGTAAATGTATGTTACAAACACTAGGACAGCCACTTGTAAATTTAAAAATTTTACTTTTTAAAAGTAAAATTCATATTCTAAGATCAGAGAATAAATGAAATTATGTAAACTTCTCATTTAAAGCCATAAATTTAAAAAAAAGGTGGGGGAAGATTAAAAAAGAAACAAAGAACAAGTACAGCAAATAGAGAACATTTAAAGCACAATAGATAGTAATCTATCTAAAGTGATACAAGTAATTACTTTAAATGTGAATAGCCTAAATACACCAATTAAAAGGCAGAGACTGTCAAAGTGGATAGAAAACAACACCCACCTATATGTTGTCTACAAAATAGCCCACTTTAAATATAAAGACAGAGATAGGTTAAAAGTAAAGAGATAAACTCTCATTCATTGCTGGTTAGAATACAAACATGGTACAGCCACTCTAGAGACAGTTTGGCAGTTTGTTACAAAACTAAACATACTCTTACCATATAATCCAATCCAGAAATTGTGCTCCTTAGTATTTACCCAAAGGACCTGAAAACTTATATCCATACAAAAAACCTGCATATGAATGTTTATAGTAGCTTTATAATTGCTCAAACCTGGAAGCAACAAATACGCCCTTGAAAAGGTGAATAAATAAATAGACTGTAGTATGTTCATAAAATGGCATATTATTCAGCTCTCAAAAGAAATATGCTATCAAGCTATGAAAAGACATGGAGAAACCTTAAATGCACATTGCTTAGTGAAAAAAAAAGCCAGTCTGAAAAGGCTACATACGGTATTATTACAACTATATGACTTTCTGAAAAAGGCAAACTATAGAGACAGTAAGAAATCAGTGGTTCCCAGGGATTCAGGGGAGGGCAAGGGGTGTATATGTGGAGCACAGAGGATTTTTAGGATCGTGAAACTATTCTGTATGGAATTTTAATGCTCTATGAACCTAGAATTACTCCTTTAAAAAAATATAATGGTGTATATACATCATTTTGCATTTGTTAAAACTCCTGGAAATCTACAACACAAAAAGTAAACCTTAACGTAAACCATGAACTATAATAATGAGAAGAATGTATCATTATTGGTTCTACAACTGTAGCAAGTGTACTACACTAATGCAAGATGTTAACATGAGGGGATACTGTGTAGGCATGGAGAATAGGTAGGGGTTGGTAATATAGAACTCTTTGTATTATCCATTCAATTATTCTGTAAATCTAACACTGTGCTAAAAATAGTCTATTAATTATTAAAATGATATATTCAAAATGTTGACTTTCAAATTATATAGTAGTTACAAAAAATAAAAGGTTTTTAGTGCAATTTTGGTTTTCTACTGCTCTTAATCCTCCCTCAGACAAATGGATTCTCTACCTAATAGCCAAATCAGCAATTAAAATGGGAAATAAATCTTTTTACCTCACATTTAATGGTAATAGAGTTGCATTGAGAGGAGAAATACATCAATGCTTTAAAATTATATTAATGTGTTTTTCTGAAAGATACTGAAAGGAATATTTGTCTTCCATAAAATTTTAATATCATTGAAGAAAGTTTTCCATATTGTCATAATTCATTTTATATATATATATATATATATATATATATATAATTTTTCCCTAGAAACATTTTTTTCCAGTGACTTAGGTAATACAACAACATGTAAGCTATAATCCCTTAACAGGGGATTCATATTCAAGGTGAAATAACACACACATAAATAACTAGGTGTAATTTACTGTATTGTCACATATACATAATTTAATTACATCACTATGTTAATCTCATAAGTAATTTAAAATATCTTTTCTGAATTAAAACAATATTAGGCATATTATGGAGTAGAAAGGAGACCCTCTGTGCTTTTTAAAATGAATTAAAAGACATTAGTGGAAACTATGGCTTTGGCAAGGTGATTGGCCAAGGAAAGTTATATCCCATACTTCTCTGGGTGATTTTGTCATTCCCTTATGCCTTTAGGGATATATTTATAGGGCCAGTTTGAAAATAACTGATAATAGCCAAATATTAAAGCATAAAATGGTCTGTATGTCTATATGTGTGTGCACGTGTGTGTGTATATATACATGTTTATATATATGTGTGTGTATATGTATCATATGCTCAGAAGGGATGCAAAGGTGAATGTCTACAAGACAGGAGTTGAAGGCAAAGGGTACTATAAATGTCCCATGAGGAAGAATAGATTCTAGTGTGTGAACAACCACTAAACCATCAGAAATGTTCCAATATGAAATTTACATGACAAATGATTCACTTTGGATCACTGAACTTAAGAATACAATAAGTTGTGGCTTTGTAGGTGAAAAAGGGAGGAGAACCTGGCCTGGTGGTAGAACATCCCATTAGAAGTCTATTGTAGTCATAGGGATATAATGTACAGCATTTTGACTAAGTTAATAATACTGTATTGCATATTTGAAAGATGTTAAGAGAGTAAAGCTTAACAGTAGTCATCACAAGAATAAAAGATTTTGTAACTATGTATGGAGATGCATGTTAACGACTTATTGTGGTGATCATTTTGCAATAGATAACAAATATTTAATCATTATGTTGTACACCTGAAGCTAATATAATGTACATCAATTATACCTCAATTTTTTAAATTAAATTTAAAAAAGAGTATATTTAAAAAGGAGTCTATTGCAGTTAATCCGTTGAGATTAAATAAGAATGATTTAATTAGAATAGATAACAGAGATAAAGAAAATGAAGGATGGATCTCTAAAACATCTGAAGTAAAAGCAAATGGATTTAGCTACTGATAGAGCCCTTGCCTTCTATGTCCAAAAGTGACTGTATCTTTCACTTGGGTAGATTTGGTGCTTTTATATCCAGCTAACTAGATGAATTTTCTAGATGATTTTGTACTTGGAATGGCATTGGTCAATGATGCACATATTTCAAACAGATACCCTTGAAAATCATTATTCCTCCTCTACCTATGGACCTTTAGTTTAAATTTTAGTAGCCACTGGAATTAAGCATGTTCAGTTTTTGAATATCCATCTGATAGAATAATTTACAACTGAGGAACTTAAGAATTAATAGGGAGGGCCTTCCCTGGTGGTCCAGTGGTTAAGACTTTGCCTTCCAATGCAGGGGGTGCGGGTTCGATCCCTGTTCTGGGAACTAAGATCTCACATGCCTCGTGGCCAAAAAACCAAAACATGAAACAGAAGCAGTATTGTGACAAATTCAATAAAGACCTTAAACATGGTCCACATCAAAAAAAAAAATCTTTAAAAAAAGAATTAGTAGGGGAAATAGGGTTAGAAAGCCATGTTCTATGAGAAGCTATTAAAGCACTTTTAAATAGGAATTTATGATTATTTAGTATTATATTGCTTTTTTTTTTTGCTTTAGTAAAGATGCATTTTCTACATCTTAATGCATAGGACCTATTATCCTTAACCTAAATTATATTTATTATACTTATGTAATACAAGCTCTTGAGCCTTGACAATAGATGAAAGTTTTTGCTGTTATTACATCTTACGAATCATCTAGAGATTTATTTCAGAAATGACTTCCAGCATTACCCAATATCCTTAACATTTTATATAGTTTTGTGAAAGGATCATGAGTAGATATGCTCCTCTGTTTTATTTTTCTTTCTTTTTAATAGTGTGGAGGTCTCTTCAAAGGAAAAAAAACTCTGCAATGTGATAGCTTTACATTAACACAATTACAAATCTCTTGTGACAGAGGCAAACTTTTCATGATTTCCTTGCTTTCTCAAGCCATTTTAGACCTACCTGAGAGGTGAAAACAGAGATCGGGTTTTGAGCACAGGTTATGACATTTGGCAGGCAAGAGAAAAAGGGGAAATGCAATGATTTTATGAACGAGAGGTCAAAAGAATTTGGCAAGTAATGGAATGTGTATGGTACAAGATATAATAATAGAGAGAACAGCAAAAGAGAAAAGAATCAATGACTACAACAGAATTTCAAACTTGGATGATTAGTCTTAGGAATCCAAGAGGAAGAACAGGATTTGTGGGAAAATAAATTCTTTTTTGGATATGTTGACTTTGATCTAATTAGAAATAACTAGAAGAGAATTAGAGGTAGAAATACTTAGTGGAGGACTGGAGATGTGGATAAGAAGTCAGCTCCATAATGGGAGAAGAAATTATATTACTGGTTAACTGCCTTAAGGAAGAAAGCTTAGCAAGAAGGAAATGGTGGGAAATTTTACGTATTATAATTATATGTCATAAAAGATACTAAAGTAATTAAAGGAGCTTTGAAACACTTCTATAGCAAATAAGTAGTTCCTTAAGAACTATAGATCATCAACACCAGTACAGACTATCAATACCAGATTGCATCCTGTTGAAAAATCAATTGTTTAAACATACTGAAGAGTTTGAAACGCTGATACAAAGTGTCATTGACTAGAATTATATTTTATTTATGGAACTGATTCCATCAAGATACAATACATTCTGAATGTTGCTGATAGGATTTATAAACTTATCAGGCTAGTCAACCATTTTGTTCAAAGAGACTAAGGGAAGGAAAGAGATTTATAATTTCATGGTTCAATGACACAATGAATACTATTAATATAATTAGTCATTATTAAAGTAACACTCTGTACTGGAAACAATAGGGATTCTTTTAGGGGTATGGGGTTTTTCAGTGCCACCTAAAATGTTTTCATAAATTAAATATGTCACAGATCTCTAATTTAAGAATTCATGGTGCTTTTCTCTTAGGTATGCTTAGACTTTAAAAAAAAGATTCCCTTGGAATATTGTTCCAAAAAAACATATAACTAAATCACGTGGAGGTGACTGCATAAAAAATGGAGGCATTAAAAAGGAGTTTGAGACACATTTTACTTAGCCCTGAAATTACTAAATAAAAGTGACTTGGTTTGATGATCCTATCTGACTTATATAAATGTCTTTGAAAAGAAAAAATATGCCCTCCCGAAGAGATGCAGTCTCTTTCTTAAGTAAAGCAAATTGTCATGAAGAATGCCAACTTTGTGATTGCTGCATGACTGAAAACGTTCATGTATTGAAGTTAATAATGAACAGTAGGGACTTCCCTGGTGGCGCAGTAGTTAAGAATCTACCTGCCATTGCAGGGGACACAGGTTCAAGCCCTGGTCCGGGAAGATCCCACATGCCTCAGAGCAACTAAGCCCGTGTGCCACAACTACCGAGCCTGCACTCTAGAGCCTGTGAGCCACAACTACTGAGCCCATGCACCACAACTACTGAAGCACGTGTGCCCTAGAGCCCGTGCTCCACAGCAAGAGAAGCCACCACAATGAGAAGGCCGCGCACTGCAACGAAGAGTAGCCCCTGCTCGACGCAACTAGAGAAAGCCCACACACAGCAACAAAGACCCAATGCAGCCAAAAATATAAAGAAATAAATTTTTTAAAATGAATGGTGGAGGGCTTCCCTGGTGGCGCAGTGGTTGAGAGTCCGCCTGCCAATGCAGGGGACACGGGTTCGTGCCCCGGTCCGGGAAGATCCCACATGCCGCGGAGCGGCTGGGCCCATGAGCCATGGCCGCTGAGCCTGCGCGTCCGGAGCCTGTGCTCCGCAACGGGAGAGGCCACAAGAGTGAGAGGCCCGCATACCGCAAAAAAAAAAAAGGGTGGTGGAAAATTCAAAAATGAATGAAGACAGAAGCAGAATTTATATACACACACACACACACACACATACATACATATAAAGTACATAACAGTTAATTTTTTTAACTTGAGAGTTTTTTACCGTGTCCTCTTTAACATATATAAATTGAATACATTCCATGTGTCCTGCAGTTCCTAGAAATACAATGATGAAAGACTGATATGATCTCTTCAAGCCTGGCAAACATATAATTTCCTTCATATCAAGAAAGGCATTGAGATATGGATTAAGCTCCTTCAGTATTGCCTTGGCCAGTAATAACAGCTGATCTATTTGTCTCTCTGTGCTTTGGGGAATGGTAAGGACTGAAGGGCATGTGATAGACCATGATTTGTCTTTTTGCTTAAGTCCTACAATGATGAGGGGATGCTCATCACACAGACAAACAGTTATAAACTTTCTCTTCACATAGTGAGGTTGATTCAATTTTATTTTGAGCCCTAAAGCCTTCATGGGCTCAGGATTCATGTACCTAAATAAACATTGCCCAATCTGTTGTCAAAACCAGAGCTGCAGAACTGAAATCATCTCCACTATGTAGATACATAGAAATCTACAAATTTGTTCACATCTATGGGAGCAACATATAATTCTGCCATTTATAAAGAAAAATAGCTAAATGATTGCTCTTAAAACCAATTTTTCTCTTCTTTCCATTCCTTATTTAAGCCTTTTTTGGATCTCCCCTTATAATCAGAGGGATTATAGACCCATCAAAGAGACTTTGCATAGATAAAATACAAAGATAAAGAATCTGTTGAGGGCTTCCCTGGTGGCGCAGTGGTTGAGAATCTGCCTGCTAATGCAGGGGACACAGGTTTGAGCCCTGGTCTGGGAGGATCCCACATGCCGCGGAGCAACTGGGCCCGTGAGCCACAACTGCTGAGCCTGCGTGTCTGGAGCCTGTGCTCCGCAATGGGAGAGGCCACGATAGTGAGAGTCCTGCACACCGCGATGAAGAGTGACCCCCGCTTGCCACAACTGGAGAAAGCCCTCGCACAGAAACGAAGACCCAACACAGTCAAAATAAATAAATGAATTAATAAACTCCTACCCCCAACATCTTAAAAAAAAAAAAATCTGTTGATTCCATAGATAAAATACAAAGCCCTTAAAACAAAAGTATAAGGATAATTCAGTGAGATCTATGAGGAGTTTATATTTCTAACATTGTATAAATGTGCTCTATGTTGTAGGATGAATTCTTATAAGATAATATATTGCATATTATATTTCTCTAGCAAGACATATTAATTGCCTGGGAGTTGAAGACCAATTTCACAAGAGATGGAGCTTTTATTGCCCAGCCAAATAAACAATTACAGAGAGACTATTTACTGAAGGCCATGTTTGTGAATAATATGGCAGAAATTTGTCCAAAAGCATTAGACTGTCTAGCAATAGTTTTTATTTTGTGTTTAAATATTTAAGTTGAATTTTTTAGTGTGCTGGTTCTTTGAACTTTATTAAATATATGTAAAATCATAATTGTTTTCTTGGCTTAAAATTTTTTCAGTTGCCTGCTATTAATAGAAAAAAAATTAAAAACCTCTCTCCATATTGATTGCACTACAGTTTTTCAAGAGAAAAAAAATGTCTAAAATTATTTCTTTACAGTTTTAGTTTTCTGAAATTTTTTTCTTTTTAGATATGCAGCTGAAATCGTTAAGTCCATGTGAATATTTGACAATGGTTTGTCTGTCTAATATGATGACCCCGGTGGATAATTTTGACTCCAAAGAATAATTGCTTAGTAAAGCTATTTTTCTTAATTATGGGGACAACTAACTCATACTTGCACTCATACAGTCTCCCTGTATGAATAAATCTAAAATTTAGTGATTTTTCTTTATAATTAATTTACTTAAGTGTTCTAACATGTTATTGCTAAAAAGTGGGAAGTTGACAAGTAGTTGCCAAAAAGCAGAAAGATAAATGCAGATTTAAAAATCAAAACAGAATTTCACTGGATTAATGTGGCTGGTATGCCTAATGCATCCCCCGTAGTTTGTACTGTGAATTAGGTACTTAAAGAATATCAAAAAAGCTTAATGGCTATTTTCAAAAACTATGGGTCTAAACAAAGATATTTTAATATTTATGGCTATTCATAAATATTAAGTAGAGTAACTGAGAATTCCCCACTAAATAGCAGCTCTTGAGCTATACGCATGAAATCTTAATTTCCAAATGCCATTCCCAGCTCTTGCAAATGCTGCAATTTTTCTTGCTAAACTATCACATGAAACTATAGTATAGCTCTAGGCTCCAGTTGGTAGTAATTTTCTTTCTTTACTTTCTTAGAAACCAAGAATTATGTGGATGGAAAACTTGTGTATCAGTGTGTCCGATACCCAGAGATGCTTATGATGGATCTGTTGTCATTAAAAGAACACACCTGCTAATGGTGGTGACAAATTAGCTTTAAGCCATCCATACATTCAGTTCATCCCATATATCTCAAATATGCACATTCTCCTTATTTAATGATAAAAAGATTACCAAGGCACTTTATAACTAACATTTATTACTAATATTTTTTAAAGATACTAACTTGCCATGCTTAAGTCATATTTCTACCCCTGTTCCAAACATCATAAACAGGACAAAGGACACTATAATTGGTTCAGTATAGGAAAATGTGCCAAACCCTGTGGTCGGGGAATCAGGATTTATAACCAAAAAAGATATGGATTTGCCAGGCAGCCAAGGACAGAGTGGTATAATTTAATCAATCTATTAGTTTTGTTGTTGATTTCTAATATTGCTCATTTTGTTATAAGTTTGTACACTAAACTCAAAATAAAATTAAAAAATTAATTTCCAGCTGATTCCATATAGCTGGTACATTGGCATAATGGTAAGTAACAAAGACCATTTTTCAGGCTTCAATATTCCTAAAATAAGAGAACAATCAGAAGAAACAGAGTTTAAGAGGGTTACAATGCTTAAGCATAGCCTCAAATTCTGTGTTTATCATGTGACTCATGTAAAATCTATAGGTTGTGTTTTAAGCCTTGGAATTTTAGGCCAGAACTTGCTGTTGTGCCCTGCGTAAAACAATTCATTTAATCGTCATAATTTTTGGAAATTAAGGCAAACAAACAACAAAAAATAGCATGTCTATAAAATGAATATGATCAAAATTCAATTCTGCCTAAGATAGGGATCCCAGTTAATGTTATTGAGGTAAGAGGTAGGAAGACCAACGGAGAAGCTACATTTTTCCAGATGTTAAAGATTTGTAAACAGTTACAGGAGTAGCATATCCTGCTCTGAATTAGCTTCACCAACCAGATTGCTAAAAGTAAAAGAAGAGAAAAATGGAATGCCTAAGCAACCCAGGAGATTTTCTAACTGGAGGATTGTGAAGGATGTTTGCTGATACAGATCACTACATGAGATAAACCTGGTTTTATGTTTCTATTTACATATTAATTGTAATTCAACTATGGCATAATTAGGGAGATTCAATACAAGGTTGTATAAAAACACCAACTGCATAAACAATAAGTATTGGGCTTTTGAGGATTGATACAAAGTTTACTTAAAACGCTGTCACAGTCTTGTCTCTTGATTTTATTCATGCATAGTTTCCATTTTAATGATTGATTTATTATTTCTCATAAATTGAAATGAAGCTACTTTTGGCAGTAAGTCTCTTTCATTCCATTATAATTTCATATCGAAAAATTTTCCTTGAGGGCTTTAGACATTGCAGTTAGTGATTTTTTTTCAAACAAGGGAGTAGAATAAACAGAATGTCTATCACAGAAGGTGGGAAATTGTTTTATGCATGGAAATTTGAATAGTATCATGCTAAATTGATATGTTATATTCTTTAGGGGGTCAAAAAATAAAATATTTAGAATTTCAAACACAAAAACAACTATAAAAAGGAATTAGGTCTAAACATTATGTAAGTGCAATACATAAATACTAAACAAATATCAAGTTATTTATTGACCATTCCAAGTTGACTTTGTTATTTAAACGAGTCACTGTGCATGGGTAATGAGTTGATTTTAAATCACAGAATTTTTGCAAATATTTTGATTATTAAAAAATATGACTTATTAAACATACAAAAGATGATAGAAATCTCCGTGTAATACAAGATGCACTCGGGAGCAAAGGAGGCGCTAGGTGATGACTTTCCAGGTGGCTGTGAGAAGTAGGTAAATAGGAAATCTGAAGCTATTGAACTGAGGAAGTGGAGAATGAAGACGTCTACCTCTTTTTTGGTTTCAGTCATTTTTCTTTCTCTCCCATTTTATCCTCTTAAATATTCTTGACTGATTTTTCTCTTCATTTATTTTTATCTCTTACTTTTTTCCTCGATGGTAGCTCTTTTTCCAAAATCTATTAACCGGGTATAAAATACAGTGGAATATTCCTTCAATATGTGCATAATGAGTATTGTTTCAGAATTGGTGGGAGTGCATAGGGATGGGATGTAAATGTGTGAAGTATTTACTATGAAACAATAGTAGAAGTGACAGTATTGTCATGCTGCCATTTCTGTCCTGCTTTGTAAAATGACCACTTTATTTGCTCAGTAGAATAACCTCTGCAACTGGCTATCGTAAACAGTTTGTGCCCTGTGCCCCCATGAAGAGTGTGCTAAAGTCTAAGCATCCCTTCTCAGAATACTTTATAAATATGTAAAGTAAAATACATAGGATTACAAAGGAAACCAATATGTCCAATGCACTGATCAAAATACTAAAAAAATGCAAATTTGTAATCTAATCATATGTGGGTGTTTTAAATTGAAATATTAAGTAATCTGGTCTAGCTGTGTTATAATAGCAATTATAATTTTAAAATAGTGATGTTGTATGTAGGGGAGCAAAACTTGCCACCCTCAATGTCTCTTTGGCCTGCAGCTTATTTCAAGCTGAAAACAATCAAGGCCCAGAAGAGTCAGGAAGAAACTTTGACTTTCCCCCTAATTGCCTAAAAGGATGTAGATAGAGGACCTGTTCCAGGAAGGGAGCTATCACCATAGATAACTGTAGTACGAATGAGGTGGGCAAACAGGGAGGAACCCAGCAAAGTCAGTTTGTTAAAATTCCTCTTTGTGCCCCATTGTCTCTGCAGGGCTCAGCAAACGTTTTTTTATCAAACATTTGCTTTTCTGTCTCTGTGTGAATCACCTTCCTTCCATTTGAGGGCCAAACCACTACTCCCAACATCTTTTGTCTTTAGCTGAAGATGGAATTTAAGGTGAAGATTTTAGCCATTTTGATGAGTTACTCAGTTATCCTGAGTCTCTCCCATGTGTACATATTACTAAACTTTTGTTTGGTTTTTTTCCTGTTAATTTGTCTTACGCCAATTTAAGTTTTAGGCCAGCCAGAAGAACTTAGAAGGGTAGAGGAAATTTTATTTTTCCCCAACAATGACATTAATGATATTTATAGATACCTACACAGCTGTAATGTAATAGGGAAAAAACACAGATACGATAATATCTGTGTTTCTTATTAGTGACAAAATCACATGTACTGTTTGATTCTACTGTGGCTTGATTATATTTTCTGTCTAAATTCCTATTTGAAGAAAATGCAAACTTTCAGTAAAAGGCTAAAGAAACTAAAGATGTAATCATGTTTTATCTTCCATCTAAAGTCAGAGATAACCTCAATTCTATTCCTAGATCCCATATTAATAACAATTGCTATAGGTACGGAAACCATATTGATTCATCATTCAATTGATAGCATCAATTTCTCTAAGACAGAGGCTTATATATTGATGGGCCAGGAGATGAATGAACTGGGAGCTTTATTTTTATTTTTATTTTTTCAAAAATACAGCTTCTAGGGCTTCCCTGGTGGCACAGTGGTTGAGAGTCCGCCTGCCGTTGCAGGGGACGCGGGTTCGTGCCCCGGTCCGGGAGGATCCCACATGCCGCGGGGCAGCTGGGCCCGTGAGCCATGGCCACTGAGCCTGCGCGTCCGGAGCCTGTGCTCCGCAACGGGAGAGGCCACGGCAGTGAGAGGCCCGCGTAACGCCAAAAAAAAAAAAAAAAATACAGCTTCTAGGGCCCACTCCCAAACAGAGCCGTTGGCAGCAGTGTTCTAGGCAACTATTATGCTCACCTGCAGTGGGGGACCTTTTGCAGAGAAGTAGTTTCTCAGAAGTCTGGTTGGAACTACAATAAGAAAACTTTCTCAATGTGATTTTTTTTCTTTAATTATTGAAGTATATTTGATTTACATTGTTGTGTTCATTTCTGCTGTACAGCAAAGTGATTCAGTTATACATATATAATATATATGCTTTTTCATATTCTTTTCCATTATGGTTTATCACAGGGTATTGAATATAGTTCCCTGTGTTATACAGTAGGACCTTGTTGTTTATCCATCCTATATATAATAGTTTGCATCTGCTAATCCCAAACTCCCAGTCCTTCCCTCCCCAACCCCCCTCCCACCCTTGGCAACCACAAGTCTGTTCTCTGTGTCGGTAAGTCTGTTTCTGTTTTGTAGATATATTTATTTGTGTCATATTTTAGATTCCACATAGAAGTGATATCATATGGTATTTGTCTTTCTCTTTCTGACTTACTTCACTTAGTATGATAATCTCTGGTCCATCCATGTTGCTGCAAATGGCATGCTTTCATTCTTTTTTATGACTGAGTAATATTCCATTGTATATCTGTACCACATCTTCTTTATCCATTCATCTGTCAGTGGACATTTAGGTTGTGTCCATGTCTTGGCTATTATAAATAGTGCTGCTATGAATGTAGGAGTGCATGTATCTTTTCAAATTATAGTTTTGTCTGGATATATGCCCAGGAGTGGGATTGCTGGATCATATGTTAACTGTATTTTTAGTTTTGAGGAAACTCCATCCTGGTTTCCATAGTGGCTGCACCAATTTACATTCCCACCAACAGTGTAGGAGGGTTCTCTTTTTTCCCCACCCGCTCCAACATTTGTTATTTGTAGACTTTTTTTAAAGAAATATTTATTTATTTATTTATTTTGGCTGCACCATGTTTTAGCTGTGGCACGTGGCATCTTCCTTGCAGCGTGCGGGATCTTGTAGCATGCATGTGGGATCTAGTTCACCAACTAGGGATCGAACCCAGGCCCCCTGCACTGGGAGCTCAGAGTCTTATCCACTGGACCACCAGGGAAGTCCCTTGTAGACCTTATATTGACCGCAATTTTAACTGGTGTGAGATGGTACCTCATTGTAGTTCTGATTTGCATTGGTCTAATAATTACCCATGATGAGCATCTTTTCATGTGCCTATTGGCCATCTGTATGTCTTCTTTTGAGAAATGTCTATTTAGGTCTTCTGCTCATTTTTCAGTTGGGTTGTTTGGGGTTTTTGTTTGTTTGATTGTTATTGAGTTGTATGAGCTATTTGTATATTTTGGAAATTAAGCCCTTATCAGTCACATCATTTGAAAATATTTTCTCCCAGTCCATAGGTCATCTTTTCATTTTGTTTATGATTTTCTTTGCTGTGTAGAAGCTTATAAATTTGATTAGGTCCCATTTGTTTATGTTTTCTTTTATTTCTATTGCCTTGGGAGACTGACCTAAGAAAACGTTCTCTATCTAGTTTATAACACTCCCAACAACAACAGAAGTATTTAAACAAACAGATACATAGTTGGAATCTCTCTCATCCTAGTAGCTTTTGGCAAATTGCCATATAATTAACGTGTGTGTGTGTGTGTGTGTGTGTGTGTGTGTGTGTGCTATTCCTAAATGCAGTATAGAAAAATAGAAAGCATACAAACTTAGAATGTAATCCACAGGAGATATAGTTGACTTATCTCTCTAAGACTAATTCTATATCTGATGGACACAGGAGTTAATTATTCAACACTTCAGTCTGGAGAGGACAAAGGAGATGGCATGCATGCAGAACCTATTTTAGTATCCAGCAGAGTAAGCACTCGAATGGTGGTGGTGATTATTATTTAATTTCTATTGCAGGATTGAATTTTCTTTTTTCATGCTTATTCCAATCCCAATAGACAAGAATGCCTTTGTTAACATAACAAGCATCAGTCACTTCTATGTATGTTGTCTATCTCATAGTTCTTTTAGAGGAAGTTAGCCATACTCTCAGTAACAAGAGGTGTTTACATTATAGATGTCCACTGTGATGAAGATGAAAATCCCAAATTTCCTCCTAACAACAGTTAGGATTTGCTTCAGTCAGATGTGGGGGGTTAGAAAAGACCCTCATAATGTGAAGAATACTATGATTTTTATCTAGGAAGTTAGGGGAAAGTTATTGAAAATGTTCAAGAGATAAAAGGACTCCATATATCCTTCAGAGACCAATTCCATATGACATAAAATAAGGGAAAACTAAGGTGTCTTATTTATCCCCAGATATTGTATGTATGTGTGTGTAGGGGGTGGGGGGGAGGAAAGCCATCTCTTTTTTATTTTTTCCAATGTTAATTTTAACTGGCAAAATATGGATAAAATGAAAAACCAAATTCATTACTAAAGTAATTCTGAGATTCTCTACCTTCTAATCAAGTGAAACAATATGATACTCCTGAGTGAAAAAAGTAAGTGCCATTTCAAAAAGAGACGGAATACAGTTAAAATGGAAGAAGGACATTCCCCCCTACCCTCTTCTCTGAGTGTAACTAAAAGAAAATATAACTTACTGGAGGATTATGAAAACGAAATAAGAACAGATAGAAAAGATAGGAGAATCAAAACTCAAGTAATGACTCGTCAGGCAATGATTTAGCTATTGTTTTCCTCCCATATTTCCTGACTTAGACTCTCAAACCACAGGCAGCCCAAACCACAGATGGGTGTAGACAGATCATGTTCCTTCCAGACAGAAAATAGAGGACTGGGAAAGGGGTTCCCTGTATAATGGAGCTCTTTTGTTTCTCCTGGCTCTACCCCAGTTAAGCCTCAGTTATAAAACTGGACCCAGATGATGGACGTGGTGTTGCAGTGTGGTAGGGAGGTGGTGACAGTGATCCCACAGGCTGTTTTCTCTTGCCACTCTGCCTAACGCAGACCCAGTCACAAAAAGTGTGCAACAGTGCAGAGAGGCCAAAGACCCCACTTTCTCTCAAGAGCATCAGGAAAAATTAAATTCCCAGGAGCCATCATGAGCTGAGTAAGGACTAGCATGAGTGTGAGAAACTGTAGTGGCTGCAGGCTTAGGATGACCTCACACTTTTGTAGGTTTTGCCTGTAGGAAATTCACCAAGGTTCATGGTATAATGCCAAGGGCAATCCCCTATGGCTCTGGCAAGAAGAGGTAAATAGTTATACTTGTGAAATATGCCCAGAGCATCCTCCATAACAGCAGCCTACTCTCTGGGGTCAAAGAATTTCCAGCCTTACCCCATATTGCGGTAAAGGAATTTCTCTAATTCGGTTGTTACTGGCCAGAGCTGGAACCCAACTCAGGTTTGGCCACTCATCACTCAAAAGTCAGTGTTCTAGAGATGAGGGTTGGTGGGAAAAGAAAGATGCTTTATCCAGGAAGCTGGCAACCTGGGAAGATGGCAGACTAGCATCTCTAAAACCATCTACAAGTTGCCAGTTAGAGGGAAAATGGTTTTATAGGGAAAACCAGGAAGTTCCAGGGGTGAACAGGCAGGGGTTGTGTGCAAAGCAGCACAGTCGGCTTTGACAGTCATCTCAAAACTGGTCATGCAATGGTCTGGTCGGCGTCGTCTTGATTGTTTTAAGCAAGGTTAATCTTCAACTTTGGGGTTGGTCTGTTTGCATTTCTTTGAGGCCAGTTCCTGGAATTATGTAAGCCACTGATTCAGTACTGCTTGAGATGGAGCAGCTTATGTTATGGCTACAGCCTGGTCATTATACAATTAGCTTCTTCCGTCTGGTGGTGGTTTTAGTATCTGCAAAACAACTCAGGAACATGCATCCGGCACTGTTATCTATGTCCTTCAGGGAGGAACTAAAGTTTCTGTGAATGCTGTACGGCTGTATGTTTCAATTGTTACCACTTCTCCTGGCTCAACCGCCATCTTTTATTACTGTAGGTTCACATTATTCCCATCCTTAACTCTTGAGCTAGCCTTGTGTGACTCATGGGAGGCCTGGGAAACTAAAGCTTTTCTACAAACAAGAGGCAGGTGGAAGATGTAGGTGGGTGGGGTCTGTCCCAGGAAGGTCCCATAGGGTCTTGCTCAGTTACACCATTCTCCTTCACCTTCCTGTCTCACCTGAATTGGAGGAATGCTAAGAAACACTGGTGAAGGTTATAGCTCAGAAACACCAGGCCACTGAAAACTGAGATTTAATCGTAAGATAAAAAATGCTCCCCTCCTCCTACCTTATCTCCATACCAACAGACTCCAGTTTAATAATAGCAAGCTACAGCTAAAAGATCTACAAGATACAGACAATATCTGAGGAGGACTCTTAGGGAAGTCCAAAGACAGCAAGGGAAATAACACTAGAGGATTTTGAAGCCTCAGGCACATTCAGCTATAGCAAACATTAAACACAGACCAACTCCTACCTACATTAACTTAAATACTCCCACTTATTATCCTATACGTTATATTCAGCTTTCAACAAAAAATTACAAGTAATGTTACTAGGTGAGAAAAAATGCATTCTTAAGAGGTAAAACAAGTATCAGAACTAGACTCCAATATGATACAGATTTTGTGATTATCAGACAGAGGATATAAAATAGCTATGACTAACATGTTAATAGCATTCATGAAAATAAGTAGACAACACACAAGAATGGATGGGTAATGTAAGCAGAAAGATGAAAACTCTAAGAAGGAATAAAAAAGAAATACTAGATATTAAACGAGATAGCTAGATGGTTTGTATGAATTTGAAGTTCGAGAAGCACCAGTCTAGATCATGGTTAGCAAGTAAGTTTCACACAAGATCCAATGGACTATTCCATTTAATCTCCCTCTCAAGGAAGATATCCACTTGGCTTGCCCTAAGAGTCCTATTCAGAAATTCAGAACAAGTATTAATTGTCTGAGCCAGGAAGCCAACACTCATTGGGTATTTTCCATCTTTAGTTTAAAAATAAATAAATAAAATATTTTGCCTGGATAATGCCCAAGGAAAATTTAACTGAATACTCTCATTCCAACCTCTGACTCAGTTATACCTCTTCTGCTTCCTTTTGACATTAGCAAAACTGTTTTGGGTTTTTTATGTAGGGGATGTTCCTGATTCTATACAATATGAAAGGAAGATAAAGCTGGATTATAGCGCTACTGAAAAATCTTTCATTTACAACGGTCCTTGGGTCCTTTAAGCATAGAAATTTCTAATATTCTAACTATAAACTGAGTATAAAATGATATTCATATCTAGAAAATAGAAGGCAAATAAAATCTGATAAACTTCCATCATCCTGACAGTTGTAACCTCCTCTTTCTTTTCATCATCATTGTTCTTTGACAGTGCTTTCAAAGTTAAAAAGCAAGCTGAAACTCATAGTTAAAATTGGTCTTCACAAAACTCTACAGATTTGGAAGTTCAGGAGTCATAATTTCCAGCTTTCAGTTGAGAAAACTGAAATTCTGAGAGCTAAAGTAACTTGCTCTGGGTCACATGACTCCAGCTGAAATTGTCTGCAAAGGCATTCAAATGAAGCTTCATGAGTTGGTGAGTGAATAAAGCAATCAATGCATACATGTATTGATTTAAATTGTGTTTAAATATAAACTAGAATGTTTAAAAACATACCTGAAGTAACTACATCAGTTGAATAGCTTGAAAACACATCCAGTGGAATTCAGATCTTTGTATATTTAAAAATAGTACTCTGTTCTTCCAATAATAGATTGTTTCCCTTAAACTATCATAATAATTTTCGGTAAGTGAGGAAAGAGTAAAGTCCTTTGAAAGTTGAACAAGTTATAAGCTATAAATAAAAATAAAATTTTAAAAAAAGTGTTTTTCAGCTATAACCATCTAAAAGGTATTGTGCAAGCAGTGTATTTTACATTGAGGCAATCTCCTCAGGAAATGCTACAATAAACCCAATTTTCTTGTAGAAAAATTTTCACTGTTTTTAATCTCATTTTCTTTTATTTTTCTAGATTTTTTTGGTAATAAAGCTCAGGAGATTGGTGACAAAAACAACATAATGAATTTTCAGGCTGCATAATTTATGGCTTCATACTCATAGTGACAGTTTTAACCTCTACTCGTATTTACATTCGCCCTCTATCTCCCAGATTCAAATGGTCTTTCTAAAGAGATTGGTTTCATGCAGAGACAGGGTAGTAATCAGAAATTTCTATCTTACTCACAATAAGTCAGAGTGATTTCTTTCCACATTTGTGGCCACCATTGAAACAAAATGCACCTCTGACTGGGGGTTGCACGCTATTAAATGCTGGAGTTTTGGTTTCCAATAAAGATACCTTTTAAATTTGTTTAATGCTTCCAAAATAGGGGTTGTGGTTTCCTGGCATATTAGAACAATTTAGTTAGCAGCTGAAGTCCTCACTAGTTCATAAAAACATGTGTGTAAGGACCATAATTATAACAAATGTTTGTGATGCAAAAAAGGGAAATAAGAAAACAAAGCAGAGAAGCATATATTTTATTGATATTTTAAAAAGTGAATTGCCAACACAAACACCTTTTAAATTCAGACTCTTCTGCAGAAATAAATCAGAATGTGAAGCTTTCCCCCATCACCTTAAGTTGGAGTCATGTGAGGGGATTGCAGCAGAAATGCTATCAACAATAGCAAAAGATGAATAAATTACTTGAAAATTTGAGTCAGAGGAAACTGACATTCAAAAGACCTAGGCAGCCCAGACAGTCCATTATCCATTTAACCACATAACTGACTCAGACACAACTGCCTGATCACTGCTGGCCCAGATGCTTTAGCTAGAAAACTGTCTGCAACAGGGAGGCATCTGGATGTAGCAATTGCTAGAATGAGGATGAGATCATTTACAAAGAACCCTAAAAAGACAGGAATTTTTGCTGTTCCAAAGAGAACATTTGGGCAAGTTACCAAAGCAACACATGCTACATATCCTGGGGTGGAGTGAAGGGCAAGTCGTGCATTATTGTACCTTAAGTAAAAATTCAGACTTGCACACAGAATTGCACACACTTGAAGTTTCTTATTATCATTTAGCATAGTAAAATGGCAGATAGGCTGATGAGGCTGCCCCTATACTGTTTTCGTTATTAGAAATTGATCCTACTCTTTATAATGCCCATCTAAGAGTTTGGTTCTATTTTGATACCTAAAAGTCTGACTTTTTGAACATGTAGTGTTGTAGACAAAGTTGTGACTGGAGAAATCAGGTCATGTGATGAAGAGAAAGAAGAAAAATATGAGGATATGTGACCATTAGTTCACAGCATGATGAAATAGCTTATCAGCTCTGAAATGATGATGGTAAAAAGGACACAAATGGAAGGAAGTAAGGTTTCCACACTTCATTTGAAGTGGTGAAATGATGATACCAAGAAACTGATAAGTCACATATACATATTTTAATACCCAGAGCAACTATAAAGAAAAGAGTGCAAACTGATACTCTTAAAAACACTAAAATAAATCAAAATGGAAACTTGGAAAGTATTTAAATAATCCATAGGAAGGCAAGAAAAGAGAAATGAGAATCAGGAAACAGTGGAAATAAACAGAAAAAAATAATAAAATGGCCAATTTAAGCAGTAACATATCAATAAATAACTTCAATGTAAATGGTACAAATATGTCAATTAAAAAGCAGAAATTCACAGAGTGGTTTAAAAAATGACTCATATCTGCTTTTAAAAGAAACATCAAATTCAATGACATAGGCTGAAAATAAAATAATGGAAATTTTATATCAAGCAGACATTAATAAAAATAGCAAGGTTGGCTATATTAATCTAAGATAAGGTAGACTTCAGAGGAAAGAAAATTACTCAAGATAAAGAGGAACATTATATGATGATAAGCCAATCAATCCTCCAGGAAGACATAATTATACTAAATGTTTATATACAAAGCAGTTAAGCCTCAAAATGCATGATAGATAATGGACAGCAATGAAAGAAGAAATAGAAAACTTCACAATTTTAATTGGAATTCAACATTCTTCTCTCATCAGCTGACAGAAATGCAAGATATGAAAGATCAGAACAACAAAGTCAAACACAGGACTTAATTGACATATATAAATACTCCTTCTAACAGCATATATAGTTTTCAAGTGTCCATGGAATATTCTCGAAGATAGATCATGTCATAGCCCATTAAACAAACCTCAACAAATTTAAAAGAAATTGAAATGACAGAGAATTCTTTCTAACCATAATGGATTTAATCAGGAAATTAATAATAGAAAGGCAACAGGAAAAGATCTAAACACATGAAAATTAAACAACACCCTTCTGATAATCTGTGGTTCACAAAAGAAGTCTCAAAGGAAATTAAAGTACATAGAACTGAATGTAAATGGAAATATTACATGCCAAAATAAGTGAAATGCAGATAAAGCAATGCTGAGAGGGTAATTTATAGAACTAAATAATTACATTGGAAAAGAGATAAGTTGTCAAATCAGTCATCTAAGTTGACACATCAAGAAACTAGAAATAAGAGCAAAATAAATTGAAAGGAAGGAAATAATAAAGATAAAACAGAAGTAAATGAAATTAAAACATTAGAGCAATGGAAAAAATCAAGGAAATGAAACACTGCTTCATTGAAAAAAATCTATAATATTAACAAGTCACTAGCAAAACTGATAAAAGTAAATCTATAGAAACTACATCAACTATATCAAGACACCACACACAAAAAAGAAAATTATAGGCCAATATCATTGATAAACTATTTGCAAAAATCTTCAACAAAATATTAGCAAACCAAATTCAACAATACATTAAAAGGATCATATACCACGAACAGTGGGATAAATGCCAGGGATGCAAGGATGGTTCAGTATCCCCAAATCAACCAATGTAATACACCACATTAACAAATTGAAGAAAAGAATCTTTATAATCTCCATAGATACACAAAAATATTTTGATGAAAGTCAACATTCATTTTTAATAAAAACTCTTAACAAAGTGAATATAAAGGAACATACCTCAACATAATAAAGACAATATGTAACAAACCTACAGCCAACATCAAACGCAACAGTGAATTGCTGAAAGCATTTTCTTTAAGACCAGGAACAAGACAAGGATGCCCACTCTTAGTAACTTTATTAAACATAGTATTTAAAGTTATAGCCACAGCAGTCAGACAAGAAAAAGAAATAAAATCCAAATTAGAAAGGAAGAAGTAAAACCATCACTGTTAGCAGATGACATAATACTATATATAGAAAATTCTAAAGATACTACCAAAAAACTATTAGAACTAATAAATGAATTCAGTAAAGTTTCAGGATAGATACAAAATTAATATACAGAAATATGTTGCATTTCTATACACTAACAGCAAACTATCAGAGAGAGAAGTTAAGAAACCAATCCCATTTATAATTGCATCAAAAATAATAAAATACCTAGCAATAAATCTAAACAAGGAGGTAAAAGACCTAAGAAAACTATAAGACTGATGAAAGAAATTGAAGATGACTCAAACAAATGGAAAGACAACTGTTCTCATGGACTAGAAGAATTAATATTGTTAAAATGACCATATTGTCCAAGGGAATCTATGGATTCAGTGCAATCTCTATCAAGATACCAAAGGTGTTTTTCATAGAACTAGAAGAAATAATTTGAAAATTTGTATGGAAACAAAGAAGACACTGAATAGCCAAAACAGTCTTGAAGAAGAAGAACAAACCTGGAGGTAACATGCTCCCTGGTTTTGAACTTTACTATAAAGCTACAGTAATCAACACAGTATGGTGCTGGCACAAAAAAAGTCTCATAGATCAATGGAACACAACAGAGAGCCCAGAAATAAACCAGCCTTCACAAGGTCAATTAATCTATGAAAAAGGAGGCAAGAATATACAATGCTGAAAATATAGTTTCTTCAATAAAAGGTGTTGGGAAAACTGGACAGCTATAGTCAAAAGAATGAAACTGTACTACTTTCTCACACTGTATACAAAAATAAACTCAAAATGGGTTAAGGGCTTAAATACAGACCTAAAACTCTTAGAGGAAAACATAGGCAGTGCACTCTTGGAGACCAGCCTTAGCAATATTTTTTTGAGGGGGCCGGGAATAGAAACTATCTAAAAACTGAAATGGCAGTCTACTGGGAGAAGATATTTGTGAATTATACATTTGAGAAGGGGTTAATATCTAAAATATACCAATAACTCATACAACTCAATATCAAAAAAATGATTGAAATATGTCAGAGAACCTTAATAGAAATTTTTCCAGAGAAGGCATACAAATGGCCAATAAGCACATGAAAAGATGTTCAACATCACTAATTATTAGGGAAATGCAAAATCACAATGAGATATCACCTCATGCCTGTTAGAATGGCTATTAACAAAAAGACAACAAACAACAAGTGTTGGTGAGGATGTGGAGAAAAGGGAACACTCATATACTATTGGTGGGAATTTTTTTTAATTGGGGTATAGTTGTTTTACAATATTGTGTTAGTTTCTACTGTACAGCAAAGTGGAGTAGAGTTCCCTGTGCTATACAGCAGGTTCTCATTTGTTATCTATTTTATACATATTAGTATCTATATATGTCAATCCCAATCTCCCAATTCATCCCACCCCTGCTTTCCTCCCTTAATGTCCATACATTTGTTCTCTACATCTGTGTCTCTATTTCTGCCTTGCAAACAGGTTCATCTTGTACCACTTTTCTAGATTCCACATATATGTGTTAATATATGATATTTCTTTTACTCTTTCTGACTTACTTCACTCTGTATGACAGTCTCTAGGTCCATCCATGTCCCTACAAATGACCCAATTTCATTCCTTTTTATGGCTGAGTAATATTCCATTGTATATATGTACCACATCTCTTTTATCCATTTGTCTGTTGATGGGCATTTAGGTTGCTTCCATGACCTGGCTATTGTAAATAGTGCTGCAGTGAACATTGGGAGGCATGTGTCTTTTTGAATTATGGTTTTCTCTGGGTGTTAGTGGGAATTTAAATTGGTGCATCCACTATGGAAAAAAGTATGGAGATTCCTCAGAAAATTAAGAATAAAACTACCATATCATCCAGCTATACCACTTCTTGGTATTTATCCAAAGGATACAAAAGCACTAATTCATAAAGATATCCTCTATATTTATTGTGGCATTATTTACAATAGTCAAGATATAGAAACACCTACATGACCATCAGTGGATGAATGGATAAAAAGATATATATCCATATACACCATGGAATACTACTCAGCCATAAAAAAGATGAAATCTTGTCATTTGTGACAACATGGATGGACCTTGAGGGTATTATGCTAAGTGAAATAAATCAGACAGAAAAAGACAAATGTCACCTGACCCCACTTACATGTGGAATATAAAAAAACAAAACAAATGAACACAACAAGATGAAAACAGACTCAGAGATACAGAGAACAAACAGGTGGTTGCCAAAGGGGATGGGGGTTGGTGGCTGGGTGAAATAGTTGAAGGGAATTAAGAGGTACAAACCTCCAGTTATATAACAAATAAATTATGGGGATGTAATATATAGCATAAAGAACATGGTCAGTAATATTTTAATAACTTTGTATGGAGACAGATGGTTTACTAAACTTATCCTGGTAATCATTTCATAAGGTATGCAAATGTGAAATCATTATGTAGTACATACCCCTTAAACTAAACTAACATAATATTATACATCAAATATATTTCAGTTAAAAACTCTAAAAAATTTATAAAAAGAAAAATAACAAGAAATAAGAAAAAAAAAGAAGAAAATAGGAGATATCACTACAGATCATGCAGCAATTAGATGGTAATAAGGGAATACCGCAAACAACTATACACTCAACCTTGTAGAAGTGACTGATTCCTTCAAAGCCGCTAGCTACTATAACTCAACTAAGCTGATATAGATGATATGAATCATACTAATACAAGTAAATAAATAAATTCTAAATTAAAAAGCTTCTGAAAAAGATATTTTGAGGCCCAGATCATTTCACTGGAGAATTCTACAAAACATTTAAGGAAGAATCAACACCAATTTTCACAATATATTCCAGAAAATAGAAGAGATGAGAACACTTCTCAAATCATTTCATTAGGTCAGTATTACCTTGATACTAAAACCTGAGATAGTGTATAAAAGAAAAAAAAAGAAGAAAAATACAGAAAACTATAAACCAATACAGACCAATATCTCTCATAAATACAAAATTTGTCAGCAAATTAGCAGCAAACAGAGTATAAAACAGTGTATAAAAACAGTTATATATCATAACCAAGTTGAATTTATTCCAGATATGCACAGCTGGTTCAACATTCTAAAATCAGTCAATGTAATTCACCATATCAACAGCCTAGAGAAAAAAATCATATCAATTAACACAAAAAAGCATTTAACAAAATCTTATACTCATTTATGATTAAAAGAAAAAAACTTTCTACAATTAGAAGTTAGGAATAGAGGGGAGCTTCCTCAACTTAATAAAGAGCACCTACAAAAAAACTTACAGCTAACATCATTCTTGACAGTGAAAGACTGAATACTTTCCTCTAAAATCAGGAATGAAACAAGGATGTCCACTCAGGTCTCTTTTTTTTAAACACAGTATACTAGTCCCTAGTATATCAATTCCTATCAAAATCCCAGTAGGTTTTTTAGAAATACAGGCTAGATTTTTCTAACATTTTTTCTGGAAGTGCATAGGCCCTAGAATAGCTAACTATTGATAAAGAAGAATAAAGTGGGAGGAATCACTCTACAAATATTAATGTCTACTATATGGCTATAGTAATCTAGACACAGTGGTACTGGCAGAGAAATAGGCACATAAATAAATGGAATAGAGTAGAGAACCCAGAAATGGAACCATAAAAATATGTCCAACTGCACAATCCACAAAAGAAAAGAAATGGTAAATTGGACATTATCAAAAGTAAAAACCTTAGCTCTGTGTAAGCCCATGTGAAAACTAATGGTGCTTCCTTACTCTAGAATTCTACTATGCAGTAAAAGAAATCACTATTGAAAAGAAATGCATGCAACAACTTAGATGAATCAAGTACTTATATTACTAGTTGATTTCCTTCATTTTTGAGGAGGCTTGATTTTATACATTATTACAGAGTGTCTGTGTCAACTTTTCCTTTAGTCATAGGTATATTACTTAGTCCAAGAATCTAGTCTCTATTTCTAAGCCATGCCCATTGCAGAGTTTCGGTAGAAAGTTTTTATCATACCCTTTAACTAGGTGTGATTCAAACTTCAAGGTATGCTACCCCTACTGTTAACAGAAGGTGAGACCTCTGGTCAGAGTTTCAACCATCTAACTTGTTTTCTAAGAGGCTTCTTGGAGCTGACATGTGCACAAACAGTTCAGGGTCATACAGAGTTTTGTGGGAGGTTTATATGCATATTTAGGTATTCCACTTTCTATGGTTTCCTCCTCCATTTCCAGAGACACTTGTATCCTAAACTCCATTCTGTGACACCTCAATCCAATAAGATTGTTTCTGCTATTTCTGCTTGAGTTATAGCTGCCCCATGCATTGCAAACCAGGAGAACCTTAATGGTAAAGGCTCTTTAAACACAGATTTTATCCAGTGATGTACTTTCTATCATTAGTCAAATTCCTTTCAGCTTTTCTCTGCTCTTGTCTTCAATGCATATAAACTATCATTGTTATCTACAGGAAGATTATTCCCAGATAAGCTACCCCACTGCTCTTCCTAGCACTGGAACTCTACCTGGGTGCTTTAGAAGTTAATGCTTTTCTCTAAAGAAGCTCGTTGTAATATTCATGGGTTTTTTCCCCTTATTTTCTTATGCTTTGACATCTTAGAGCCTTGCCAATACTGGAGGCACTAACCTTCCCAAGTTTAGCTAATTCCTAGAGATAATAAACAACTCACCTGGTAGGATATCTATCAAATGTAAAACAATTAATCCAGAGCTCACACTGCCAACCACCTCCTCAGTGGGGTTCTTACTCTGAGCCATTCTTTTCTTGCCCTAATCACCATGGACCAGGTACCAGACAACTAGAAACAGCTCCTACACTCCAGGACTCACTAAAACTATTCAAACTAGCTAATCCTAAACCTGAAACCACCTCTTCCCTTCCTTGTTATGAAACTAGCATAAAGACTCTTGTTCACATTTTCCCTTCACTCCCTCTCCCTCCTGACTGACCCTGGTACCTCCACGTAGCCCTGTGTGGCATGCCCTGCCTTCTGTTTCTAAGGATCTGTGAGTATAAAACCTTCTTCTTTAATGACAGTCATTTCTATGTCTGCGTGTCTTAGCATACCTGAGTAAAGCAAATCCCACATACACTTAAAACACTAATTTAGCAGATAAACATTTCCAGAGTTATTTCTTATCTTACACAAGTTTGGGAAATGCTGTGATGGAAGTAGGTCACTAAGAGGGAAGTGATGTCTAAACTAAATCTTGAACAATGAGTAGAAGTTATCCTAGCATGAGATTTCTAGAGAGAGAGAATAATAAGAGGTATAAAAAAGAACAAGGGTGAGAGAACATGAAGACCTACAGCATGGCTGGAGTAAATGTCAAGATTGAAAGCTGGAGAAGATGGCCTGAAATAAATATCATTATGGCCTTATAAGCATTACTGAGGAGGTTGGGCTTTAACTGGTGGTCCATGGGGGAATTCACTGAAGGGTTTAAGTTGTGAAATGGCATAATTAGAATGCATCTAGGTCTTTTGACTCGTTATTTTCTCTTTTTAGTATATCGTATTGTCTCCCTTTCAGAATCAACAACGAAATTTGTCCCTTTGCTATCCTAAACTTGAAACAAAGTGTAGATGTTGCACATGGCTGTGGTCATAGCTAAATCAGTTTGCACATTTTCAAGTGACACAGCACAAAATATTGTATTGGATTTTTTCGTAGACTGGGAATGAAGGAAATTAAAAATGAGCTAAATAAAATTGATGGAAATAAACTGTAGCTTAAGCAATCTACTGTGTAGAAATAGGTGCTTTTAAATAACAGGAAGGGGACAAACAATCTATAATCAGTAAGTGGAATCTGGATGCCAATAAATAAAAGCAAAGCCAGGGTAATCATGATAAAGACATATGTCTAATGGTCAATTTGGACAAAAAAAAAAACTATGACATTGACTTTAAAGCAGAGAAAACAGAAAAATATTTCGATGATGAAAAGCAAAAATGGCCATTTTGTATTTTTAGTACAAAGCACATTGGCCAAACCTGAAAATGTTTCATTTATTTTTTAGGAAGAAAGGATGAGTGTCATGGAGATACATGCAAAGGTTGAATTGCAACAGGTTGGGTCAAT
Source organism: Monodon monoceros (assembly GCF_005190385.1). Lineage (NCBI taxonomy): Eukaryota > Metazoa > Chordata > Mammalia > Artiodactyla > Monodontidae > Monodon > Monodon monoceros. Next base: position 24,944,970 of record NW_021703766.1, on the reverse strand, counting down.
GCAAAGAAGCATGAACAATATGAGGAACTTTTGAATTACACTAGCTCATGCAAAAATTTATTTGATATTATGGAAATAAAGTTTAAGTGGATAGGCTCTTAAAATATCAGGGAGTCCTAAACCTCATCATTCCAAAATTCTGTTTTATTCTTCTTCCTCAGTGTCCTTGATTCTATGTATAATATAGGAGATAATTTCTTTAACACTTGCCTTTGTGTCTGTCTAGTTTATTAGAGTTTGCTATAGGTAATATTAATCTGTTAATGAAATCAAAGTTTTCTCCAGGGCAGTGACTTTTTCTGTTTTAGTTATCAGTATATGCCCAGTGCTTGGCATAAATTAGGTTTTCAGTGTACACTTGATGCTTGTACAGGTGAATGGATGTGCAAATGAAGGGCTTTTTACTGAATATGCAAGTAAAGAAATAGTGAATTATTATTTATTTAGCATTTATTATGTTTTATACTTACTGATCATTGTTACAAGCATTATAATATTTATTTCACAAATATCTTAAGCCCAGTGTTATCAAGTAAAAGAAATGAGGTTATGAGAAGCTATGCTACTTGTACAAACTGACAGGAAGCAACAGATTTAGGATTTGAGCTCATCCAGATGGAGTTTCCTTTTCCATTTAGAATGATTTATTAATTTTAAAATAGTTTATTGATCCCCTTCTATAGGAAAGTTTCTGTGTCTGTCAGTGAAAGATGAAATGGGGAAAAAAGGTAAAGAATGGAGTCATTTCCTCAGAGCTCACAATAGTGTAGAAAGAGACAAAAAAGGAAAATAGTACATTTCCATTCAGTGGGGAAATTTTTTTCTACTAAACAAAAGCTTATATCACGAGCTTTCAAAGGAGGGAAATTGGTTACCCCACTTGATGTTAGCTGTGCAACCATAGGCAAATTATTTATCTCCTCTAAGCCTCTGTCCTTTTTATTAAACAATTTGGTTAATAATAATGCCCATCTTATAAGATTGTTAAGAAGAAAGAGATAACCTATATAAACACTTAATATAGTGTCTAGTACCTGGAAGGCTCTGTACTTATTAGTTTTGATGATTGTTTAAATGACAGATGAATGGGCTCTAATCTAGGTATAGTGATATTGGGGATGGTGAATGTGACAAGCATGAACAGGAGTCCTGCAAGAGCTAATGATACCCAGTTGTGTCTCTAATAATTTAATTTTAACTGGAAACTTGTGATATAGATGTTCAGATATGGTTTTCTTCGATTTTTTTTTCATTCTTGTAGCTACATTTACTGAACACTTTAGTCTATAACATGGATGTGTTTGATCCAAGTGTTCCTTTTAAATTCTACAGTGATGAAAAAAATTTGACTGTATTCTGTGTTGAAAAATAAAAGTTACACCCAAAGAGCTGAAAGCTTTAACTGACATTGATTCTTTTTTTTTTTTTTTTTTTTTTGCGGTACGCGGGTCTCTCACTGCTGTCGCCTCTCCCGTTGCGGAGCACAGGCTCCGGACGTGCAGGCTCAGCGGCCACGGCTCACGGGCCCAGCCGCTCCGCGGCATGTGAGATCTTCCCGGACCGGGGCACGAACCCATGTCCCCTGCATCGGCAGGCGGACTGCCAACCAGTGCGCCACCAGGGAAGCCCTGACATTGATTCTTATGTTGGCTCTGTTCCTGTATTTGGGCAGGCATTAATTTAATCAGAGCTGGAATCTGCCTGCAGCAAAGACTCAGCAGCTTGGGAAATTGAGCCTTCTGCTACCCTCACTTTTGAATGCATCATTTGGAATTTGTGGTATTAGAATAACTTGATTGCTTAGATATGAATTATGCATTATGTGTAATTACGTGTTTATAAACATTCACACCTATTTGCATTTGAATGGCAGAATGACACCGTGATTATTAAAGGAGAGACTTTTATACCTTATATATTACATGAGAGTATTTTGTATGAGATAATAAATTAGGTTTTTTTTATTATGTACCAGTTGGGCTCATTTAGGAAATGCACTGTACCTTCTCTGAGCCTCATTTTCTTTATCTTTAAGATGGAGATGATTATAGAATTACTGAAGATTGAAATATATTTTACACATGGGCCATGTACCATATCTGTTACTGTGGTTCTTATTGGATATGTGATTGATCTAGTCTAATTCACTGATTTTTACATATAGAGCGACAATCTCAAAGACAGAAAGTAAACTGACCAGGGAATTGCAGTTATACCGTGGCAGAGCTGGGATTGAAACTCTAGTCTTCCAATGCCCTCATCAATATTCTCCTTAGTGTTAGAATAATAACAGATAAAACCGGGGATGGTGAGCTAAGCCTCAGGACAGGAACAAACCCAAGTACTGAAACAGAGATGCACAGGAGAGAAAAAATACAACTGTATATCTGGGTCCCACAGATAATTACTTGGAGGGTCCGTGACCTCTGACTCCTTTTATTTATATCTGTTTTATATTGACATTTGAATTATTCTTTTTTTTATTAATTAATTAATTTTGGGGGCTGTGTTGGGTCTTCATTGCTGCACACAGGCTTTCTCTAGCTGCGGCGAGCGGGGGCTACTCTTCATTGCGGTGCGCGGGCTTCTCATTGCGGTGGCTTCTCTTGCTGCGGAGCATGAGCTCTAGTCACGCAGGCTTCAGTAGTTGTGACACGCAGGCTCAGTAGTTGTGGCGCACAGGCTTAGTTGCTCTGAGGCATGTGGAATCTTCCTAGACCAGGGATTGAACCCGTGTCCCCTGCATTGGCAGGCGGATTCTTAACCACTGCACCACCAGGGAAGTTTCTGAATAATTCTTATCTTATTCTATAGAGAAAAGAAGGCATAAACTGCATTCTCTGCTTCTCAGTTAAAGCCCAACTACTTGCAAATCATAGTTAGAAAGTTCTCAATAAAATGATTGAAAAACTGCCTTTTATTTATTATTGTTATTATTATTATTTATAATTTACTTTATAATTTTAGTAAAATTATTATTATTGTTATTTTGGCATAAAAAAGTTCTATTAGACAGAATGATGGACCCAAAAGATGTCAGCACTCTAATCTCCAAAACCTATGAACATGTTAGTTTACACAGCAAAGGGGAATAAGGTTGCAGATGGGATTGAGCTTGCTAATCAGTTGACCTTAAAATGAGATGATCCTAGAGTATTCATGTGGGCCCAGTATAATCACAAGCATCCTTAAAAATGGAAGAGGGAGGCATAAACTTTGTGAAAACAATCTGTCTTTCTCCCTTTACAGAAATCTAAACTAACTGAGGTTTTGACAGATACCTTTTTTTTTTCAGGGGTGGGGGAGAGGTGGGTGCAAAATAGAATCAAGCCTTTAAACCAGTGGGAGAGAATGGGATGAGGAGAGGACAGATATTACCATTTCTCTGGCAGCTGCTGGTAAAAGTGGAGATGTATCTCCTGACTTATGGAAGTGCTCCCTGGAGAGCAGCGCGGCTTTGCAAATGGGTTGGAAGGAACCAGGCCCTAAGTACCAAGCCTCAGCAGATTCCTGTGTTTTAAATGTATCCGTTATCACAGTTTCTGACTTCAAATCTACAACAACAACTACTTTAATGGTAGTAACTTTGAGTAGAAACACTTAAGTCTCACCCTATGGTTGGATATTGGGTAAAACCAAGCCGTCTTTGCACATTTGTTGAGGGCATTTGTGTATGCATGTCTGTGAGTGCCATTGCACAAAAGTCACTGAGATTAAATTTTTGCTAGTGTCAAGGGAAGGACATTCAGAATTATATTTAGACTGCTTTCAATGAGACAGTAAAATGTGACTCTGTGCCTCCTTGACTTTGCATATACAAATATACTATATAATAAGAAGGTGGAATATTTCTTAGAGCTATACCTTTTATTAGGGAAGGAAATCTTCCACACGAGCCCTCAGCAGACTTCGTATGTCTTATCGGCCAGAAGTTTGATGCCTGATGAACCTTAACTGCAGAGGAGATTAATAAATAAAGGATCCCACATTTTAGTCTCTCTGACTCTATCAGTAGCTGCCAGAAATGAAGAAAGGTGAAGGCAAATGGCTGTGGTTGGGCAAGCAATTCCTACCAGAAGGGAATACATACTTGCTGTGAGTAAATTAAATTTTTACAGGAATCCAAAAGATGATGAACTAAGACATTTCCATTTTGGAAATTAGTATAGAAGACTTTTTACCCAATTGGTATAGAAGACTTTTTACCCAAGACTTTTTACCCAATAGAAGACTTTTTACTCGTCTTGGAAATTCTTCCCTTCCTTAGAATGTGGAGGAAATAAAAGAATCATCAGGCAAGAAGAATGAGCAATAGGACAGAGGAGTCCTGAGTTAAATAAAACAAGCCTCTAACATTTTTACCAGAAAAGAATTTGGCAGGGAGTATAGAATAAATTCTTTAGAGCTCTCAGTCTTGTACTGAGCTGCCATTGAATAAGATAGTCTACTAGTGTGTGACACAGAGAAACACAGTGTGAATCAAAGCAGGCAGTGTTATTGCTTTCCAAGGCAGTGGTTTGACTAAACTGAGAGTACTGTATCTCGTATTTGTCAATGTTTCTTAGATAGGGTATAATTTCTCTTGAAGGACTATTGCACTAAGTCACTTAATGATACCGAGATTCTAAGATTTAAGATGTAAAGGAAGAATGTTAAAAGTTGTGCATTTGTTCACTGGGGGGTAAAAGGGAGTTTAAATTCCTATTTAGCTTTGGCAGTTTCCCTCACTGGCAAAGACTCTTCCTCTCTCATTTTTTTCTCTTTATTCAGTACCAGTCCGTATTCTTCTGCTACTTCCCTCACTCACCACTTTAACTGCAGCGCTTTATGTGAGGGGCACAAATAAAGCAAGGAATCAGTGCTGCTCTGTGAATCATCTGTCACAGGGAGCCTTAAATGCATGTTTCTTTCCCGCCCAGAGGAAAACACAGTAAATGCATTCTGAGTCGGGGAGAGAAAGTTATGTGTTCTTAAAAACTAGCATATTTATTATGACTTAAACAGGAAATTGCATATTTGCAGGCTGAGAACCACAGTCGGATAGAACGATCAGCTTTGTCCACAGGCAAAATTACAAACATGCCTATAAGTGTATAGTTCTTCAGTAAAGCTAGTAGGGTAAGGCAGACCCAGGTTAATTCCCTGGCTGTTCACTGGCAACTGTGACAAGTTGAGAAAGGTACCCAGAGCTTCAATTTCCTCATCTGTAAAATATAGATAATAATTATACACATCAATTTAGGCTTTAGTAATTTTAAATGAGATAATTACTGTAAATTTTTGAGTTAGGATCTGCTATACAGAAAGTGCTTAATACATATCCGCTATTATGCTGACAATAATAATGCCAGCAGAATCCAAATAAGTAGTCAGTGGATATTCAAAGAGCAGTTTTCAGAAAAGAAAAACAGGAAGTTCATGAATGTACAAATGTAAATAAAAGATTGAAATATATTAAAAATGAACTCTGAGAGGCACAGGTATTGAAAACTTGTCTTTGCAAAGCACAACCCCCAGCAGACTTGGTCTTTGTAGAGCCATGATAAATGCCTCTTCGAGTTTTAGCTGGATCCACTGCCCCATGTAAGTAATACTATACTAGTCAGATCTTAACCATTAATGATTAAGAGGGTGGGTATTGCCTCATGAATTGCCTTATGGGTATTGCCTCATGAATCCACATGGTTCATACCAGTCTCAACATTTAGTAGCCCTTTGACCTTGGGAAAACTGTTTAAATTCTCTGTGATTAAGACTTTGCATTGTAAATTGGGAGCAATTATAATAGTTATCCCACAGGGTTGCTTCAGAGGATTTCATGAACTTACTGTGCAAGCAGTCAGAATAGTGCATGACATACAGTAAGTATTCAATAAAATTTAGCAATTATTAGTGGTGGAAAAAAAAAATCCCACCAGTTATAAGAGGAGAAATGGCCTGGATCCTCACAGCATATATTATAGTTTCAAGCTGACATTCAACTCAATCAGTTGGGAATAGAACGTAATCTTTTTCTGCATACATTAGGATTTGGTGCCAAGAATAACAGTGGCTTAAATAAAATAGAGGCTTTTTATTTTTCCTCTGAAAATGCACAGTCCGGGAAGTTTCAGAAAGAAGGGAGCTCAAAGGGAAGACAAAAGGACATGCTGTTTCTCAAGCTTCAAGTAGAGAATCAACTGTCCTATGACACCTCTATTGAGACTTGACAGCACGTTTTTAGTGTAAGAATTGTTTGCAAAAGTTTCACTACCTCATTGATTATTTTAAAATAGTGCAGAAATATATGTCTGCTTTCTAAAGTTTTAGATACCTGATTACAGCACTGTTTGCAGAAATCCAAATTGTGCATTCACCTCTAAAAATAGTTTGGCTTGTGTTATCTTCTGTTTGAGACTCTTCAAGAGCAGGAAGATGATACTATAATAACTGAAGTGTGGTACATCTGAAAAATAAGTGACAACTGTCATTATTTTACCATATTTGCCATGTTCTTTCTCAACTTAAGACATCCCAATGAAAAACAGTTTTGTGGGGCTTCCCTGTTGGCGCAGTGGTTGGGAGTCCGCCTGCCGGTGCGGGGGACGCGGGTTCGTGCCCCGGTCCGGGAGGTTCCCACGTGCCGCGGAGCGGCTGGGCCCGTGAGCCATGGCCGCTGAACCTGCGCGTCCGGAGCCTGTGCTCCGCAACGGGAGGGGCCGCAGCGGTGGGAGGCCCGCGTACCACAAAAAACAAAAAAAAACAGTTTTGTGAAAAACAGTAGCTTGCCAACCCCTGCTTTTTATTTGGCCTGGTGTACAAGTAAGGGAGACTCCAAAAGGAATGAGCAATAGTCAGTGCTTGTAACTCTAGGAAGGGGATTTACAAAAAAACTTTATTCTCTGGAGTTCTATCCTACATGCTGGTAAAGAAGATGCCTGATAGAGTTAGAATCCCTAGTTTGCTTCTGTTCTTATAGGAAATAGAAATGTTAAGTCTCTTAGCATCATGTGTTGAAATGCTAAAAACAGGCTAAGGCATACAACTAGAAAGCATTGAAATACCCTGTTTTCCTAATTGTGAAGCTATCTTTATCTGTCTATCCATCCAGTTCTATAGACTTGCATTTTCCATAAGGGTAGCCACTAGCCACCTATGACTATTAAATTTTTAATTAATTAAATTTAATTTAAAATTTAGTTCCTCAAGTTCTCAAGTCACATTTCAAGTGTTCAAAAGTCACATGTGGCTAGTGACTACCATACTGCAGAGGGCAGATGCAGAACATTTACATAATCACAGAAAGTTTTATTGGTCACTGCTGCTGTAGACTCCTTAGGACTCCCTACCCCCATACACACACAGTTCTTCCATCCATGTCTACTCTATTTTTGCAATGTCTCCTTCAATCTACAGGAAATTTCTGTTTATATTTAATGCAAAACATTCACACAGAGAAATCTGCTTCATGCCCTTTTATCTTCTAATTTTGGATTTGGTACTCTGTTGAAAATGATGGATTTTGGTATTCTTTATTCTCATGAAATTTTTTGGTCTCTCTGCATTTATACTCTGTAGGATCTCAATTCTGGATCTGCCCTCCATGAAATGATGTGGGACATATATGTGGTGGAAGTCAGTTTCCTGCTGTTAATTGACCTCTACCATCCTCATGCTCTTGTACTATCCACACATTGCACTATTGACTTACATTTTTCCAGACAGCATTTTTTTTTTTAACTACAAACTCCCTCACCTCACTCCAATCTAAAATTCTTATATATGGCTTCCAACTTTTCTTAAAACAAGACCAGTAACACCCAACATATATTGAGTGCTTTACTTTGTGCCAGATATGGTTCCATTTGATTCCATAGATCACCTCTTTTAATCCTCAAAACATCTAAGAAATAGTTATTATTATCACCTCCCCTGACACAGCATATAGATGAGAGAATTGAGACAGAAAGAGATGCGACCACTTTCTCAAGTTCACACAGCCAATAAAGTGACAACGCTGGTATTGGAAACTAAGGAGATTGGTTCCAAAGATAAACACTCAGATCCTTATATATGGATTTCCTCACTTAGTGACTGGAATATGTCAGTCCCTACGCTGCAGCCCATGAGGTATCAGTGTCAGAAGAGATGGGAATTTAGGCTTTTGTGCTAACTTGTTAGGAGGAGAGACTAAGCTAGAAAACAAACTTCGAATCATTGTTCTCTTCCCTACCTTATCCTCTGTTATTTAGCCTGTTCAGGTATTATATTATAAAGAACTATAACAAGCAGTAGAATCATTCAAAAAGTAGTTATTTCCATGCTGTTACGTGCTGTGATCTCTTCTAGACACTGAGAAGTTTCAAAACTTACAAATTACAGATGCGAAAATTAACATGAAATGCCAAGTAATGGAATCCTAGTTGACCATACCCTCAAATGACTGGGATTTTCTTAAACACTTTAGCATTTTGCATAAATATAAATTTCACTTATGACAAAATATTGCATGAAGCCCATTTCCTTTTAAATTTTATTCTCTAAGACTACACAAGCCTGGTATCATGCAGGCAAGAATACAGCGTCCATTAATTACTGTGCCCAAAGTTTCATAGCTGTGGCATAACAAGCTTTGGAATTTATAGATCAATTATAGAATTATAGAACAATCAAAGCTTTATATAACTGCCACAAATGCTAGCTTCAGCACCACAGGTGGGATTTTAGGAAATGCTAGTGCTACTATTGCATATGCTGTTCAGAATTTGTTGTTGTTGCTTCCTGCTTGATTTTTTTTAATTTGGTTGGTTGATTGGTTGATTTTGTCTCTTTTTGAGCAAAGTTTTCTCTCCTTACATTCCACTCCCGTATAACATTTAAAGTCATCTAAGGATCTATACATCTAAACAGTGTTTAAGACATGATGATTGCTTTAGCAAAATTACACTAGTCAGTCCCTACAGTAATCCTCATTTGAGAGATGGGAAAACAGAGGCACAGAGGGGTGAAATAGGTTGCTCAAGGAGAAACAGCAGGTAAATGATAGAGCAAAATATTGAATTCTACCTTGGTGACCTAGCATATGCTTTTAATAAAATTCTGTTCTGGTCTCTCCCACTAGATCTCCTTTGCTCATCCCCTTTTTCTCTCTTCTGGAGCTGGGGTGGCATAGTAGTGAAATACCATGAATTTTGGCATTAGGGTGGTCTAGGTTAGAATCAGGTCTGGAAAAGTAATTTATGTCTTACAGTCTCCCTCCCTCATTAAAATTTGTCAATCATCCTAAGTTTTAGAAAATTCTTGGAAAATAAAATGAGACACCGAGTGGGCAGGCAAAATGTCCAGTTCTTAGGTTCCCACCCCCCTTCCCTCCAGAAAGAAGTCCCCTCATGCATTTCTTTTCTCCTTTAATTAACAGCACTGTTTCTACTTCATCCTTCACTCTTCTCTCCTGCCACTACCATCCCTTCTCATTCTCTCTTTCTTTCCACCTCTTATTAACAGAATTTATTTAAAAAGTCAGATAATGTCTACTTCAGATGTAGTCCTAGCCCCACTGCTTAATTGAATTGAATAGAGTTATGCAGCATTTTAACCTTGAGTCTGTTTCTTCATCTATAAAATTCAACAGGTATTCTCAAAGATCCTTCCCAGAACTTCCATTTTGCAATGTTGATGATCTTTCTTTCAGACACACTGGGCACTTATAAAATTCTATTCTACAGATTCTATCCTAATGTTTTCACATTTCCTGACTTCTGTACCTTACGTTAATTTTCTGATCTTTTATCTGCGAATGGAAAGTCATTAAACATTTGAAATGAAATGAAACATCTTGCTCCATCACATTTTCAATTCTCCATCTGGCTTTTGCAATTGGAATTTAGTGGCAAATGTGATTTTGAGATTTGGGGATCTGTATGTGAGCAAGAAATACTGATGCCATCAGCCCACATGTCTGTACAGCCCTGAACTTTGTAGTCTCCATCATTTTCTGAGAAACAGATGGCAAAGAAAATAATCCTAAAATGCTCCCATCATGAGGCTGTGGGGAAAGGAGAGAGAGAGAGAGAGAGAGAGAGGGAGGGAGGGAGGGAGGGAGGGAGGGAGGAAGAGAGATGTTGATTTAGAAACATGCAATGCATTTGTGCAGTTACTGTCTTGAAAATAAAAAGGATTTCACTGGGAGAAAGATAGCCTTTGCCTCTTGAGGAAAGCACAGTGAGTGTGTATAAAAGAGTGCTTAGGGTTTCCCTGGTGGCGCAGTGGTTGAGAGTCCGCCTGCCGATGCAGGGGACACGGGTTCGTGCCCCGGCCCGGGAGGATCCCACATGCCGCGGAGCGGCTGGGCCCGTGAGCCATGACCGCTGGGCCTGCGCCTCCGGAGCCTGTTGCTCCACAATGGGAGAGGCCACAGCAGTGAGAGGCCCGGGTACTGTAAAAAAAAGAGTGCTTGAAGACTGGGAAATCATTGACAGATAACTTGTTTAATGTTAAGGGTCTGGAGGACCAGAAGCAGTAGAATCACTACAGTGGGAGACGTGAAAGGATGCCATTCTTTAGTTTTTCTGGTTACCCCCATATCTATACTCCAGGACTAGAGCACATATAAGTACCATAGGCCAGAAATTGGTGCCTGAGTGGAAATTGCCAAAAATTCAAAGTACATAATGGAAACGAACATGGCTAACTTGCCTTGTTACTTGATGAGAAACAATCAGACAATTGTGGTTAGTGGCAGAAATAATTTTGGGGTGTTTTGGTCTGATTTTGCTGTGTAATTGACTAAAGTGGTAGTTTAAAACAACAATTATTGATTCTTGCTGGTGAGGCTGTATGTTGCCTGGTGGTTTGCTGACCTAGTCAGGATGTGGCTGGATAGCTGTGCTTCAGACTGTGGGGAAGCTTGGACTGGTTCCTCCCTGCACGATGGACACAGACCTACACCACATACTCTGTGTCTCCCATGGAATATCAGGTTAGCCAGGGTGTGCTCTTATTCTAGCAATGGCAGAAGCAGAAGAACAAAGAGATGAAATGAGTAAGACCTCTTGGGGTTTAGGCTTATAAATGGCACACAGTTACTTCCATCCAGATCTCATCAAGCAAAGCAGTCACATGATTTTCTAGATATCTGTTGCTATAAAACAAGTTGAACAAAAACTTAGTGGTGTAGAACAACTATTGTGTTCTCTCAGATGCTGTTGGCTAAGTATTTGGGAAAGGCACAGTATGAATGGCTCTTTTCTGTTCTATGATGTCTGGTCCTCACTTGAGATGATTGAAATGATTGATCACTTGATTAGCTGGGCTGGAGAATCGCCTTCCAAGATGACTTCTTCACTCCTATGTCTGATCTGGGTTGGGTGGCTGGAGGAAAGCATCAGCTGGGACTGTTGAACACAGTATCTAAACTTGACCTTCACGGCCTCAGCATAGTTGGATTTCTTACCTGGTAACTCAGGGTTCTTCCAACAAGTATTTCAGAAAATCAGGCAGGAGCTGCATGACTTCTACTGACCCAGACTCAGAAGTTACCCAGTATATTTTATGTTATTTTCTATTAGTTACAGACTAGTCACTAAAGCTGATTCAGATACCAGGGGAAAGAAATTAGCCCCCAACTCTTGATGGGAGGAAGGTCAAAGATTTGTGGCTCTTTCAAACCATTATGCATAGCTGAGTTCAAACTCAAGTTTCAGGGAAATGCACTCTTCTTCTAGTGAAAGGGATTAAAGTAAAGTAAAGTCTTATGACATAAATCATGGACACAGGGAGGTGAGAAGAACAAGGGCTAAAAAATCAACATCCATAAGGAATAGGTAAAAACTGGCTGATGGCCACAGGGATGGTATTCAGGTGACTAGTTCTTTCACATGTGGTGGGTATGGAAAATACAATATGGTCCTCAAGGAAAGGGATACCTCAAGGCCACTTTATGGTTTCAAGATGGAAACCCTAAAAACTGGTGTCCAAGTTCAAGCAAGTGTAGTGCTAGACAGGACACCTGAGGCAGAAGAAGCTTAGTCATAAGGATTGAGTTCAGAGGGTGTGATTGTACCATCACATACCAGATCTGAGAGAACAAGATTGAAATAAGATCCTGTGTCCCCAGTGAAGGTAATATCACCATATTACACTATATCTCTGACCTAATACAACTGAGCTCTGGAGCTGGAGTGTCTAGATCAGTAGATGGAAGTTATTAGTAGCTCTAGCAAAGGAGGTATGGAAAAAGAGAACAATACTCTTTAATAAATTAAACATTTCTAGAAATATTTGAATATTTGAGATACCAAATAAAGATGTGTTCATTGAATTTTAGTGTTATTGATCAGAATATTTAACACTAGAATAGCTTATAAAATATCTTTCAAAATATTCCAGAAACTGGAGTCTACTAGAACCCATTATATTGTCAAAAGCTTTCCACTCTAAAAAAAAGTAAAAGATGAATATATTCAGTGATATTTTTATCTCTTTTTAAGGCAATATAAATTATTTATTGATTTAAACTATGAGTATTTTCCCCAAAATTAATACAATTTCGGCACTAAAAGAGTACTCCATATCAGATTTACTAGTAGTAATAAGGAAACTGAACTATCAAGGCGGGGGGCAGTGGAGGGGGTGGGAGGTGGGGATTATAAGCCACACAGAAGCCAAAATGCCAAGAATTTACAATCATACACTAAACTAATAATATTTTCAAGGCTTCCTTGTCAAAGCTCAAGGATATAAAAGTAGGGTATGACTATTTCACTCAAGAATCATTATGTTTTTTCCTGACACAAGCAGGTCAGACATTGACAGAGATTAGTTGTGCGATCAATGTTTTTGGTTAGAATTTCCAAAACAAACACCATGAATAGTTAATGCATATAAAGGTACATCTGTTTAATAATAATAACCTTAGTTCTAAATTAATTATTTAAAGACCTCTGTATCTTTATAAGCTCTCTCTATATAACTGCATTTTTAGAAAGATGTTCACAGAGAGTTCTATCCTGTCCATTAGGGAGTCTTATGTTGATCATCAGGGACCTTGAGGAAGAATTTACATCAAGGTCTTGGTTCTCTGAAGCACAGAGAACTGAAACAGATCATTGTTTTCTGTGCTTGCAATTTTAGTATTTTCTTGGTGTTCTGATGATTTAAATATTATTAATTACTAAAGCTGCAGTTCAGTACCCATTGCCCCCAGAAGCGAGTTTTGATTCCTGAAGATGGAAATGATCTAGGACTCTACTCTGAACAACCATGGAACTTTCAGTATGCCTGTTCACAACACTTAGCACTTTCTAGTTTCAACTCTGTTTATTGACAAGCTTTCCCTAACACATGTAATTAAGCTCTCTGTTTCCCATAGAACTCGTTCCATATGTTTATACATGGGAGGGGATAAAAAGATCATTGAAAGATAATTTTTATTAATTAATATATTCATCACTTCTTCTGATGAACAAACTACGATATACATTCTCCTGGTGGCATCTTGAATGCACACGTAGAAATATAAATTATACACTTAAGGTTTAAACATTTTACTATATGTAAAGTAGGCTCAGCTAAGATAAATGAATACTAATTGAGACCAATGTCTGCTCTTAAAGGCATATTAGCCATGTATAGTATTTTTAAAGTGTGACTTGGAGACCTCTGAGTGTAATGCCCTCGTTCTGTGCTGCTTCTTGTTTACAAGAGAAATATAACCTCAAATGTAGATATAACATACAGAGATACAGAAAAAACTCTGTCTCAGAGTTGCATTATTTGGTTCCTGCATATCAATTGTTTAATCAGTAGATTTATCCTATCCTCCGAGGAGATCTTCCAAAATACAAACACCACCACATCATTGCCGCTTTCAGAGGTTCCCTATCTTCTCATTACCTTCAGTATAACAACTAAGCTCCTTTGCATGACATATATGACCTCTAAGCTACAGCCACAATTTCTGCAATTGCCCCATATTTTCCTATACCTTCAGCCTTCTTTGCATGTGTTGTTTTCTTCTCCTGGAAGGACGTTTCTACTTTTCATGTTTAAAAAATGAGAAATTTATAACAAATGCTAAAGGAACTTCTCTAGGCAAGAAACACAAGAGAAGGAAAAGACCTACAATAACAAACCCAAAACAATTAAGAAAATGGGAATAGGAACATACATATCGATAATTACCTCAAATGTAAATGGATTAAATGCTCCAACCAAAAGACAGAGACTGGCTGAATGGATACAAAAACAAGACCTGTATATATACTGTCTACAAGAGACCCACTTCAGACCTAGGGACACATACAGACTGAAAGCGAGGGGATGGAAAAAGATATTCCATGCAAATGGAAATCAAAAGAAAGCTGGAGTAGCAATTCTCATATCAGACAATAGACTTTAAAATAAAGACTGTTAGAATAGACAAAGAAGGAAATTACATAATGATCAAGGGATCAATCCAAGAAGAAGATATAACAATTGTAAATACTTATGCACCCAACATAGGAGCACCTCAATACATAAGGCAAATACTAACAGCCATAAAAGGGAAAATCGACAGTAACACAATCATAGTAGGGGACTTTAACACCCCACTTTCAACAATGGACAGATCATCCAAAATGAAACTAAATAAGGAAACGCAAGCTTTAAATGATACATTAAATAAGATGGACTTACTTGATATTTATAGGACATTTCATCCAAAAACAACAGAATACACATTTTCCTCAGGTGCTCATGGAACACTCTCCAGGATAGTTCATATCTTGGGTCACAAATCAAGCCTTGGAAAATTTAAGAAAATTGAAAACGTATCAAGTATCTTTTGTGACCACAACGCTATGAAACTAGATATCAGTTACAGGAAAAGATCTGTAAAAAATACAAACACATGGAGCCTAAACAATACACTACTTAATAACCAAGTGATCACTGAAGAAATCAAAGAGGAAATCAAAAAATACCTAGAAACAAATGACAATGGAGACACAACAACCCAAAACCTATGGGATGCAGCAAAAGCAGTTCTAAGAGGGAAGTTTGTAGCAATACAATCCTACCTCAAGAAACAGGAAACATCTCAAATAAACAACCTAACCTTGCACCTAAGGAAAGTAGAGAAGGAAGAACAAAAAAAACCCAAAGATAGCAGAAGGAAAGAAATCATAAAGATCAGATCAGAAATAAATGGAAAAGAAATGAAGGAAACGATAGCAAAGGTCAATAAAACTAAAAGCGTGTTCTTTGAGAAGATAAACAAAATTGATAAACCATTAGCCAGACTCATCAAGAAAAAGGGAGAAAACTCAAATCAATAAGAATTAGAAATGAAAAAGGAGAAGTAACAACTGACACTGCAGAAATACAAAGGATCATGAGAGATTACTACAAGCAACTCTATGCCAATAAAATGCACAACCTGGAAGAAATGGACAAATTCTTAGAAATGCATAACCTGCTGAGACTGAACAGGAAGAACTAGAAAATACGAACAGACCAATCAGCAGCACTGAGATTGAAACTGTGATTAAAAATCTTTAAACAAACAAAAGCCCAGGACCAGATGGCTTCACAGGCGAATTCTATCAAACATTTAGAGAAGAGCTAACACCTATCCTTTTCAAACTCTTCCAAAATATAGCAGAGGGAAGAACACTCCCAAACTCATTCTACGAGGCCACCATCACCCTGATACCAAAACCAGACAAAGATGTCACAAAGAAAGAAAACTACAGGCCAATATAACTGATGAACAGAGATGCAAACATCATCAACAAAATAGTAGCAAACAGAATCCAACAGCACATTAAAAGGATCATACACCAAGATCAAGTGGGGTTCATTCCAGGAATGCAAGGATTCTTCAATATACGCCAATTAATCAATGTGATACACCATATTAACAAATTGAAGGAGAAAAACCACATGATCATCTCAATAGACGCAGAGAAAGCTTTCGACAAAATTCAACACCCCTTTATGATAAAAACCCTGGAGAAAGTTGGCATAGAGTGAACTTTCCTCAACATAATAAAAGCCATATATGACAAACCAACAGCCAACATCATCCTCAATGGTGAAAAACTGAAAATATTTCCACTAAGATCAGGAACAAGACAGGGTTGCCCACTCTCACCACTATTATTCAATATAGTTTTGGAAGTTTTACTCACAGAAATCAGAGAAGAAAAGGAAATAAAAGGAATCCAAATTGGGAAAGAAGTAAAGCTGTCACTGTTTGCAGATGACATGATACTCTACATAGAGAATCCTAAACATGCTACCAGAAAACTACTAGAGCTAATCAATGAATTTGGTAAAGTAGCAGGATACAAAATTAATGCACAGAAATCTCTTGCATTCCTATACACTAATGATGAAAAATCTGAAAGTGAAATTAAGAAAACACTCCCATTTACCATTGCAAGAAAAAGAATAAAATATCTAGGAATAAACCTACCTAAGGAGACAAAAGACCTGTATTCAGAAAATTATAAGACACTGATGAAAGAAATTAAAGATCATAAAAATAGATGGACAGATATACCATGTTCTTGGATTGGAAGAATCAACATTGTGAAAATGACTCTACTACCCAAAGCAATCTACAGATTCAATGCAATCCCTATCAAACTACCACTGGCATTTTTCACAGAACTAGAACAAAAAATTTCACAATTTGTATGGAAACACAAGAGACCCCGAATAGCCAAAGTAATCTTGAGAACGAAAAATGGAGCTGGAGGAATCAGACTCCCTGACTTCAGACTGTACTACAGAGCTACAGTAATCAGGACAGTATGGTAGTGGCACAAAAACAGAAAGATAGATCAATGGAACAGGATAGAAAGCCCAGAGATAAACCCACGCACATATGGTCACCTTATCTTTGATAAAGGAGGCAAGAATATACAGTGGAGAAAAGACAGCCTCTTCAGTACGTGGTGCTGGGAAAACTGGACAGGTACATGTAAAAGCATGAGATTAGAACACTCCATAACACCATACACAAAAAAAAGCTCAAAATGGATTAAAGACCTAAATGTAAGGCCAGACACTATCAAACTCTTAGAGGACAACATAGGCAGAACACTCTATGACATAAATCACAGCAAGATCCTTTTTGACCCACCTCCTAGAGAAATGAAAATAAAAACAAAACTAAACAAATGGGACCTAATGAAACTTAAAAGCTTTTGCACAGCAAGGTAAACCATCAGCAAGACCAAAAGACAACCCTCAGAATGGGAGAAAATATTTGCAAATGAAGCAACTGACAAAGGATTAATCTCCAAGATTTACAAGCAGCTCATGCAGCTCAATAACAAAAAAAGAAACAACCCAATCCAAAAATGGGCAGGAGACCTAAATACATTTCTCCAAAGAAGACATACAGATCACCAACAAACAGATGAAAGAATGCTGAACATCATTAATCATTAGAAAAATGCAAATCAAAACTACAATGAGATATCATCTCACACCGGTCAGAATGGCCATCATGAAAAAATCTAGAAACAATAAATGCTGGAGAGGGTGTGGAGAAAAGGGAACCCTCTTGCACTGTTGGTGGGATGTAAATTGATACAGCCAGTACGGAGAACAGTATGAAGGTTCCTTAAAAAACTACAAATAGAACTACCATATGACCCAGCAATCCCACTACTGGGCATATACCCTGAGAAAACCATAATTCAAAAAGAGTCATGTACCAAAATGTTCATTGCAGCTCTATTTACAATAGCCAGGACATGGAAGCAAGCTAAGTGTCCATCATCGGATGAATGGATATAGAAGATGTGGCACATACATACAATGGAATATTAGTCAGACATAAAAAAAACCGAAATTGAGTTATTTGTAGTGAGGTGGATGGACCCAGAGTCTGTCATACAGAGTGAAGTAAGTCAGGAAGAGAAAGACAAATGCCGTATGCTAGCACATATATATGGAATTTAAGGGGAAAAAATGTCATGAAGAACCTAGGGGTAAGACGGGAGTAAAGACACAGACCTACTAGAGAATGGACTTGAGGATATGGGGAGGGGGAAGGGTAAGCTGGGACAAAGTGAGAGAGTGGCATGGACATATATACACTACCAAACGTAAAGTAGATAGCTAGTGGGAAGCAGCCGCATAGCACAGGAAGATGAGCTCACTGGTTTTTGACCACCTAGAGGGGTGGGATAGGGAGGGTGGGAGGGAGGGAGATGCAAGAGGGAAGAGATATGGGAACATAGGTATATGTATAACTGATTCACTTTTTTATAAAGCAGAAACTAACACACCATTGTAAAGCAATTATACTCCAATAAAGCTGTTAAGAAAAACAAAAAGTTTATCAAAGGTAAAGCTGTGTTTAGCATGTTTGACAGATATGAATAGAAATGATGATCAGGCAAAAGGTAATACTTATAATATTGTTTTATTTGTTTGGAAAATTCTCATACAGTTTTGGATGAGATTTTAGATTTGAAGAAGCTTCTTTACACAAACTGTATCTTGGTTCAGGTATAACATTTTGTATAATTTAGGAACTTCTGATTATAAATCTGTTACCTTGATAAATACTGTATTTTGGTTACAGTTGCCAGCATAGTCTTTTCTCCAGGGATATCGGCTAAGTGACTTAACACAAAATATGTGGTGGGATATTGTTATAGCTTCTAGCATCTTTTAAGAAATTTTTGCAATGTGGTAAATTCTATCTCTGAGTTTTATTGCTGTGGAATCTGGGAATCTGTTTACAGGGTATGAACATCAGTGTCCAAAGTGGTGCAATTCAGATGTCTCCATGAAGATGGGCTATGGCGAGTAACGATAAGGGCCTGGAGTAAGAAAGCCTGGTGATTAATCACAGCTCTATACTGATTGCTTGACTTTGGTGAGGTTACATAGTTCCTCTATGCTTTAGTATACCCATATATAAAATAAAAATTGTGTTAATATTTATCTCACAGCATCACTGTGAGAATTAACGAAGAATTTGTGGCTATCCCACATATTCAGTGCTTCTCACATGACAGGCACTCAGTAAGGCTTTGTCATTATTTTAATTTTTAACAATACTAATGGGACCCTGCTCATCCTCCCAAGACAGGAGCCACATATCATGGACCAGTGAATACTTGATAGCACTCAGACCATTACCCCTTTCTAGTTTGGACCTTTGCTCTTATTGCTTCAACCCATTCCAGTGTCTTTGCTTCCCTGAATTCATTGATGTACATGGTATATGTAAAATGCCCAAGTATCTAAAAAGATTTTAGACTTCACCCTCTTATCAGGTCCATTCCATCCCTTAGGTTTCTTATACTAGAGAATAGAGCACATAGATTCCCATAAGCAAAGTCTAGGTTTTTGTGATTATATATATATATTTCTTATTTATAGCGGGAAGGACTTACATGTTGAGACATCAAGACTTAAATAGGCACAGCATGTGCACGCCAGTTTAGAAACAACCCAGATTTCTGCGTGTATCTGCTTGCAAGCTGTTTGCTCTTTCCTCTCTCTTCCAACCGCAAGTCACTTATAGTCCCTCTCAGAAGGAGTTGCCAGCACAAACAATGCGGATTACAAAATGCGAAAAATCCAAAACAAAAGCGCGCGCTCAAATCTCCCATGTAAATATATTTCACAATTAAATCTTTTCCTTTGCAACTTTCCGTACCAAAGGGGTACAGAATTTTTGCCTGTGGTTCTGTATTGTGTGAAGGCACTGTGGGAGAGTAGTCCACATTGGTGTGATTCCTGCTCCCTGGAGACTACTTTATGTGTTTATCATTCAAAGCTATTCAAGAAGGAGAATGTTATACCTGAACTAAATTCCTTGACCACTAGATCATATGAGCTGACTCACAAAGTGAGGAAATACTAACAAAAGTGAAAGAGAGCGAGTGAAAGAGTCTTGTCATAAAGTCTTAAGTCTCTGGGGGATGTGTATGGTTCTAAAAATAAGATGATGGCTCTAGTATCAAGACACCTGTGCTAAATCTGAGAATGAAACTAAGCCACAAGAATACCCAGTGAAGAATTAGAGGAGGCTAGTTAAGCCCATAATATGCACAATAAAACCTGACATGGTCGGACTACCATGCTAAAATCCAATCACTGATGGTACTGACTTGTAAAACAGGAGTCTTTTCATTGTATGCCAACAACAGCCCGATAAGGAAGTTGCAGCTTGTATCTCTTCTTGTAGGTAAGGAAACTTATGCCCAAAGAAATTAACTAAGTGCCCAGATTCACACAAATTCTACCTAGCAGAGCCGAGCCTTCTCTCCAGCCATGGTGTCTATAGAACCTGCACTCTTAATGGCTATACATTCTTTTTCACTGGGAAAAACAGGAGAAAAAGGAGAGGAGAAAAGTAACCTTGAGTGTGTGGTCTTTGTTTATCTATCTAGCCATCACATATAAGGCCATTTTATACATATATCCAAAGAAAGCAAAATAATTCTTATCAACCAAATACAGAATTTAAATTATGGAGTATATTTTTGTCAATATGTAATGGTATAAAGGCTGGGAATAGATATGGAAACAAAAAGAAGCCGAGCCATTGTCATGGTGCTGAGCAGTAGGCCGTAGAAGGATGGTACAAAAGAGGTAACCTGTTCTCTGCTTCTCACTTTTGTGGACCAAGTATTGGAAATAGACCTTCAAAATTATGATCGTTATGTATGACCAGTGTATAAATCCTCACGTTAATAAAAACTATTTCTTCAGAAACAGTTCCATAGCTAGGGCAATTTCTCCTACCATATATATTTATAGCATCGTTCTCCTTTCTACTTATCATAACTATCATTCCTTTATGTAACTCTCTCTTATCGATTGCCTCTCAGATGAGACTCTCATTCTATAAAGGTAGATACTACTTCATTTGCTTTTAGTTCCACATTATGTCTCCTGTATATTGACATATAGTAACTATCCAATAAGTATCCCTTCAATAGGTTAAAAGGACAGATTTGATTTTCTGATTTCCAAGCCTAGACCTTATTAGCGAGAACACTAGTAGACTCTGTCATATATTTAATGATGAGGGACGATGGCTGATGGGAAGGAAACAGACCAGCAAACTAGAAAAAGTAAAAAAATATATGTATAAGAATATGACATAAGAATCAAAACAACAAAAAGTAAAAGTCAAACAGGAACGTTTGATGGCCTTGAGCTATTTCGTTAAAGGAGTAAATAGTATTGTATGATTCCGTAGTCTTCCCTTCAGTGGATCACTATTTGTGAAAGAAAAGCAAACTATGTGAAGAACAATTGAAGTTTTTATAAAAGTTACATTTTAATAATGGCTCCAGTGTTGTGTGTATGTGTGTGTGTGTGTGTGTACACCCACAAAGAGAGAGAAAAAAAGAGATTTACTTTTTAAACCACTTTGAGCAGGAAAAGGAAAACAAATGAATAGACAATAACTATTCATACTGTCTCTTTCAAACATGGGGGAAAAAAGTTCTGCATAAAACCCCAAATCTCTCCTAAATATATAGCTTTTGTTCCACGCCACTGCTTTAACCAATTCAATGACTTATTCTCTCTAAATTTTATTCCTCAACTACTAGTTGGCATCATCCTTTTTTCCACAGAGACCTTCCATTAGGAGACTAATGATAATTGTCAACAGGACAATATATCTTCAATGAAATGATTATGTCCAACTTAGTATATCAAATGCCAGGTTGGATCTTTTTCAAGGGAGACATCATTTACCTTAACATCAAAATTATAGCCACATCTTGACCCACACAGATATAGAAATAAAAATAGAATGTTGTTAATCCAAAATGAATAGTTCTGATTCTAAAGGCACAATCAACACCGGGAAACTCTCCTGTGGTTTTCTCTTATCTAAGGTACAAATAAAAATCATCTTGGAAAAAAAGATGTGGGTATAATAAACTCTCTCTTCCTAACTTTGTGTTTTGGACCAATAGTATTCTTGGGTGCCTTCACGTGAACAAATGATCCTCATGTGTCAGACACAGAGGAAGAAAGATGAATAATACAACCTAGCAGTTATAAGCAAAAATATTAGAGTTATATATTTCTGTTGTTTTTTAATCTGTAGAACTCAATAGCTGACTGATACTGGAAGTTAATTAACCTTCCAAGAATTGGGCTCCTTATCTTTAAAATGGGAATATGAATTCCTAATTCATTGTATAGTATTCAAGAAATAAAACCACATTACATATAGAGTGCCTAGTACATTAAATCTAGCAGAAACCCAGCTATAACACCTACCTTCCTGCTGTCTCCACACATCCATTCAACTACATCCATGTATGTACTGACAGTGTGCCAAGTAAGGTCTTATTTTAAAAGGTAAGGGAATCCATGTAACCTCATTGCAAGTAGACTTGCTATAGATTTGTTGAGTCTCTCACTTTCAAAGAGCTATGGCATTGGAGTTATGGCATTGGAAGATTGCTAGAGGGATGTAGTGAAACTTCTTAGGCTTGATGTTCAGTCCTGCTAACATTTCTTTAGTACATTGTCTATAACATGTTTAAATTTAACTGTTAATTGATGTTTACCTGGGTATATGTAAGCTTATAGATATCACATACATACTACCACACATACAAATGATTCTGAAACGTAACATATTAGGAACTAGAGTACTTCAGGGAGACTGCCCAGCTTACAACCCTAGTTCCAAAATGTAAAAGCAGTATAACCCTTGGTCATTGTGCCGATGTTCTCTTATCTTTTGTCAAAGGGGGATAACAAGTTTACAGGGTAGAGGTGAGAACTTTAAACTGTATATCTGTAGCACTAAGAATGGGTATATGATGAGAATTCAATAAGTATAAGAAGCTTTTCAAGTTACAGTACTGATTGCTGTTGTGCTTTATGATTGTTTTTGATGTTATTTTTGTGGTTGTTATTATTTAGTAGAACAAGAACACAGGTTTTAAAATCAATAAAATCAAGATTTAAATCATTTAATCTCTCTCTGAGCTTGAATTTTCACATTTGTGAAATAATAACGTTGACCTTACAAGATTGTTGTGAGACATAAATGAGCTTTTGTATGCAAACTAATTGGCCTGGTGCCTGTCACAATGGAAGCACACACATTTAGATATTTATATTGATCAATTTTTATATTCATATTTATAAAATATCAGATTAATAATAGTATAGATGTTGTATATAAAGTATATTATTTAAATAATGTATGTTTGCTAGATTCTTGAGTTTATCCTTTCCTCTGCAATATTTTGGTTGTTCATTTTGTTTGTTTTCATGGATGCTTAATGGGCATAATAACTACATAGGAAAGCAAGCAGATCTCAAAAACTAACCTTGATATATATTTCATATTAGAAACTGAACAGAAAAAAGAAAACTATTTTTTTTATTCTATTGTCTTCTGTCTGTCTGCTTCTATCCCTGTAGAGTCAAATACTATTCTTTTCCAAAAGAAAACATATCATTGACGTGATGGTCCAAAACAGACAGCTTTTCTTGAACATTAATTGGGAACTTTGCTGGCAAGAAGATTCCAACATCAAAATGGCCTACAGGCAGAGACATTTCTTTTTTTGTTTCTCTGTTCAACTGTTAAAAATATGGCCTGTCTGATGCATTTGTATCGAGTTTGAAAAAACTATTTTACAGTGAGTTATCTGGCCCTTCAGACAGAGGGATTTAACTGCTAAACCATATTCTATTGACAGAGTATAAGTAATTTAGGACGAAATTTGTACCTACAATGGATTGAGCTCAATGTTAGCCCTATAAACACAAAGTATATGTGGTTCATGCCCTAAGAAGATTTTAATATAGTGGAAAAGACTGGTATGTCAAATAGAGGCAATAAAAGCAATGAGTTCAAAAAATAAATAAATATACTGTTATTATGGAGTAAAAAGAACATAATGTTTCTTGGGGATAGGAAGTCTGTTTCCAGAGCAGTTGACTACTGAGATTGACTTTGACTATATCCTTGTTTTTTAGGTGTGCAAAAGGGAAGAAGAACATTGAATGGATGATGAGCATCATGAATAAAGATTTGAAACCAACATGAAATGACAACGTAAGTTTAGGCACCTATAAACATTGTTAATTGCTTGAACGTAGAGTGTTATAGTAAGAAGAGAAATAGGAGGAATTAAGGCTAAAACAAGAATCAGACACTTGAACAAGAAGCATCTTTGTTTAAGCTGTGGTGACTAGAAGTCAAGGACAATGTTTAAGCAAAGCAAACAACATATTCATACAGGTTTTTGTTGTAGTTTATTTTAAAGTTACATTTCTCTTTTTAAAAATAAAGCTTTATTGAATTTTTACATAAAGAGAAAAAAGAACCCTAAAACTGATATGTAGCTACGAAAGGCCCCAAATAGCCAAAGCAACCTTGATTAAGAAGAACAAAGCTAGAGGTACCACACTTACTGACTTCAAACTATATTACAAACTACAGTAATCAAAACAGTATGATACTCCATTGTATATTCTTGCCTTCTTTGTCATAGATTAATTGAGCATAGGTGCATGGGTTTATTTCTGGGCTATCTATCCTATTCTATTGATCTATATTTCTATTTTTGTGCCAGTACCATACTGTTTTGATGACTTCAGCTTTGTTGTACAGTCTGAAGTCAGGGGGCTTGACTCCTTCAGCTCTGTTTTTCTTTCTCAAGATTGCTTTGGCTGTTCGGGGTCTTTTGTGTTTCCATACAAATTTAATTTTTTTTTGTTCTAGTTCTATGAAAAATTCCATTGGTAATTTGATAGAGATTGCACTGAATCTGTAGACTGTCTTGAGTAGTATAGTCATTTTGACAATATTGATTCTTCCAATCCAAGCATGGTATCTTTCCGTTTGTTTGTGTCATCTTTGATTTCTTTCATCAGCATCTTATTGTTTTCATAGCACAGGGCTTTGCCTCCTTAGGTAGGTGTGTTCCTAGTTATTTTATTCTTTTTGTTGTGATGGTAAATGGAATTGTTTCCTTAATTTCTCTTTCTGATATTTTGTTGTTAGTGTGTAGGAATGCAACAGATTTCTGTGTATTAATTTTGTATCCTGCAACTTTACTGAATCCATTGATGAGCTCTAGTAGTTTTCTGGTGGTGCCTTCAGAATTTTCTATGTGTAGTATCAGATCATCTGCAAACAGTGATAGTTTTACTTCTCCTTTTCCTGGATTTCTTTTATTTCTTTTCTCTGATTGCTGTGACTAGAACTTTCAAAACTATGTTGGATAAAAGTGGTGAGAGTGTCTTGTTTCTGATCTTAGAGGAAATGCTTTCAGCTTTTTACTGTTGCATATGATGTTAGCTATGAGTTTGTCATTCATGGTCTTTATTATGTTGAGGTATGTTCCCTCTATGCCCACTTGCTGGAGAGTTGGGGTTTTTTTAATCATAAATGAGTGTTGAATAAATGATGCTGGGAAAACTGGACTGCTACATGTAAAATAATTAAAGTAGAACATTCTCTAACACCATACACAAAACTAAACTCAAAATGGATTAAAGACCTAAAGGTAAGATCAGATACTATAATGCTCCTAGAGGAAAAAACAGGCAGAACACACTTTGTCATAAATCTCAGCAATATATTTTTAGATCCATCTCCCAGAATAATGGAAATAAAAACAAAAATAAACAAATGGGACCTAATTAAACTTAAAAGATTTTGCACAGCAAAGGAACCATGAACAGAACAAAAAGACAACCTACAGCATGGGAGAAAATATTTGCATATGATGTGACCGACAAAGGATTAATCTCCAAAATATACAAACAGCTCATGCAGCTCAATATCAAAACAAACAAACAACCCAATCAAAAAATGTTAGAACACCAAAATAGACATTTCTCCAAAGAAGACATACAGATGGCCAAGAGGCAATGATCAGCATTGCTAATTAATAGAGAAATGCAAATCAAAACTAAAATGAGGTACCACCTCACACCGGTCAAAATGGTCATCATCAAAAATTCTACAAACGGGCTTCCCTGGTGGCGCAGTGGTTGAGAGTCCGCCTGCCGATGCAGGGGACACGGGTTCATGCCCCAGTCCAGGAAGATCCCACATGCCATGGAGCGGCTGGGCCCGTGAGCCATGGCCACTGAGCCTGAGCGTCTGGAGCCAGTGCTCAGCAACAGCAGAGGCCACAACAGTGAGAGGCCCGCGTACCGCAAAAAAAAAAAAAAAAAAAAAGTCTACAAACAATAAATACTAGAGAGTACAACGAGAAAAAGGAACCCTCCTACACTGTTGGTGGGAATGTAAATCGGTACAGCCACTATGGAGAACAGTATGGAGATTCCTTAAAAAACTAAAAGTAGAACTACCATATGATCCGGCTGTCCCACTCCTGGGGATATATCCGTAGAAAACCATAATTTGAAAAGATACATGCACCCAGTGTTCATTGCAGCACTATTTACAGTAGCCAAGACATGGAAGCAACCTAAATGTCCATCGACAGATGAATGGATAAAGAAGATGTGGTATATATATGCAATGGAATATTACTCAGCCATAAGGAGAATGAAATGTTGCCATTTGCAGCAACATGGATGGACCTAGTGAAGTAAGCCAGACAGAGAAAGACAAATATCATATGATATTGCTTATATGTGGAATCTAAAAACAAAAAAATGATACAAATGAACTTATGTACAGAACAGAAATAGACCCACAGATATAGAAAACAAACTTACGATTACCAAAGGGCAAGGAGAGGGTGGGATAATTTAGGAGTTTGGGATTAACATATACACACTCTATGTGTAAAATAGATAACCAACAAGGACATACTGTATAGCACAGGGAACTCTACTCAATATTTTGTAATAACCTCTAAGGGAGAAGAATCTGAGAAAGAATATTTGTGTGTGTACATATATATATATATATATACACACACACACACACACACACACATATATACAAACACATATATATATATATATATATATCTGAATCACTTTGCTGTACACCTGAAACTAACACAACATTGTAAATCAACTGTGCTTCAATAAAAATAAAAATTCTAAAAAGTATGATACTGGCATAAAAACAGATAAATAGACCAGTGTTACAGAATACAGAACATAGAAATAAACCAGCACCTTATCAGTCAACTGATCTTCAACAGGGGTGCCAAAACACAAAATGCGGAAAGGATAGTCTCTTCAACAAATGGTGTTAGGAAAACTAGATATCTATATGCAAAAGAATGAAATTGGGCCTTTCAAACACAATATACAAAAATCAATGCAAAATAGATTAAATAATTAAACATAAGATGTGAAAGCACAAAACTCCTAGAAGAAAACATAGGGAAAATTTTTCTTAACATCATTCTTGGCAATAATTTTTTAGATATGACACCTAGAGCATAGGCAACAAAAGTAAAAATGGACAAGTAGGATTACATCAAACTAAAAAGCTGCTGAGAGAAAAAAAACAAATCTACAAAAATGAAAAGGCAGGGACTTCCCTGGTCGTGCAGTGGTTAAGAATCCGCCTGCCAATGCAGGGGACACTGATTCGATCCCTGGTCCAGGAAGATCCCACATGCCGCGGAGCAACTAAGCCCATGCACCACAACTACTGAGCCTG
Organism: Monodon monoceros; assembly: GCF_005190385.1. Lineage (NCBI taxonomy): Eukaryota > Metazoa > Chordata > Mammalia > Artiodactyla > Monodontidae > Monodon > Monodon monoceros. The sequence continues at coordinate 24,917,381 of NW_021703766.1, read as the reverse complement.
CATTCTAGAGCCAGTGAGCCACAACTACTGAAGCCCGTGCACCTAAAGCCCGTGCTCTGCAAAAAGAGAAGCCACCGCAATGAGAAGCCCATGCACCACAACGAAGAGTAGCCCCCACTCACCACAACTAGAGAAAAGCTCATGCACAGCAACGAAGACCTAAAACAGCCATAAATAAATAAATTTATTTATTTTAAAAAATGAAAAAGCAGCCTATGAAATGGGAACAAATATTTGCAAGCCATATATCCAATGAGGGGTTCATATCCAAAATATATAAGGAACTCATACAACTGAATACCAAAAATACAAATAACCTGATTAAAAAATGGGTAAAGAAATTAAATAGACACTTTCAAAAGAAGAAATTCAAATGACTATCGTGTCTGAAAAAGTGCTCAACATCTCTACTCACGAGTGAAGTACAAATCAAAACCACAATGAGTTATCACATCACAACTGTTAGGATGAATATTATCAAAAAGACAAAAGATAACTAGTGTTGGTAAGAATGTAGGAAACTCTTGTATACTGCTTGTGGGAATGCAAATTAGTACAGCCATTATGAAAACAGTATGTAGATTCCTCAAAAAATTAAAAATAGAATGACTTTATGATCCTGCAATCCCAGTTCTGGGTATTTATCCTAAGGAACGGAAATCAGGATGGTGAAGAGATATTTGCACACCCACATTCAGGGTAGTATTATTCACAAGAGCCAAGATACAGA
>NW_021703766.1:24912390-24916641 GCF_005190385.1 Monodon monoceros | reverse complement strand
CTGTATGATCTCACTTATATGTGCCCCCTGTTCCCTGGCCCATCCATCCTTCTTTCTTCCACCCATGACTACTGAAACCCGTAGCAGCATGGGCATGAGCACTTAGGGTCAGGTTTGGGCACATCTGTCCCATGACTTCTTGGGGTGGAGCATGATAGTGGTTGTCCTTGTTCTAGGCTGGCAGATCATTGACCAGAGGCTGTATGTCATCAGGAGAAAGCATTTTGCCTTCCCCCAATACAGTTACCACATATGTCCTGATGTGGAGGTTTAAAGATCTTTGGGGGTTGGTCATCTGATGCTGGTTGCAGGGGTAAGCCTGCAGGAAAGGGAGATACCTGACTCTACTTCCCAACACCCCACCCCTGTCCAGGGCACAGCATTTCAGTTCATCTGCTGGTGGATGGGGAAGCAGGCACATGTGTGATTAATTTCATGTGGTAAGGCCCACGGACACTTGTGAGGGTCTACACTCACCGTCAAGCATCCCTGTGTCCAGGAGACCTTCTCAGCCAGCTCCATTCTTTCATGATTCTCTCTTCTCCCTTCTTGAGTCAGACTTGTGTTTGTCCTTTCTAACCAGTTTGTGACACCAACCAGGGCTGAGCCATTAAATAAGAATTGAGGGCTTCCCTGGTGGCACAGTGGTTGAGAGTCCGCCTGCTGATGCAGGGGACACGGGTTCGTGCCCCGGTCCGGGAGGATCCCACATGCCGCAAAGCGGCTGGGCCCGTGAGCCATGGCCGCTGAGCCTGCACATCTAGAGCCTGTGCTCTGCAATGGGAGAGGCCACAACAGTGAGAGGCCTGCATACCGCAAAAAAAAAAAAAAAAAAAAAAGAAGTCACAACAGATTATAAATTGAAAAAAGATTACAAGTACCACATAATGCAGAAGAATAACATATTTTTTAATTAATTAACTTCTTGAAACACTTCCATAATACTTTTTGTTCCCTAAATTATTTGGCTGCAATCTTATGGTGTTTTTAGATTATTACGTTTTATAGAGTGAATAGAATGTTAATTTCAGTCTTCTAGCAAGGATTGTTTCTTTTTATTCACTTTTCTTGAATTACAAAGTATATTCTTGATAGGGTGAAAACTATGGTTTGACTAGGCTTCAGTAGAACTAAATCCATTTTTTAAAAAGTTGCACGTGTGTTGGTTGGAGGAATATTCCGCCCAGCTTTAAATTCCAAATCTTTTCTTTTCCTCCTTTATCACATGCTGGTGCAGGGGGCTATAGCATGCATTTACATCATGATACCGCCTATCAGTGGTATAAACCTTTGGAAATCCCTTTACTGAGACAGCTAGGAATAACTACCACACACAGAGCAACTGAACCACATAAGCATATTCTGCTAAATCTACATAGTCCCCCAGCACAGTTTCTAGTTAGCTGGATCCCCAAAATATCCACAGGGCACCTCAACTCTAACCCAAGGGAGAAGTGAGACAATGGTGGGGATTGGGAAGGAAAGAAACAATGGTCTTAGCCTAATTTCTATATATACGGGAGGTATTCTAGAAGAGATGTATGTTTTGTAGGTCTTGAAGTTTTCATCATATGAGTGAAGCCTTCTTTAAGATAAAGAATATAAAATTATGAATGCAAATGTGACTAATTGAGGTTAAAATGTCTTACTTTGTAAGTTTTATAAAAACATGACCATGTGACTACTGCATTGCCCTCTCTATAGATAATGGGCGCATACAGATGAAGAGCCCTAAAATATAAGCTTCATTCCCTTTTTGGTAAATGTGTCTGTGCTTGGTACACGGACTTCTCTCAGCAAACATGATTCAGTCATGTCTCTCCAAGGCATTGGATAATACATTAGTGGAGACATCCTAGGGTTACAGTACGGCTGGTATGTTGCCCTTCAGAGGAGGGGTGTGTTGAATCATGGTACTGACTTAAATCCTAAATAGTACTAGATTCTAGACTATGCTGAAGGGAAAATAGAAAGAATAATTATTATCATGCATCTCATAGCAAATTTTTATTGACTGTACACTATGCACCAGACACTATGTCAAGTGCTTGCATGCAGTATGTTATTGGTTGTTTATAAGAGGATATCTATCTGCAGTTCCATTGTATAGGCAAGAATGCTGACATAGACAAATTAAGCAAACTGCCCCAAGGACAAGCTGTCGGGGAACTGGCATTTTTTCTGTGGAGATCTGATTCCATTATTGGCATGTTTAGCCACTATATTGTGCTCCTTTATGGTTTGTTTGTTTGTTTGTTTTACCAGTCCTCAGTGCATTGAAGGGGAATATACTCATCTCTCCCCATGTTATAGAGGGAAGAACCTAAGACTTAAAATGAAACCGAATTAAATTTAAATCTCCTTTAAATATTATTAGTTGAATGAACCAATTACTTTGTTGTTGTCATTGTGGTGTTTTTGCTTCTCATCTGTAGAATGAGTTTCTTCAAGTACCTTCTTTATGACATTTCTTTTGAAGAATGATCCAGATAATGCAGGAGACAACTTTTAGCTCACTGGACAAGTTATGCTTCTGAATTTCAGCTTCTTTACATAGTAGCTGTTTGGCCTTAAGCAATTCCATTTTTCTTACCTGCACAATGGGATTCCGTTATTGATTTCCACTGAGGAGAGGATAAAATGCAAAGCAAAGGTTAAAGAGGTGCGCCAGTCCTAAAGCATAATGCAAAATGTGTGTGACTAATACTTCCCACTGTCTTCTCTAGAAACCACAATTATTACCATATTTTAATTTGATAGAACATATGGCGATTAATTTACAGGTATAAGATATTTGAAAAATCTTGAGCCTGTATCTATCATTGAGGAAGGCAAGGGGACAAGAAAAGGAAGTTTGGCTGTTCAGTCAATCTAAACTAAATTCCTGATGGCACAAGTTGTTTCTGATTTGGGTGTTCCGTTCCCATTGGATGTGACCATAGTGACTAGGTAAACTACCAGGTCACTTTTTCTGTAATTTTTTTCTTTCACAAAGACAGAATGTGCCTGAAGTTCAGAAATAAAATTTTAAAGAGTAGGCAATAAAATAAAAATCTGATGACAAGTGTTGTTTATACAGTAATGTAACTGCATTTCAGACATTTCCTCCAGATTACCCCTTTCTTCTTTATAATGAGGATGACATTTTCTTTGGTGGTGCTTTTAAAATGTAGACCGTAAAAGCCAAAAAAATAAAAAACAGGAATGGGAATTCTTAAAACAGTGCATTCAAGTGCATTATATTAATCACATTACATGTCTTTACTGCACCTCATTTATTCAACTCATATATCTTCCCTGGACCTCAATTTACTGTGAAAGCAGTGCCTCTCCCTCCACTTTAATTTGGACCCAGCCCAAATGAAACCATGAAAAAAGATAGACGTGGTTTATTATGCTGAGACAGGAAGTAAAAGGACCTCTCAAAGTTTCCAACTGAGGACATGACATTTTCAGAAGAGTCAAAAAAAAAAAAAATTGCAAAGTCACCTTTTCCATTTTTCCACCCATTTAATGTTGGTGCAGTCATAGCTGGTTACAAGAAAAGGCACGGGAAAGTCACACTAGGGAACACTAATTCACTTTGGGTGATTATCAGAAAGCAGTAATGGGGAAGTTTCCAAAATGCCCGTTTACACAATATATTGTCGTGGTAAGATTAATGAGCCTAGGGGAGAAATACCCTTCAAGGAGGCTGACAGTTGCCAAGCGCTCTGACATTTCACCATGTGGCCACAGTCTCTTAAAGTCCTTCATACGCTTGTACTCCACTGTAAGATCAGAAAGGCAAATGAAGACAAGAGCAGAAGTTCATTCTCCTTACGAATTGAGGTTTTTCCTAGTCTAGCTTATGGGTCTCTAATTGCTGCTGTCAATAATGCTTGGCCTTCTTGCTGATCTTTTGTCCGTCAAGCTCCTCAGGAAGGGTTTTCAGCTCTGCAGAAGCAGGAGATTTCAAAACAACAGAGCCTCTCTCCAGCTAAGCACCTTTATCAAGTCTAATACAGCGTCTAGTTTCCTTCCTACTGCCGCAAGTGTTTAACCTGACTTAATTTTTTTCCAAGCTTACTTATCTGTCCTTTGGTCATTCAGTCTTGCATCTTTTCCTGCCCTTCCAAACTTGGTATCAGATCAGAATACAGTCTCTTACCTCTTCTTTCCTGTGGTCATCTAGACAGACAAGCTTTTATGTATCTTTTTCTCTTTCCTTCCTTCCTTCCTTCCTTCCTTCCTTCCTTCCTTCCTTCCTTC
>NW_021703766.1:24861646-24912380 GCF_005190385.1 Monodon monoceros | reverse complement strand
TCCTTCCTTCCTTCCTTCCTTCCTTCCTTCCTTCCTTCCTTCCTTCCCTCCTTCCCCCCTCCCTCCCTCCCTCCCTCTCTCTCTGATTAATAAGGGAAAGTATTATAGATACTGTCAAAACTATAATATGTTGAAGTGACAAGTATTTCAGAATTATATAAAATTATCACAGTTCTTGTCCCCAGACTGTGATTTCTAACGGCCCTCAGAAATAATAAATGGATATTTCTTTTGACACATGTTCTTAATTTTTTTTTTTTTCCCCGTGCTCTGGTCTAACTACATATTTCTCTAGCCTACAATCTAAACACCGTGGCATTTTAATAACCCTTAAAATGAACGTGTTTCATGCAGACAAGCAGCTTGGCACAGAACAAGGTGCTTCCTTATTCAAGTGGTCAATTTGCATAAGTGTTGAGCACTGCAGCTTAGATTTCTTTCACCATTCATCCCACCGCAGAATGACTCTCGTCACTCTCCTTTCATCAATTTTCCTCAATTAAGGAAAACTTTCAGGATCTTCAAACTGGTGACTTGGTAGGTCAGCAACTGGAGTATTGCTAGAAGTTGATATCCAAGTCCCTTTTCCCCCAGTTCTAGTGACAGTGTTCCTTCCACCTCTGTCCCTCCCTCTTTCTAATTCTGCCTTCTGCTAGTAGGACTATCCTTTGCCCTTTGAGGTTTCCACTCCCCACAGTATTTTACCCCCAGTATAGAAAGTCCCCTGTATCCCTGGAGCTATACACTCTGTGAAATCTCTTTGGATGATTTGGTATCCTTCTCGACTCCTTCCTATATGTCTCTTTCCTTTGCTTGTATGGAATGTAGACTTGTCTGCACAAGTGGCTCCAGTTCAGATATAGGCATTTTTGTCATTACAGAAAAAACAATTTTCATGCACATGAAGATCTCTGGAATGGGGAAGTGAATACCTCTAAGGACCTATTTTCTGGATCCTCCAACATTGTTACTTGTCAGCACCCCCCTCAGCCCTATAGCCCCTCAAGGATGACGTCTACGTATGTCTGTGCCTGCAGGTTCTGCTTTACTCTACGGCTCAGTGGATACCACAACTGGAACAATAATAATAATAATTGGAATTTTTAAAAAATATATTACTCATGTCAGATACTACTAATGCTTTAAAATATTATATCTTTTAATTCCTCTTTTAATTCATCATAGATGAGAAAACTGAGGCTCAGAATTTCATTAATCTACCCAAGGTGGCAAGTGAATGAAGTGACAGAGCCAGCTTTCAAATTAAGTCTTTCTAATTCTCAAGGTCCTTGTTCTTAACCTTAATGTCAAAGCTGTATTAGAAATGCTTGCCCCACTGCAGTGAGTTCTTAAAGGAGAGACCTACATTTTGAACCTACACCTAAAGCGCACTGGGAAAAATATTACTACTGAATGCCCCTCTACTAAAGCAGGGCCTGGAACATTGCAGATGCTCCATACATATTTATTGGGTAAATGAAATCTAAGGTAGTCTAATAAAAAAATAGCATTGGAAACAAATGTAGGAAACTTTTCATCTGCCAGGTTTCTCTTAATCCCTTAAACAATCAAGTGGTCTCTGGACCAGTATCATGGCTTTTCCTAAAACAAGTTTGTTAGGAATGTAGACTCTGGGGTCTCACCCCAGAAGCAGGAAATCCACATCTGCATTTTTACAAGATCCTCTGGTGATTTGTATGCAAATTAAAGTTGGAGAAGGACTGGCCTAATCTTGGTCATAGTACCTGGAGGCAGAATGTCTGTGAATGTCCCCTTATCTACGCAGACTCTCTGGGATAAAGACACTGCCATCCAGGACTAGCACCCACATCACAGTCCTTTGTAAATAAAGGTATAGCTGAAAAAGGAGTGTTGTCTTCCTCTGTTGGGTAGAAAACTAGACGTCTGTTCTTTTCGAGGTTTAGGAGCTAGCCGTCCTGCCACCGACGGTATTGGAGAACTATATCATGACAAAGGGTAAACTCTGCATCAAAAGTGACTTCTCGGCCAGTTTTACTCCCTCTCCTCTGCCCCACCAGTGACAAAAGGGGCATTTTCACATACATGTGAGTGATTAGGTATGTTGGAAGAGGAAGGAACTGGTGTAACAAGAAAGAAATCTCTCTCTCATGCGGTATGAGGCCTTCAGAAAAATTCTCATGCAAAATAAAGAGCCATATAACCAATAAATCTAATATTCTGCTATCTATGTGGCCCCCTTTTTTGTTATCTTTATTTATATTACCTGAGAAATTTAGAGGAAATTGGTAAAGAATGTGTGTTTGTTGGTGGGGGTAGTCTTTTGTTAGTTTTCTAATTACATAACTCATAAGCTTAAAAAAATAATTAATTAAGATGCATTCAATATCCACACTTTTAAGAAAACAAGCAACAATAATTTCATTCAGAGTCATCAATAGAATACACAAAGCTAGTGTGATCTTGGGCTGAAGCAAAAGTAGAGAACATTTGCTGTGTTAGCGCTCAATTGATAACATCCATAAAATAATATTGCTAGACCTGAAATAGTGAATTCAGTTCTGGCTGTAATACTTTAAAAATATGGGCAAATTGGAATTCGTTTAGTGATGAGGTATCAATATGATGAAGGTGAAACTGAGAAATGATGGAAGGAACTGAGAATGTTTCAGAAGGAGAAGACACATTCTAAGAGAGATGCTTATCTGGCATATACTATGTAGTTATTAGAGATCCTATGAGTGACCTCACTGTACAGAAAGGCAGTCTGTGGTTGAAAGACATTTGTCTGCAGTAGTTAGAACTACCCTAGAAAGTTTTTGCTACAGAAAATTTCAATGAGAGACTAAACAAATAAGAAGCATACTGCAATGCTGGACAGAGGGTTGGTCAGGAATTTAATCTCATTCATTTTTTTAAATATAAATTTGTTTATTTTTGGCTGAGTTGGGTCTTTGTTGCTGCGTGCGGTCTTTCTCTAGTTGCGGCGAGTGGGGGCTACTCTTCATTGCGGTGCGCGGGCTTCTCATTGTGGTGGCTTCTCTTGTTGCGAAGCATGGGCTGTAGGCGTGCAGGCTTCAGTAGTTGTGGCTCGTGGGCTCTAAAGCGCAGGCTCAGTAGTTGTGGCGCACAGGCTTAGCTGCTCCATGGCATGTGGGATCTTCCCGGACCAGGGCTCGAACCCGTGTCCCCTGCATTGGCAGGCAGATTCTTAACCACTGTGCCACCAGGGAAGCCCCTCATTCATTTTTTATATCCAGGGCCTGTTATTTAGTCATGGATGAGCATGAATTGTATAAATGCAAACCTGTTATTTCTTGGCTTAACTGGCCCTTGTGTTTGGCCCTCCAGTGTCAGTCTCTCCCACAAATCTCAGAGATGAGCAGAGATAGACTAGTCCTTAGATTTTGCTAATGGATTCAGATGCTTTAACATTTCTTCTAGAGGTATACTGTTTCTCAAGTAAAATAATTATATTACACCACCATGATTTTCACCATGCCTGCATAATGTCTCTACTTATTTTCCTTTAAACTGACTCCCTTTTTAGTGTAAATAAATGTATCTTAAAAGGAAACTTTATAAAACTATGGAAGAGAAATTAACAAGTGTTAAAGACATGTTAATATAAAACTGGAGACTTCTTTATTAATATAATTAGAATACATGAGAAAGAAAGAAAAAGGATGTAACTTTCTCAGCTCTTTGATGGCATTTAGTTCTAGTATCCAACCCCCATCTAAAATCATTTTGAGTGTCACTTATACTTTTGGTGAAATGTTCTAAGTCTAGGGCGGTATGTTTTTGTTTTTGTTTTTTTTGCGGTACGCGGGCCTGTCACTGTTGTGGCCTCTCCCGTTGCGGAGCACAGGCTCCGGACGCGCAGGCTCAGCGGCCATGGCTCACGGGCCCAGCCACTCCGCGGCATGTGGGATCTTCCCGGACCGGGGCACGAACCCGTGTCCCCTGCATGGGCAGGCGGACTCTCAACCACTGCGCCACCAGGGAAGCCCTAGGGCGGTATGTTTTTAATACCCATGGAACTGAAATCGTTGGATGTGGGATCTAGTGCAGAAAAAAATATTTTGTTGTGACTTATATTCTGTAGCCTTTCCCTTTCACACCAAACTCCTTTGGTGGTGTCCTTGGCCTGCATTGGGCATCCATTTGTTCCATGCCCTTTATTGTAGTTTTTAACTTGAACGGATGACTTTTTTTTTTTCCATTAGCACTTCCATTATGAAAGCCGCTGACCTGTTAATTTGTTTGTGTTGCAGCTTTTATATCCCAGAGTCCCCAACATTTCATTTCACCTAAGCCACACTATTGATGACAAAGATCCTAAGATTCTTCTTTTTTTTTTTTCCCACACTGTCCCTTGCAGTTGAAGCGCAGAGTCTTAACCACCGGACTGCCAGGGAAGTCCCCTAAGATTCAACTTTTAATACTTACCTGCTTTCTCTAGATAAACTCTGACTAGTTACTGGTAATAAAAGTTTTGATTAGTACAAAGCAGAAACTAACACACCATTGTGGAGCAATTATACTCCAATAAAGATGTAAATAAAAAAAAAAGTTTGGATTAGGATAGCATTAGAGGTGAATCTGTTCTACACAATCCAGACCTATTACTGAAAGTGTAAATTTCATCCTCGTGTTAGCCTTCTTTTTTGAGTCATGTGCTGTGGGTGTGAGAAGAGGCAAAATGATTAATGGCAGGGTCTTGCATGCAGAGGGGGATTGATTTTTTTGTGCTGAACATTCTGATGACAAATGCTAAATCTGACGTGTCTGTGATTTTACCCCATTACGGTTGGAATTCTGCAACTTCCAGGGGCTGTGGGATATTACATAATGCACATAGGCTTTTGAATCTGACAAGCTGAGTATGAATTTAAACTCCCAACTAATTAACTATGAGACCCTGGGCTAGTTGGTGAGTCATTCTGTGTTTTTTTGCTTTCTCAGAATATTGAAATAAAAATGTCTTCATGCGTGGTCAGGAGGCATCTCAACATATGTTCCAATGCCTTTCAATGGAACCTTGTTTAATACCTGTAGGGGGTTACATAGTAGGTCTAAACCCCTGCATTTCTCAGAGTGGTACGCAAAAAAGACCAACATAAAACGATCTTGGAAGGATAATTGGCAAATATTAAATACTTCACCCTGTGGGCAGAGGAAATACAGGAATCTCAGAAAATTAACCAGGAAACGTAAGGTTGCTATTCATCACCTGAAATGTGAAAACACAAGGGGCTGTTTTAAAAAGGACTGTTTTCCACTGTCTAAATAACCAACGTAAACTTCATTTGTAGAAATCATATTCTCCAAAGAGGGAACTATATTATTTTTCTTTTTTTTTTTTAATGACTAAAGGTTTACCTTTCTTGACCCTGTTTAATAATATCTAATTCTTAATAAAACAACATCTAACAAGAAGATGAAAACAGAATATGAGTTATATTCAGCCTTCTAAAATGCCCACGTGTGTATGCACTCACACCAAACACACACGAACACACACACACAGGCAAATAACTTGCAAAAATGTTCCTTGATATACTGAGTATGATGGTTAAGAAAAATGAATGTGTTTGGGAATTACGGTTTAACAGTTTGGAAAATGGGATTTAAGATTGATTTAAACAAGGTGATAAGGACCTTTCAGCACTTTCCCCTCTTGTTTTATATAGTTTCATTTTTCTAATAATCATTTTTTTGGCCCAACAGTATACCCTAGGTAGATATCTACGTGTTTGACATAATGAAACAATGTCATTACTCTGTTTTGAAAAATTCCCAGTGTAATAATAAGCCAAATAACTTCTCACCCACTACAAATATCTGTGTCAATAGAGGATGGAGAATTACATAGACTGGAGCTATTTCCCAGTTCTCAGACTTCCATATCTGGAAGTCATTTTTCATAGATTTAAGCTGTAAATTGAATGGCATAATTTGATGGTGAACATAGAACTGTGTATTAGTTTTTATTTTGACAAAATCATTAAACATCACATAGGTTGAAAAATGAATCACAGGGCCCTAAGCCTGCCTTAGAAGATTGCACTTCATAAACTGAATTGCTCACATGGGCATCATTTTGGTGAGAGTTATAGATTTTCTAGCATCTCTCTGATAGATAGGACTAATATAACTTCAATAAAAACTCTGGATATTGTCAGTATAAAATTTTCCCTACCATTGAAAGATGTAAGGTACTCCAACTAATAAATCGGACGACAGCCTATTCCTTAAGGTATACTAATGTACATATTGGGTTACAACAAGCAACAAAATCATTGAGGTAATAAACCAGAGTCACAGAGGGGCCACTGGAGAGGGTTTCTCTCCATTGCAAGAGCCCAGCATGATGACTGTAGGTATAATATACCCCCAGAATGTTAATTTCCAATAATTAACTTTGCTACATGTGCAGTGATTTAGAACTACATATAAACTGTACCTGAATGTCATATATGCCACTTATATTTATGACACTTCACATGAATTATATCACATAAACTAGTGGTGATGTACAAATCCATTAGGGACCTTCAACTGTAAAACATATGAGTTATGCACTTTGAGTTTAATGTAACAGTTTGTCCATGATATATGAGATTGATACCTAAATATCTGGTTAACTGGTAGTGGTGACCTTGGGTGGGTGAGTGGAGTTTAATCAAATTAGGCCTGAGGTGCTAGGTAGACAGAAAAACAAAACTAAAGAAGGTCAAATTTATGCATTTCTCCCAAATTTTGTGGTTGCTTGAGACTATATATTACTTAACTTCTCAGGCCTCAATTTGAAAATTGAAGATGATAAGGAATATCTCATAGGGAGACTATGGGGGTTAAATTTTGAAGCAAGTAACACAATCCTTGGTAGCTAAGACATGTTCGTTTCTTTGCCTCATCCGGGCAGGTCACTTTTTACCTTTATGACATACACTACTCTTGATAGTGTGCCTTATTTGTGACCCATTGGTTTCTCTTTGATTTTATTTATTTATGGATAATCATTCTCTTCTCCCTGTGTGTTAGGGTTCTCTAGAGAAACGGAACCAATAGGATGTGTATATATATGTATTTAAGGAGATTTATTCTAAGGAATTGGCGCACAAGATTATGGAGACAAGTCCAAAATCTGTAGTTTGGGTCCGAAGGTTATCTGCTGTCAGAATTCCCGCTTGTTTGAGGAGGCCAGTCTTTGTTCAGTTAAGGCTTTCAACTGATTTGATGAGGCCCACCACATCAGGGAGGACAATCTGCTTTACTCAAAGTCTACCAATTTAAACATTAATCTCATTTTAAAACATCTCACAGAAACATTCAGAATAATGATTTACTACATACCTGGTCACTGTGGCCTAGCCTAGTTGACCCATAAAATTAACTATCACACCTTTCTATGCAGAAAACTATCATTGTGTCCCCTCATCAAACATCCTTCTTCTTTGTCCAGAATTCTACTCCTGGGCAACTGAGCTTCAAGCTTACTAGATTTTGTTAACTAGTATACATCAAATTATAAAATAATCACTTTTTAAAAACTAAAATGAGTATAAAATACATTTAATAAGAAGGAGGTAGGTTTTATTTTAAAACCTTGTGGGCCCTAGTCAGGAATGTTGATTTTTAGAGGTCTAAATTTACATTGTATCAAATATATTAAAAAACTCTAAAATACCAGTTTTTATTACAAATTAGAAGAATTTTTATAGTTTATTTTTCTAGTAATTTGGCTATGAGTAACTTATTTAATTTAAAATTGAGTATGCTTTCTCAGCGAACATGGTGCCCACTTAACAGTTATTGCAAAGTCAGAAAAATTAGCCTATAGCATGTTTTCAATGTGATAGGTGTTTTGTGATGGCTAATTTAACAATTCATCTAAAAGTTAATGCATTTTCTTAATGTTATATATTTAGACACTTAAATATTTGTTAATTCATATTTGTGCTCTTATATTTTTCATGTTATTTAATCTCTTAATCTCTATTTGAAAATTGAGAATATTAATGAATATCCCTTAAGGAGGTCACGGGATTAGTCTTTGAAACAAATAGCACAGTGCTTTGAACCTAAAAAATCTTGTGTCTTTATTTCCTCAAAACAGAGTATATTTTACCTTGCAGGAACTCCTTTATTTTTTTTCTGGCTTTTTCTTTCAGATTCTCTGTCTGTGAAATGTTCATAGGTTGTAAGCATGGTGATGATCATGATCAATGGAAAATTTCAATTTTATTTTTCTCTGAATTTGAAGAAACTGTTGTACAATGAATTTATAGCCTGTTCTCTGTTCTCTCTTCCAACCATAGTCCCTGAATGAACACAACTGTCCACCCTTCCAGTAATTGAGAACAAAGATATTATTACCTTAGGGACTAATCCCTCCTTTAATTCTAAACATAGGCATCAAGCAAGTTTATGATTGTCAGGGGTTTGGACTACAGTGTAAAGAAGGTTAAATCCTTCCACATGGGGCAGTTATCACCAACTGGTCACAAGGATGATCTTAGAAGGTAATCAGGATTAAAGATAAGAGACTTAAATGACTTCTTTCTAATTTTTTCTCAGCAGCTGTGATAGGCAGTGTCCTCTAAACGTCTGACCGCATCCTATTCCAGAAAATACAGCCATTCTAGAAAATATGCCAATCCCCAAAACTCACTTTCTAGATTTAGTTTTCCTGAAAGACCACAGATTGGGCTTCTCAGAGAGGAACAGTTTCCTCTACACTTCTTGGTTCTCTGGCTGGTCTAAAAATAAAATTGACATAGACAGATTAACAGATCAAAATTTAATTGCATATATATATACAGGGGCTCCACAAAGACAATGAGACCTAAGGACAAGCTGGGCAATTGAGGCTTATATGCCATCTTGAGCTAAGGAATGGGATAGGGGCCTGGAGATTCAAAGGGGAGGAAGGTGATTCAGAGGACTATAAGGAGAGAAGATGTTTGGTAATTAGATGTTCATTCTGCCATACAAATAGGTCATTCAGAGAAAAAGTTATCTCTTGGAAATAACTCTCTTTCTGGGCCAGGCCCACTATCTCAATTATTTTAGGTAGTTAAGGGACAGGTAAAAGTTTTTCTTAAGTCTGCTGGGTCTTGATTGCCTTCAGCTCAAAACAGTCTGCATACCAAAGTGCCACATTTTAAGGAGGCTCATTCTGAACCCCTTCAGCCTCATGATATTGCCAGTCTTGTCTTACCTGGTAACAGAAATCACTTCACAAAGTAACTCCATTGTCTGTTGCTGCTTTTGCTTTGACTGACTCATAGTTTAATTAGTCTCTCTCAAAACTTTTAAGTTCAATTTAATAAACTGAACTCATGTCGGATGTTCTGGAAATCAAAAGGTGTCCAGGAGGTAGGAATATCCTCAGATATCTCCAGTTGAATTGAAGAGATAAGATTTCAATGCCCTCTGGGATTCTAATTTAGAAGGCAGGAGATGAAATGAAACCACAACTAAAAGCAACGCCCATAAATCTATGTTAAGTTTAAAATATAATAGTGGTATCAACTCTTAATGGAAATGTAATGACAGAGACAAGATTGACTTCCCTCTGTAGTAGGTAGAATATTGTCTCCCCTAAAGATGCCCAGGTTATAATCCTCAGAACTTGCGAATATGTATTACCTTGCATGGCAAAAGATATTTTGTACTTTGCAGATGTGATAAATCAAGGATCTTGAGATGGGAAGATTATCCATGATTATTCAGGTGGGCCTAAGGTAATTACAAAGGACTTTCTAAGAGGGTCAGAGTCAGAGAGGAGGTTGAAAAGGCTATACTGCTGACTATGAATGGGGAAGAAAGGGACATGAGCCGAGGGATTCAGACAGCCTCTCAGATATGGAAAGGCAAGGAAATGGATTCTCCCTTAGAGCTTCCAGAAGGAATGCAGCCCTACTAAAACCTTGATTGTAGCCCAGTGAGACTTCTGACCTATAGAACTCTCAGATAATAAATTTATGTTGTTCTAAGCCAGCTTGTGTTGACTTCTTAAAGTAGCAAGGAGAAACAAAAACACTATTCAAGAAAAGCTTCAAAGAGAACCTGGTATTTAGGTTACGTTTTCCACAGGTAGAATGGAGGGAAAGGCCTGCTACAAGGGTGGAGAGAACCATAATTACCACTATCGAAGGAGGATATTTTAATGAGTCCCAATAATACAGTGTGAATGATATTAGAGATTGAAGGGAATTTGTAGGATAAAGTCTGTCTAGTGTTAAAATTTTTTTCATTTCCACTTATTCAATGGAAAGCCATTGAAGACTGGGATGTACGCTCACCCCACACCCACACTTGCACCCACATAGGCAAATATGCAAACATATGCAAACTGTTGCATGACCTACTTACTGTCATTGTGGGCCTCTGATCACTGATCTCCCTTGCTATCATTACAAGTCATTCAGCAATTGTGATTATTTTTGAGTAGTTATTATCATTTCTCTCGTTATTTTACAAATATGTCCTTTCAGGCAATGCCGTTTTCAATGCCTGAAAATGGTCAGCCAAATTCTAAGAATTGCCTTCAATATCCTGGGGTGATCTGGGAAGGAAACAGGCAGAAGTCAAAATATTTTATGTGTATAACATTGCTAAGTTAATTTAATTTTATTTTTTGCCTTATTTTTCTCATGTGTAGAATGAGACCAACAAATACCACCTCAGATGCTCATTGTGTTTATTTATTTTTGGCTGTGTTCGGTCTTTGTTGCTGTGCGTGGGCTTTCTCTAGTTGCAGTGAGTGGTGGCTACTCCTTGTTGTGGTGTGCTGGCTTCTCATCGTGGTGGCTTCTCTTGTTGCAGACCATGGGCTCTAGGTGCACGGGTTTCAGTAGTTGTGGCGCACAGGCTCTAGAGCACAGGCTCAGTAGTTGTGGCACACGGGCTTAGTTGTTCTGCGGCATACGGGGTCTTCCCAGACCAGGGCTCGAACCCGTGTCCCCTGCATTGGCAGGTGGATTCTTAACCACTGTGCCACCAGGGAAGCCCCAGACACTCATTGTAGACATTAAAAGATACAGTTCACTGATATCACCTGGGGGGCGGAAGGGAAAGAAATAGATACTAGTATTTATTAGATGCATATTAATGCTATGACTTATACTGTGTTTATTTCTCAACAGAATATATTTTTGATAAAATTTACCCTCTGATTTCCCTAATAAGCTGTCTACTCTGAAATCCTGAATAATGAGAGAATTGCTGATTAGGGAAATGTTGGTGTCTGTTTACAAATAGACATTTAATTTTATGGTGGAAACTTCATCTTAGTAAGCAAAGAAAAACCAAAACTCAATTGTGAACAAAAAGTTGCAGATTTTTTTCTGTTGGAAAGAATTGATCTTGCGTCACTACAACTTTCTTAGTCCTACCATATGTTGATTTAGAAAAGAAAGGAATTTCAAAATAAACAGAAATTATTTCCCATTGACAAAACTAGTATATTTTAAAATATGAATTCATAATTATGTTGCAAACAACAAAGATAAAAGTTCCAAATTGCTAAACAATTCTGAACAATTCTACAAAATAGTTTAGTTAGCACTCTGAAATTTCCGAAAGACTGACTGACAAATTTTATCCAGGCCAGTGGAAATGTTTTGCCTTTCATTTAGTATAGAGATTTAAAAGGAATGGAGAATTAGCTAAAATGGCTTAAAATAAAATTAAGAAGAGAGAACTTTGAATCTGCCTAAGCATAAAGCATGACATGGAGCACGGGGAATTCTAATGCTATTAAACACAGTGTCTTCAGAGGGAAAATTGAACTGGTCAAGACTCGTCAGATAATATTAAGTGAAAGAAGATGGCTAATGGCGTGTCACAGAGATCGATGCATGGCCAACCTCTGCCCACTTATCGGCATGGCTTCCCATCACAATGGACAGATGTGTAAATCACAGGAAGTTGGAAAGAATAGTCAGCTGTCAAGAGAAAGTGTTGAGAAGCAAGTTCCTTTAAAATGGCAATACACTGCCACTCTGTAAGATTTTCAGTTTTTAGCAATGAGTTTATAAAACAAAGGAATTTAACGCCCTGTTTGCATAAATGGTTGTATTACAAATGCTCCATTATGAAAACTGATTTAGTATTGACCCATTACTTTGCATTCAGACCTACTCAAGTTAATGCAATCTGCACATGGAAATACTAGATATTAACACATAGGTTAGTCATTTACTGTTAGAAAGCTGCTATTATTGGGACATGCTTAGTGGCACAGTGGTTGAGAATCCGCCTGCCAGTGCAGGGGACATGGGTTCGAGACCTGGTCCCGGAAGATTCCACATGCTGTGGAGCAGCTAAGCCCGTGCGCCACAACTACTGAGCCTGCACTCTAGAGCCCACGAGCCACAACTACTGAAGCCCGCGCACCTAGAGCCTGTGCTCTGCAACAAGAGAAGCCACTGCAATGAGAAGCCCACGCACCACAACGAAGAGAAGCCCCCACTCGCTGCAGCTAGAGAAAGCCCACACGCACCAACGAGGACCCCATGCAGCCAAAAAATAAATTAAATTATATATATATATAAAAAGAAAGCTACTATTATTAAATAAGTAATATTAGTCTCCACTATTGCTTTTAATTATATTGCATCATTATATTCTTACAATAACTTCTAAAGCTGGCAACATTACTTCTACACATTCGAAGACTGAATTTTAGGGAGCTTGTTACTGGCTGACATTCATGCTGCTAAGATGACAGCAGAATTGAGATTCTAATCTCAGTTTGTCTCATTTTGGAGTTTAAGATTTGTAACAACTATGTGCAAATACACATATACACACAGCCTATCCTGTATATGTATGTATATATGTAGATAGGCATGTATGTATGTATGTATGTATGTATCTATACATACACTGTTGGTCGGAATTGTTCTTATGTATCTTTTAGAATTGTCCCTCACCAGAGCCATTTGAGGAAGTGATAAGTGCTATTCTTCAGGTGAGAATAGAGTGGCCTTGGACAAGGAGAGCACTCAGGTAATAGGGAGAGGCAGAAGAAAGAAAAATCGCTAAGGCTTATTTCTACTATGAAGAGGTAAAAAGAACCAAGGTTGCAATTTAAAGTCCCACGTATCTTTCGAAGCATTCTAAGAGACACATTAAGCCAAAGTGAGGAATTGATATGGGATCTCAGTGAAGTAATCAGAATTTCCAGAATGAGGAAAATAAGCTCCTAAACCTATCTTCATTCAGTTCTTTGGATATGACAAAATCTCATTCTTCGCCACTGACACAAAACATTCTTTTTAAATACAAGGCAGTTTTCCTAAATGCAGTAGTAATTTTTTTTCATATAAGTTCTATATAAGTGTACTTAGGTCTATAGATATATGTCAAGATACATATCTCTGTAATACAGATGCATAAATTTCCTGTAATGTAGAGACCTTCTGATGAATGGAGTGATGAGGCAAAAAGACATTGACAATATGAAAGTGACACCTTTGGGTTCAAATCCTAATTCTTAGTAAGAATTAGCATTTACATTATGAAAATGGAAATAGTATTACATACCTCTTAGAGTTCTTATGAAAAAAATAAGGTCATTAAAATATAGATAAAGTCTCACAATAACGACAGGTCTTATTATGGCTTGAAGGTGTTTTTATTTTTTTCTGTCTTACTCAAATCATATAGGGGTTTCAGGTGATATGTGGAAAGAGATACAGTGCTGCTTTGTCCAAGTTAGGACTTTGTAGCAAAAGATGATTATTTAAGTCACCCAAAGGTGAATGAAATAACAATGTACATGGAATATGTGCAGCTATCAGTGCATGCATAAATTACCTCTGACTTCTATTGTGATTTGAATTAATATGCAACAGCATCTACCTCTGTGCCTGACACATCCTGGACAGGCAATATTTTGTAATTAAATCTACATCTGAATTTATTGGCCACATGCAATGTCCTGGCTTATAAGTATAGACTTATTACCTGTGGGTACAAAGACAAATATAACATGATTCATATTCTCAAGAACTTCAGAATATCGGACAGGGATAAGAGAGATTCAATTTCACAATTAAATACATCGTGTTAAGTGTTACAATAAAGATAAGTATAAAGTTCTTTGGGGGCTAATGTCGGATATCCTTACCCTAAGACCATGTTATTTCTTAAACTTCTGCATTACTCACATGTTAACTCAGGATTAAAGCCAAAATCCTTACCATAGCCTACAAAGCCATATGCAATTGATTTTTCCATACAGCTTTATGACTCCCACCTCCTACTCTTTCCCTCTAATCACTCCAATCCAGCTTTTTTGCTGTTTCTCAAACATGGCACATGTATTCCTATCTTAGCCTAATTGTACAAGCTTGCTTCTCTGCCTAGACCACTCTTCCTTAGCAGCTCACTTGGTTTATCCTCTCAGCTCCTTCAAGTCTTTGCTCAAATGCTGCCTTCTTAAAAAATCCTACTCTGATCACCCTGTTGAAAACTTCTACGCATCCAATCCCCTCAGCATTTCCTACCCCTTACCCTCCTCTGCTCTTTCTTTTGATCTTCTCACAAACTTTTAAATACACTTATTTTTATGCTTATTTTCTTTCTTCCCCATTAGGCTATAAAACTCATGAAGACAGGAATTTTTGTTCATTAAGGTTTGTTTTCATTTGTTTTGTTCATCTAAGAACTTATAGTTGTACCTGGTACCAAGTAGATACTGAATTGATATTTGTAGAATGAATGGAATAACTACTTTGCTTGTGGGGGTTATGTACAGCTTCACAGAGAGGATTAAAATTGACGTGGCTTTATGAATGAAAAAGATTACTGTCCAGTTAAAAAAAGAAATGCTTTCAGGTAGAAAAAAATAACGTGACTATATGATGTCTTTGGTTAGATATTAACGTGTATATATATATATATATATATATATATATATATAAAGATTTTGGGGGGGAGGTGCAGTTAAAACAAGATCAGATTCAAAAGTTAATACAATGTATTATACATCGAATTAGAAAACTAAATTTTAATCTTGAGGGATTTTTAAAGATTTTAAGCAGAAGAAGTTGTATTAGATCCATCTTAAGTGATGTCCTTTGGGACATTTCTAGAATGATAACCCTTGAGAAGATAGTGATGATTGAAACTAGATTAGTGCTGGTGAAAATGAAGAGAATTTGATAAGATTAAATAACATTTGTGATATAGACTCAACAGTTTTTCATAATTGAATGGATACAGGAAGCAAAGAAAAGAAATGAATTGAGAAACTGGAGGAAGTTTTCTTGGTTAAACAGACTGGGGCTCCAGTAATTTGATTAAGTAAACATAGAGACTGTAACATGGGGAGCAATAAGTATTGGGTTTAATTTTACATGTGGAGTAAATAAAGCATACAGCAGGGGAGTTGGAGAAGGTGATTTGCATAAAGTTCTGAAGCTAAAGGAAGGAAAATTTGGAGAGACAATTCAGATTAATTACTATATACATAGAAAATAGATTCATGGACATGGATATAATCAATGACTGAGAGACAATAGAGAAAATGATCGAGAGACATCTTTGGAGAATATAACCATTCGTGAATAGACCATGCATATGTATTATGGCAGATCCATGTCTAAAGGGTCATGGAAGAACAGAGGAAGGAATGTAAAAGCTAGTCCATTAAGAAAAATCTTCACAGAGAAGGTCTTGGAGGCCTAAGAAAATAAAGGAATTTTACTCACAGACTTTTCAGACAAAGACGTATAATTATGTGTGCCAATATCATGTAATAACCTAGGAGTTTACTGTAGCTAATACACAGGGTTATAGGTTTAGAGTCAGACATGAAGACAGAAAAGTTAGCCTGACTTATAAAACTCCTGCACAGTCTGGCTGCTGCCCTAAAAGATATCATTCCTTTGCATGTGAGCAGTGAGCTTGTAATGAGTCTTAAAGTAAGACTGAAATGGTATTTGTGTTTTGAAAAGATAACTCAGAGTAGCAACTTCAAAGATAGATGTACTGCGAAGGGAGTCAGGCAGTCAAATTAGGAGAGAGAATAATAATTAAAGCAAGAAAGGGTGAGGCTCTGAGCCCCAATAGCACCAATTGAGAGGGAAGGAGAAGAGAGTACAGTTGAGAGATATTGGAATGAGTGGCACTAGGAATGAAAACATGAATTGATGTGGTAGATAAGGGGAAGGAAGAATGGAGGATAATTACAGCTTGGATCACTGTCTGGATAGACATTCTATTTATGAATGTCACGAAAACTGAAATAAATTTAAGTTTGGATTGAGCTGATATTGAGTTTTGAATTCGCATTTTCCACCAACTGGTGTGAACTTGGGTAATTCATAGGAATTGTGCAATAGTAAATTTACGTATTCTGACTTGCAGCCTGCATGGCGTCAGTCAACAACTGCTGTACCTTTACCAATAAGACATCTGTGCTGTAACTTTTCATATTAGTGTAATTCTTATGAAAGGATTTAAAATAAACTGAAATTCATATAGATTGCTTTGGCTCCCACAGAACTTTTTATGATGTGGGGCAGCTGTAAAAACAATTTAAACTTATGAATTATCACTAAAATCTCCACTTCAGGCTAGTATCACACTGACTCTCTCATTCAGAATGACCATGAAGCAGTTTGAAGGCATCAGAAAGCAAATCAAGACACAGGAGAAAAGGAGAGTATATTGAGGCAAACCCAATATTTGCCATTATTTTCATATATTCTTTTTCTCGGGACTTCTCCTGCTTCTCAGAGTGAGGCATAGACCTAGAAAGTTGTAGTCCAGAGCTTGTAGGAGCATTCCAGGGCTGAGAATACACACACACACACACACACACACACACACGTACACACCAGGAATGAGGAGATTTCAAGGCTTGAGGAGAAGACAGCCCTGGGGGGGAAAAAAGAACTGCAAAAAAGTCAACCTGTTATTTTGTTTAGTTTGATCACAAGGCACTTGCCAACCTTATAAACTTCAAGGAATAGGAGATGAAAATTTTTATTAAAAACTCATACTTGGAAGTTAAAAAAGCCCAGCAGAGCTTTAGCAATCTTGCCATGCTGAGGAAGAAAAACAACTGAACTCCAGGGCCTGCCCTAGTAAGCACATATGGCTTTCAGGCTTTTAATTTAAATCCTAGAACAACTCTATTCTAAGAGTAGGTCAAACAGGAAGTGGAAGAGCCTAAAACTCAGCCTTGAATCAATTCATATATTAACTGGATAAGGCAATCAACCTTCATTCCAATAGTCTTCCAGACAAAGGCTAAATGATCTCTGAAGGAAGACAGTGCCATTTTTACTGTCTGTGCTTTTCCAGATACATTAAGACATTTGATCAAAAATCACCAGGCAGAGACTTATGCTTCCTCTTAGGATATAGAAAGTTGCAGGAGACAGTGCTCCTACCTTAGTGATGAGAATATGCTGGATAACCTACAAAATCACGTTTATAAATCCCAGTAGTGACCTGAGAATGTGAAGAAATCTAATGAACTAAAATTGAGAGTGCTGAGCCCATTCTGGAAGAAAACAAACTCATGGCTCTTATCACTGTTGGTGGAACAGTGGGGAAAGAAAAAAAAATCACTACAGAGGTGGGGGGGAAAAAGTAGCTTAACTTTTAATGAATTTTCAAAGTTCAAGGGTGAGCTGAAATGGCAATTTAGAATCCCTGGGAGCCACAGACAGAAAAGAAAATCTGAACTCACCTAACAATTCCTTTTCACCAAGTGCTTTGAAGGAAAAAATGGGAGTAGGAAAGGGACTCAGTATCAGGCCTAGAGTGCCTGGAGGGTTTCTTGCAGACTGCTCGGCCCTCATACTTTTAACCTAACATGTGTGCTTTAGCAGGTGTTTTTTTAAGTTCTCATTCCAGGAACCCCCTGCCTCTTTAATAGGTAAGGCTGTGTGTTCCTCTCACTTCTCTTGCTCTATCATTGCTGATCAACAGACACTTTGGTGATGGCGATGGCTGGGACAAATTGTTCAGACACACAGAACCTCCTGAAGGAGGCTTGAGATTCCACCCTCAAATCATTGGAAAACTGTAGTGAACTGACTCTAAATAGTGCAAAATGAAGACCAAAGAAGACTGTTAAAAATGAAAACAAAAATTTTTTAAAAATGGAGAATCAGTGATAAAATGAAGTCATTGATCCAAAATTAAAAGGGAACAATAACGAATCTGACAAATAGAAAATAAATAGAAAGATAGTAGATTTAAACCCAACTATCTTAATAAGTACTTTAAATGAAATGGTTTTAAAATCTCATTTTAAAAGCATAGATTTTCAGATTTGATTTAAAAGAGGAAAAGCAAGACCTAAGTATATGCTGCCTAGATTAAAAAAAAAATCCACTTTAAATATAAAGACACAAGCAGATTAAAAGTGAAAGAATGGTAAAAGAGATACCATGCTAGCATTAATTAAAGGAAAGCTAAAGTGGTTATATTAACATTGGAGAAAATATTGGAGAACATTGGAAAAAATATATTTCAGAATAAAGAATTTTACCAGGAATAAATAGGGTTATTTTATTGTCTGTCTATTTGTATGTATTTATCTTTCTAGTCATCTGTCTGCCTACCTAGCCATCAACCTGTAAACGTTTCTATTAATTTACTCACTTAATTCAGTTAGAAGAAGCTAGGCAATCCAATAAAAAAGGCAAAAGTCTTCATCAGGCACCTTACTCAGAAGGATATCTAACATTACCAGTCAGTAAGGAAATGTGAATTAAAGCCATACTCAGATGCATTATACACCTACCCAGAATGGCTAAAATTGAAATAAAGATTATACCCAACAGAAATATAATCAAATATATGTATAATACATATTCATATGAGATCATTCATAGTAACTTGAACTATAAACATCCCATAGCAAAGAAGTGATCAAACCACTGCCTATATTCTATATGTCACAGCATCGATGAATATCACAAACATAACATTCAGGAAAAATATTCAAATGTATACACAGTGTATGACTCCGTTGGTAAATTTTCTAAAAAACAGGCAAAATTAATCTGTGTCGAGAGGTCATAGGTGCAGTTTCCTTTAGGGGCTTGATGACTGGGATGGAGCACAAAGAAAGCTTTTGGGTTGCTAGTAATGTTCAAATTTGATCTATATTAAATAAGTACATTCACTTTTCAAAGATTAATTGACTTAAGTATGAGTTGTGCACATTTTCTGAATATATGTTTTATTCCACCAAAACGTATATTGTTTTTTTTTTTTTTTTTTGTGGTACGCGGGCCTCTCACTGTTGTGGCCTCTCCCATTGCGGAGCACAGGCTCCGGACGCGCAGGCTCAGTGGCCATAGCTCACGGGCCTAGCCGCTTCGCGGCATGTGGAATCTTCCCGGACCAGGGCACGAACCCGTGTCCCCTGCATTGGCAGGCGGACGCTCCACCACTGTGCCACCAGGGAAGCCCCAAAATGTATATTGTTTAAAAAGTGATCTAAACCATATTCAGAATCAGATTTTATAAGAAAAATGTCCTTGAACATTTTCATATAAAAACTGTGAAGGGTATATAAATTTAAGACAGAAAGACATATTTGCCATTTTGTTCCTGAAAAGATAAAATCTTTAAAGTGTAGTTTCTATGGTTTTAAAACACAATGGTTATTTTCTTTATAAAAAGCATTAGCACTGTGATATAGAAATTGTATATGAAAAAATGATATAAAGAATTTAGTGTCATAGGGGGAAAGTTACATGTCATTGGGAAATATAAATACCATAATATACATTTAATCACAAAAACTGCTTCAGTCTACCTTCCCTCCATTAAACGTCTTAATTTCAAACTGAATAAAAAAGTCCAACTGAGAGAATATTTGTATGCTTGGTGTTCTTTTTTCTCCTCTTTTTATCAACTAATGCATAGTTTGGGTCAAAACCGTTTCTATCTTTTAAATTTGCACAAATTATTTTGGATATCACTAGAGTTAAAAATGCATGCCTCTCTTAAAAAGAGAGAGAGAGAGAGGAAGGGAAATAATGTTGCTGAATGTTTCATGATCAGCCTTTCCAGTTCTGCTTGCATGTAAATACAAATGACACCCTCTCTCTGATTATGGACCATGAGTCTTACACACTTGAACAGCCTTCGCTTCTTCATGCTAATTTCTGCCCTGTGTGAAATCCCATAAATGTCACATCTGCCACAGTCTGTTTCTCAGTCTAACATATGCTTTCAGTGGAGCTGAATGTTCATCATTATCAAATGAGAAAATGTACGTAGAGGTGCTTTGGAAACTATAAACCACTAAAGAAATAGATATAACCTTCTGTTGTCACTAAGGGGTCCTTGGTTTCTGACTTAGCAAATTAAGGCCACAGGGAATTTCTGGAGGAAGGGGAATGTTGTTTATTGGGAGATAAAAGCTTGCTTCATGAGTAATTATCAGAGACCAGGTGGGATTGAGCCATTTCAGAGGCTGAAGGGTGCCAGGGTGGGTCAATTTGTACCATTCACTTTCTCCCTGGAGACTGAGGAAGTCTGGAATATAGACAAGAAAAACTCAAGGAAAATATGGCTTTCTCTTCTAGTTACAGGCAGGAGGTTTTGAGTATAGATACTCACAAACTTGTTCAGTGGGGCCTTTGCTTAAAGACAAAGCTATGTGTGACAAAATCATTAGAAAATAGCTCAGACTTTACAGAACCCTGAACCTAGGAGACTATGAGGCTTCATTTTTCGTGGTAAGATCCTTCTGTTTAATCTGCTTTTCCTGAATGTAAACCTTTCCCTTTCCTCCCACCAACACCCTCCCCATCCCAACACATAGAAGTATTTAACAGGAAGGAAGATGATCTGGCAATTAAGGTGTTTCGATATCATTAAGTGCTCAAATAGTTTCTTCCTATTATTGTATACTTCCTATCTCGGTAGACGAGGTATCTGAAAACAATCATTGCAGGGAAGAACTTTAAGTAAAATCAGATATAAGCAACTAAAATCTTGAGAAGCACTGAAGCTTCATGAATAATTCTTGAATGCCGCCTTGCTCAGCTCAGAGTCTTTCAAGATGTTAGTTTCATGTTTTATTTAAGCTCAACATAAATGTTAACGTGGTCCTCATCAGATTCCTTTTATCTAACTCGGAAGGCTGATGTGTTGATGTTGTAATATGGGAAGCGGGCCTTGGGGATAGACCTTAAATACCCATCCAGGTATCCTGTAAGGAGTCACAAGTGAATTTATTTTTCAGGAGCTGAGTTGTAAATTTGTTTGTCTCAGTGTACTGCCTTGGCAGGCACATCTGCTGATCAGTGTTAATTAGTCTTCTATTGTCCAATTTGTAACCTAGATATGTTTCATGGAGATATAACTGGTGAAACACTATTGTGTGTAATTTTTTTTTTTTCTGGGAAGATTCTGCTGAGCAAGCGACCAATAAACTGTATGTAATGTAAACATAAATCAAAGAGAATGTCATTAAAAGCTTACCATGGCAGAGTCTCCATTGAGAAAGAAAACTATTGGCCTATCTTCATTATGAATGGCTACGATTATGATTATTTCATGATTCTACCAGTCAGTAGTCCTCATGAGATATTTAATTCCCTGAGTTACTTACAAATTAAGTTTTGGACCTCAAGTCATTTGTAAGTCAATTAGTTGTTTCTTAGCTTAAAATCTTCTTTGAGCTACAGTGTTCTATTTGGTAATTAGGGCCCCTGGCTATTCTGAATGGTGTGTTGCCATTAGATTTGAACATTAGGGAGGGAAACAAAGAAGACATTGTCATGATGCCTGTGATTGGATCATTCTTACTAACACATTATTTCATTAGTGTCATGAGTTACTTAATGGAAATCTGATAAGGAACATGCAACTTTTTATGTGGCACTTGAGAAAACATGAAATTAACATCTGGTTACATTTATCAATGCAGTATTCATACTAATTGTCTTAAGGACAATTTTTCCAAGATTTCTACTTTTGGAGTCTACTGACTATATGTATCAAGAAAGTGGCTCAAAGGGGCTTTGAGCAGCTCTTCCCAGAATACAGTTCAGTAGGTTACACATATAGGATGATTACAAAGTAAGTGGACATCCCCTGAAGTTAAATTATTTATTTTGGATGGGTAAAGGGATGTTCCTATAGGCCAGATGCCAACTTTATTAACAATATATTGTACTGCAGAGCATCTAGCCAGAATAGGTTGCTTAGTAATCTGTGCAAAAGAAATCTTTGGTCTAGTAGTGGCTGTCTTCCAAAGGTTATTTAGTTTGAACTAACACATGCATTTCATCTATGGCCAAATATTTGCCTCCCTGTACCATGACTTACAATGTGGTTTTCATTTGATTGAACTTTACAAGACTGCAAAGGATTTGGAATTCAATATGTCAAAACAGACCATCTGCCTATGTGTTTGAAGCCAAGGAGACAGTGAATCTTTTGGTTTATGTTCATTTATTATTACATGAGCATTAACCAATCTCTTCTTATGCCTCTTCATTGTCTGAAGATGGAAACCACACTCTTATAGAAGGTAGATGAATTCATCAATCTAATGGGCTGCATCCAAGCACAAGGCAAGGCAATGTCTCTTTATTATCATTAACAATAATAAATAACAGTAATAGTTGCTAATATATATTGAGGACTAACTTAAGACTAGACAGTTGGATAGACACTTTGTGTGCACACAACACATTTAATCATCACAACTGTATGAGTTTGGGACTCATAATTCAAATTTTTCAAATGAGACACCTCAAGCATAGAGAAATCAAGTAATTTGTCCAAGGTAACATAAATAAAAATTATAGATCTTGGATTTAAAATTAGGGATTTTTTTAAATTGAGGTACAATATTGTACAAGTTTCAGGTGTACAACTTTAATAGTGATTCACAATTTTTAAAAGTTATATTCCATTTATAGTTGTAAAGTATTAGCTATATTCCCTGTGTTGTACAGCATATCTTTGTAGCTTATTTATTTTATATGTAGTAGTTTACACCTCTTAAGTCCCTACTTGCCCCTCTCTTCTTCCCTATCCCCACTGGTAACTGCTAGTTTGTTCTCTGTGAGTCTGTTTCTTTTTTGTTAAATTCACTAGTTTATTTTTTAGATTCCACATATAAGTGATATTATACAGTATTTGTCTTTCTCTGTCTGACTTATTTTACTTAGCCTAATACCCCCCAAGTCCATCCATGTTGTTGCAAATGGCAAAATTTCATTCTTTTTTATGGCTGAGTAGTATTCCATTGTGTGTGTGTGTGTGTGTGTGTGTATACACACCACATGTTATTTATCCTTTCATCCGTTGATGGACATTTAGGTTGCTTCCATATCTTGGCAATTGTAAATAATGCTGCTATGAACATTGGGATGCATGTATCTTTTCAAATTAGTGTTTTCTTTTTTTAAATTTTGGATAGATGCCCAGAAGTGGAATTGCTGGGTCATATGGTAGTTCTAGTTTTAGTTTTTGGAGAAACTTCCATACTGTTTTCCATAATGGCTGCACGAATTTACATTCCTACCAACACTGTCTGAGGGTTCCCTTTTCTCCAACATCCTCGCCAACATTTGTTATTTGTGGTCTTTTTGATGATAGCCGTTCTGACAGGTGTGAGGTGATATCTCATTGTGGTTTTAATTTGCATTTCTCTGATGATTAACTATGTTGAGCATGTTTTCATGTGAAATTAGTGATGTTTAACACCAGTGTGGTAGTCAAGCATGTAAACTGATATCATATTATGTCACTTTGCTACACAGCCCACATAGAATATTAGAATTCGGTCTGAAAATAGTTGAGATATTTGAAACCATTCATCATCAGTAGTGGGGTCAATAAAAATGTCAAAATATCGTATGTGAAGTTTTCTTTGAATATACACTTGATTTGTGTCATTCAGGTCACAGAATAGAACAAAATGGAAGGGCTAATACTGGGAGGCAGGCAATCTCTTTCCTCATTCCTACTCTTACTAGTTATGTGAACTTAAGCAATTCCTGTGACTTCTTTGGACTGCAGTATCCTCATCTTTAAAAATGAAGAGACCAGATTAAATTATGTCGAATTCCTTTCCATCTCTGACCTTCTCTTTCTAGAAAACCATATCCTTTACATTCACCAAGGGACAAAGACATAAAAAAAAATAATAAATGTGTGTAAATACCCTTATAGATTTTGCTAACCTTGCACTCCATGAATAGCTACTCTATTGCATTGTCTGAAATATCATCATGTATTTTTCCCCTGAGCCCTGGTTGACACATGCTAATTAGAAGAAAAATGCCTTTCTAAGTGAAGGGGTCCCCTTCATCTTCCACTTCACCGTATGACTCCTGGGTTCAAAGAAACAATTTATGGGCATTTTTAAATATGCTACTGTTTTAACCTATTGACCATGTCTTGGGCACTTTATTTTCTGTCTTCAGCTTCAATATTCATTAGTAACACTGTGACAAAAAGGAATATGAATGACATTAGGAAACTGAGCCTTACTCAAGCTAAGAAAATGATGTGAGTGCTTACACATTGCAATGTAGTATAGATGTTTGATGCTCCCATACAAAATGCTTGTTTCAAGTGATTGTGAAAACAGGTAGAGACTTTTCAAGCAAACAACACATTTAAAGATAAATACATCTTTAAAAATAACAATAAAGGCAAAATTTACTTCCCCACCCCAAGTTAAAACTTCATTATGTGTCAAATATATTATTTGGGGCTGGTATGGAGCGTGACATACTAAATGTTCTGACTGTTGTAGTGTGTGCATAGATAACATATAGCTCATACAACTTTCATAAGCCCTCTCTGCTGATTCTTTTCTAATATTTCTCTAAAGACATTTGTGGTATCATTCTTCATTTATTTTGCATGCTGCTTTCACCCATTGTGGATAAACATGAATAAAAAATTCTGGAGGTATGAACAGTTATCTTTGCTGATGCTTGGTGAGGTTTTAATAAAATATACATGACATCAGCATCCAGACATGTATCTATGAATCAGAGAGCAGTGAAAAAATCCAAAGATAATTATGATCTTTTATGATGATGGAGAAATTAGTACCTCTGTAATATGTGATGTAAAGTAGTGTGGACAGAGTGTCCTACTTGCCCTTGAAACATTTGACATGAATGCAAATAACTAACACATGGGATTCTAATTTTGAAAAACCTATTCAGCAATGTTAAGAGATGCAAAAAGTGGAAAGAAAAGGACTTGTATAATTTACTAGAGAAAATCCTCAAGTTAGTTAATAATTGGTGCCTAGACATCTCCCACCTGAAAACAAAGGATCAGGATCTCAAAAGAGAAAGCCTGGACCTCCAGGCTTAAAAAAGGGATTCCTTCATTTTCCCCCACTTTGCCAGTGTTCCTCAGCTCTGTATACTCTATATAGAAAACAAAACTCTTCATATACCATGAACTAAGTTATTTATGTATGCTCCTGAGATTCCTTGAATTTATAAAACTAAATCAAATGCATACCTATAATTTTTCGCTTAAGAAGAACACAGTCCATTTCCAGCATCAGTCAATTTCAGTTTGGACCAGTGTGAAGACACTTGAATCATTAAAGCAAGGCCACAATTAACAGCACTAAACAGACCAGGAATAACCAAAACTCCTTGTGTTGTGAAAAGAGTTCATTACATCATAAAATGCTCTGCTGTGTTAACTGTGGTTACTTTTGTGCAGTGTTTCTTTTTTTTCATATTTCTGAATTTGATACATTTTTAATGTAATTTTCTATTACAAATTTACAAAAACAATAGAGTTAATTGAAAACAAGCTAACAAAATTAGACAGCTCTATGCTCAGCTCTATAAGTGTACCTTTCTCTGACTGCTCAACTTAAAAACTGTCAGTAAGTATAGGCCATGCTATTCATTTACATATATAACATGAAAATATTTACTATGTATTACATATCAGAAACTGTGGAAAGTGTTGCATTATGAGTAAACTCAATTCTGTATGGTATTTCTGGAAGACATTATTATTCCTGTATTACTGGTGAAGAAACAAGAGATTCAGAGACTTTATGTAACTTGTAAGCAGCAGTTCCACTAGATCAATTAAAATTTGTATCAGATCGTTTTTAACATTCTATTTTCTCTTGGAAGATTCCCAAAACCATTCTCTACAGATGTATTCTTCAGTCAATAACTCTAAACCATAGCATGACCAGATACATTAAAGTTTCTTTTCACTTCAGGTGAAGCCTTCTAAAGCTTAGCTGGAATGTAATTTTTTTCTATTCCTTAAGCACTTTTACACTGAGATGTGTTAATTTTGGTTAATCACATGATTGTGGTAGATGACATATAATTGAGCAATTCTGGTCATCTGGTTTTGGCCTACTGCCTAATGACAGAGGAGACTTTTTTTAAATCAATGGATCCCTTTTATTAGATCAATTCTGTCTCTTATAACTTTGATATTTCACTCCTAGCTCTATTATCAGGAGTCACGTAAATGTCTCGTGTGGGAAAAATACTTTGCTTTATTTTAAGTATTTAAATGTTCTAACCATGACCCTCACCGTCTCAGATGCTCTCAGGATGTTTAACCTGGAGATGAAGAGAGAGGAGTTATTTTATTGATTCCTCTTAAGTCACAGTTTCTACATCCTCGCCCTCTGGTTTAGTTGTCAGAGTTGAGCATTAGTTAGGCTCTGAAGTTGAACTGACTGGTATGAACTAGTCCCTGCCAATACAGCTCTGTGACCTTGGAAAAACAACTCACCTCCATGCCTTTCCTTTGCTTCATTGTAAAAGAGAGATTAAACTATGCAACCTACTTTATAAAGTTTGTTAATATGATGAAATTAATTCACCTAGTGCATAGTAAGTGCTCAGCATGTTGTTAATATGTTAATTGTTTTTATTTTTAATAGCCCCTACACATTTTCTTGATTGTCAAAAACCAACATATAGCATGCAACCTTTGAAGGTGTGGCAGCCCTTCTCATCTTACAATGTTCTCTTTGTTCTTTTTAGTACCATCTTGATCAGGTAGTACCATGTATTCTGGGAAGAAAGGGCAAGAATTGAATCGGGTATCAACTCTCTGGACGCTCTGTTCACAGCCCCCTGTACATCATAGAGTAAGAGCATTTTACACACTGTTGCAACTTCTTGTCTGTACTATTCCTATTTGATTCTGAGCCTCTTCAGTGTTGGGATTGTATCTTTTTTCTCTATTCCCAGAACCAGGCACATAAAAACCTACCAAAAATATTAGATAAATATAACATCACTACCATTTATCAAGTCTGGTATAATTAGAAGAGGAAAGTAAAAGATGGTCACCTTCTTTGATTTTCACCCTATTCTTCTCTTAATGCAACCTAATATTTTTATTTTAATTTTTAGTCAGATGACACTGGCGGCAACTGAAACACCTACTTCCTATGTCTTTCCATAGTCAGGACATAATCAAAGCTATAAAACAAAGATTTGCACAATATAAGAATCAGTCTTATCATCTGAAATTTTAGTTGTTGAACAAAAATAACCCAGGATTTCTTTCTGTTGTTGATATCTGGAGATGACAAAAAAATTTGTTAAGTGGTAGCAATTATCACTTCTATCCTGGGTGGTGGTCAGTTGTTCAGGAGGGACATTGTAGTTTATTATGAAGAAATGAGTCAAGGAACAAATAGGAGATTGGAGCAGACTGGGCAACTACAAGCCCTCATTGAGGTGGCTTCTCTTGTTGCAGAGCACGGGCTTCAGGCACACGGGCTTCAGCAGTTGTGGCACGTGGGCCCAGCAGCTGTGGCTCTCGGGCTCTAGAGCGCAGGCTCAGTCAGTAGTTGCAGTGCATGGGCTTAGTTGCTCTGCAGCATGTGGGATCTTCCCGGACCAGGGCTCGAACCCATGTCCCCTGCACTGGCAGGCGGACTCTCAACCACTGCGCCACCAAGGAAGCCCATAACTCATTTTTAAAAAATCCCTTGACCCAGTGTTCCTCCAGCTACCACCACAATACTCTGTGATCCTTTATGGGCAAATGACTCAAAACCGCCTAAACCTACAGGTTTCTCTTCTTCATCCCCATTGTGTACTCAGTACACTCCTATTAGTAGTTTGGCCTCCACTATGTCATTGACTGACTCTCCAAAGATTTACATCTAGATATGTCCGGTGGTGATTATCAGCTTCATCTCACTTGAACAAAGTAGCATTTGAAACAATTACCTCTTCTTTATGAATCACTTTCTTCTTTGGCTTCTGAGGATCCTCAGTCTCCTGATGTTCCTCCCACTTCTCCTGATACTGCTTCTCAAGTTCTTTTGTTGGCTCCTTCTAGCTTACTTCTAATGTTTAAGTGGTGAAATAAATCAGGGATCAATCTTTGTCACTCTTCTCTAAATAAATTTTCAGTTAAAACTGTTCTCATCCAGACACATTACTGTAAATAAGAACCGTATGTTGACAATATTCAAATACATAGCTCTGCCTTTAACTTCTCCCATCCCCTGCAGACTAGCTCTCTGGTTAACTATTGTGCATCTCCACTTGAATATCTCATTGACATCTCAGACTTACGAGTGGCAGACAACTCTTGATTCCCCCAAACTGATCACCCCGCCACTGTTCTCATCTTTATTATTGACACTGATATTCACACAGATGTATAGACCAAACCTTCTATCATTCTAGTTTTCCATTCTTTCCCACTCCTCATACCCAAGGCATCAGCAGTTTTATTTCTTTTACTTTCAAAGCATATATTGGTATATATTATTTTATTTCTTTAAATTGAAGGATAGTTAATTTACAATGTTGTGTTAGTTTCTTGTGTACAGCAAAGTGGTTCATTTATAATGTGTGTGTATATATATATATATATTTTATATTCTTTCTCATTATAGTTTATTACAAGATATTATAGTTCCCTGTGCTATACAATAGGACCTTGTTTATTTTATATAGTAGTTTGTATCTGCTAATTACAAACTCCTAATTTATTACCTCCACTTGCCCCTTTGATAACCATAAGTTTGGTTTCTATGTCTGTGAGTCTGTTTCTGTTTTGCAAATAAGTTCATTTGTATTATATTTTAGATTCCACATATAAATGACATCATACAGTATTTGTCTTTGTCTGACTGCACTTAGTATGATAATCTCTAGGTCCATCCATGTTGCTGCAAATGGCATTATTTCATTCTTTTATATGGCTGAGTGATATTCCATTCTGAGTGTGTGTAGGTAGACAGATGCATATATATGTGTGTGTGTGTGTGTGTGTGTGTATATGTACACACACACACACACACACACACACATCACATCTTCTTTATCCATTTTTCGGTCGATGGACATTTAGGTTGTTTCCATGTCTTGGCTCTTGTAAATATTGCTGCCATATACATGAACATTGGTGGGCATGTATCATTTTGAATTAGAGATTTTGTCTTTTCCAGATATATGTCCAGGAGTGGGATTCCTGGATCATAGGGTTGTTCTATTTTTATTTTTTATTAAAAAAAATTTATTGCGGTATAGTTGATTTACAATGTTGTGTTAGTTTCTGGTATAGAGAAAAGTGAATCAGTTATACCTATACATATATCCACTCTTTTGTAGATTGTTTTCTTATATAGGTCATTACAGAGTATGAGAAGTGTTCCCTGTGCTATACAGTCCTTATTAGTTATTTATTTTATATATAGTAGTGTGTATATGTCAATCGCAATCTTCCAGTTTATCCCTCAGTGCCCCCCACTGGCCCCGCTTCCCCACCCTGGTAACTGTAAGTTTGTTTTCTATGTCTGTGACTCTATTTCTGGTTTTGTTTTGTTTTGTTTTTTAATATTTGTTCTGGTTCGACTGCATCCTGGTGAACATCTGCTTTTCTTATTTATTTGTGCTCAGTCTTAGTTTTGGCAGGTGGGCTCCTTAGTTGTGTCTCATGGGCTCCTTAGTTGCGGCACATGGGCTCCTTAGTTGTGGCATGCAAACTTTTAGTTGTGACATGTATGTGGGATCTACCTCCCTGACCAGAGTTCAAACCCAGGCCCCCTGCACTGGGAGCACAGAGTCTTAACCACTGCGCCACCAGAGAAGTCTATTTCTGTTTTGTAAATAAGTTCATTTGTACCATTTTTTTTTAGATTCTACATATAAGAGATATCATATGATATTTGTCTTTGTCTGACTTACTTCACTCAGTATGACAATCTCTAGGTCCATCCATGTTGCTGCAAATGCATTATTTCGTTCTTTTTTATTGCTGAGTAATATTCCATTTTATACATGTACCACATCTTCTTTATCCATTCATCTGTCAATGGACATTTAGGTTGCTTCCATGTCCTGGCTATTGTAAATAGTGCTGCAATGAACATTGGGGTGTATGTATCATTTCAACTTATGGTTTTCTCTGGATATATGCCCAGGAGTGGGATTGCAGGAACATATGGTAGCTCGATTTTTAGTTTCTTAAGGAACCTCCATACTGTTCTCCAATTGGTGCAATGTAAATTATACCAATTTACATTCCCACCAGCAGAGTAGGAGGGTTCCCTTTTCTCCACACCCTCTCCAGCATTTATTATTTGTAGACTTGTTGATGGCCATTCTGACCAATATGAAGTGATATCTCATTGCAGTTTTGATTTGCATTTCTCTAACAATTAGCAATGTTGAGCATCTTTTCATGTGCCTCATGGCCATCTGTGTATCTTCTTTGGAGAAATATCTATTTAGGTCTTTGGCCCAATGTTTGATTGGGTTGTTTGTTTTTTTGTTATTGAGTTATATGAGCTGTTTTTATATTTTGGAAATTAATGCCTTGTCAGTTGCATCATTTGCAGATATTTTCTCCCATTCTGTAGGTTATTTTTTCATTTTGTTTATGGTTTCCTTTGCTGTGCAAAAGCTTATAAGTTTGATTAGGTTCCATCTGTTTATTTTTGCTTTTATTTCTATTGCCTTGGGAGACTGACCTAAGAAAACATTACTACAATTTATGTCAGAGAATGTTTTGCCTGTGTTCTCTTCTAGGAGTTTTGTGGTGTCATGTCTTGTATTTAAGTTTTTAAGCCATTTCGAGTTTATTTTTGTGTGTGGCATGTAGGTGTGTTCTAACTTCATTAATTTACATGCAGCTGTCCAGTTTCGCCAAAACCAATTCCTGAAGAGACTGTCTTTTCTCATTGTGTATTCTTGCCTCCTTTGTCTAAGATTGATTGACTGTAGGGATGTGGGTTTATTTCTTGGCTCTGTATTCTGTTCCATTGATTCATATGTCTGTTTTTGTGCCAAAACCATGCTGGTTTGATTACTGTAGCTTTGTAGTATTGTCTGAAGTCTGGGAGGGTTATGCCTCCAGCTTTATTCTTTTTCCTCAGGATTGCTTTGGCAATTCTAGGTCTTTTATGTTTCCATATAAGTTTTAGGATTATTTGTTCTAGTTCTGTAAACAAATGTCATGGGTAATTTGATAGGGATTGCATTAAATTTGTAGATTGCTTTGGGCAGTATGGCCATTTTAACAATATTAATTCTTCTAATCTAACAGCATGGGATATCTTTCCATTTCTTTAAATCATCTTCAATTTCCTTTATCAGTGTTTTATAGTTCTCAGCATATAAGTCTTTCACCTTCTTAGTCAGGTGTATTCCTAAGTATTTTATTACATTTTTTGACGCAATTTTAAAAGGGATTTTTTTGTTGTTTACTTTTTCTTTCTGATATTTCATTGTTAGTGTAAAGAAATGCAACAGATTTATGTATGTTAATCTTGTATCCTGCTATCTTGCTGAATTCGTTTATCAGTTCTAGTAGTTTTTGCATGGAGTGTTTAGGGTTTTCTATATATATCATGTCATCTGCACATAATGACAATTTCACCTCTTCCCTTCCAATTTGGATACCTTATATTTTTCTTGTCTGATTGCTGTGGCTAGGACTTCCAATACTATGTTTAATAGAAATGGTTGTCTTGCTCCAGATTTTAGCAGAAAGGCTTTCAGCTTTTCACCGCTGAGTGTTATGTTGGTTGTGGGTTTGTCATAAATAGCTTTTATTATGTTGAGATATGTTCCTGCTATACCCACTGTGGTGTTTTTATCATGAATGGATGTTGAATTTTATCAAATGCTTTTTTTTGCACCTGTTGAGATGATCATGTGGTTTCAAAACATATCTTAAATTGGATCCCTGCACAACATACATATTAGTATCAACAAGTTTCCTGTCCCTGTCTTCTAGACCATCATGATTTCTCCTAACTTCTCTCCTACCTTCCACTCTTTCCCTGGCTATTTTTACTTTCTTCCTATGCAACAGAGTGATCTTCTTTTAACCATAAATAAGATCAAGAAATGTAGCTGCTGAAGCCACTCCAAAGAATTTCCATAACACTCCTCGCATGTAACTCCTCACCATCTCTATAGAGACTTGTGTGACCTATGTCCTGCTTATTTCTGTATTTATCACTTATCACAGTCCTTATTCACACCTCTCCAGTATTCTTGCTACTCACTGAATAAGGCAAGCTTATTGGTCCTCTTGCCTAGCATAACTTCCCTTGGGTATTTAGTTACACGGTTCCTTTTTCATTTGTAAAACTCAGCTGCCATCCCTCAGTGAGGCCATACCTGGACAAACCTGCAGAGAGTCCACCTTGCCAGTACATTCTAGTTCTGCCCCCTGCTTCATTTTCCCTCATAGCGCTTTGACAATAAACAGTCCTGCTAAATAAATATCAGATAATTTCTGATTTACATCTCACCAACTAGACTGTAAGCACCATAAAAAAGAATGCTTTGTGTGTTTTTATCACTGTTGTATCATCAGTCCATAAAAAAGTAGTTTAATAATATTTGTGTAAATTGATTCATGTTGGACTGAACACTTGTTAAAGTAAAAGCTGATAATTATATTAATTTCGGACAGAGATGCTGATAACCCTCTGCACCTATTTTAAAGTTTTTAAAAATGCCATAATAGTTCTATTATTTTAAATGTATAGTCCTTTTTCGCTTTACAACATGTTCAAGCAATTTTGGCAGGTCAGGGACATGCTCTATTCCACTACACATACTGGAAAATGCCTACTACCAATACCTTCTCTCTGTGGGGTGGCTTTATAAACTATCCTCTGATCCTGACAGAAAGAGAGCAACTTCCAGGCTGAATTATCTGAATAATGGGAATGAGTGGTTCCAATGTCTTTTGGAAAAGAATTATCAAATATTTTATAAAACTTTCTACTAAACACAGAAGAAGGAGGGTTGTGTAATTGGCCCTCAGGTATGTGAGACATTCAGTTGTGCAAAATATACATGTCTTTTTACATAGTCCAATTGAAGCAGCATCATTTACATTTATACATGCCAACATACTTAGTAATATCTATTTAAACTATTACATCCAGAACTGGTCATTCCTAATAAGTGAGAAATCTATAAATATTTCTATGAATTAAAAAAATAGACACATAAATATAGATACAATATACCCACAAGTTGGGCTTCCCTGGTGGTGCAATGGTTGGGAGTCCGCCTGCCGATGCAGGGGACAAGGGTTCGTGCCCCGGTCTGGGAAGATCCCACATGCCGCGGAGCGGCTGGGCCCGTGGGCCATGGCCGCTGAGCCTGCGCGTCCGGAGCCTGTGCTCCGCAATGGGAGAGGCCACAACAATGAGAGGCCTGCGTACCGAAAAAAAATAAAAATAAAAATACACCCAAAAGTTAAAAAATTCTTACAGTTCCAACCATTTCATTGTATTAATAGCAAAATATTCTCTAGATTTAAAGCTCAAATTCTAACTGCCATCCAATTATAAACATTGCTATTATTTAAGCCAGAGAAACGTTTGATATTAGATATTAACTTGGTATAAAATAAGGTACTTTAAGTGATGAAAAAGTCCATCTTTGAAAGGGAAATGTTGTGCAGATTAATGAAATAATGTGAGAGGCACTTTAGTCTCCTCAGAAGGATATTTAAAGGAAAATACATACTATTAACTGATTTAGAAACAGCTAAAATGGAACTTCTTAAATAGTAATTGCTGTTTTAAAATACTTAAAGGACTCCAAGCATATAAAGTAAGAGCAGATGATTCTTTGTGTGGACATCTCTCCCTGCTATACGGTTAGTGGCAAAAAGTCCCATTCACTGTTTCCAGTGATAGTCATTGTGGACATTTTCAGAGACCACCTGACCCCGATGGTTCCCCAGTCCATTGACTTGCAAGCTGGTATATGCCCATTACTGCCAAGTAGGTGGTGGTGTGTTGGGTGGGATAAGCAGCCACACAGTAACTATGGATGCAATTTCCTAGGGCATAAATTTTACTAGCAGGTTTTAGAGAAAACTAATGTTTTTTTATATTTAAACTAAAGTGGCTATAGCATGAGTAGAATATAAAATTTACATGAATTTTTCAAATAAATCCAGAGACTTAAAAGAAATTCCTCTCTTCTAGTGGGTTGAGAGACTCTGGAGGTTCTCCCTCACTCCTCTTTGCTATTACAATAATTCAGTGGGAAAGTTTGTGAAACATGGCATCACTCTTTGATATTCTACATGAAATAAAAATGAATTTTTGTCAAGATGGCAGCTATACATATTCTATAGAAACTCGCTTATTTTTCTTTTTCAGGGCTAGCTCCAGCCCAAATTTTGGTTGGGAGAACTTGGTATTCAGGGAACATTATCCGTTCTTTCTCTGCCTCTTCTTCCCTCTCCTATTTCTTTCTCATCTCTATTTCTCATTCTTCGTTCCTCTCTTTCCCTTTTCTTCTCCCATTCTCTCACTCTTTTTTCTTCTTTCCTTCCTTCAAATATTTATCAGATACTTTATATCTCAGGCACTGTGGTTATAAAGATGGAAAATGAGCTTTACATCATCATTGAATTCTGCCCTAAGCTCTAGGATAGAATGATCTGTATTTTTTCAAGATTATGTCACTAGTGCCGTATACAACGTCTAGCATATATAAGGCGCTTAATATTTATGAATAGACAAATCAAGGCATGCATGTTGAATATAACGATCAATAAGGTCATTCTTAGAATACATGCATTTTATTTGATCCTATCTTATGAAACCTGGACTTATTGATAAGTGAGGAAAGAAGAACTGAGGTTGGGACTCAAGAGCACGCTGCTGCTTCCCAAAAACTATGCATAGCACTGAATCTTCATTTTGGTTTTGAATGAAGTCTGACGAGCCTAAAAGGAAAGAACATCCCATATGGGGGAAAAAGCACATTCAAAGGCAATAAGGGAGGAAATGGCATGGTGTATTCACTGATTACACTTTATTTCAACGTGTTTTTTTGTACAAAGGAGATGGGTGTATGAGAGTCAAGTATTGGTTGGTTGGTAGAAATTATGGAAAATATCTTGGCAAACAGAACAAAATGACCTTGTAGAACATCTCAGATACTTTTGCCTCCTCCGCTAGCATCTCTTACTCTTGATGCTGATTTTATTCCTCATGTTTTCATAGGGTTGTAAGTTACCCTATTCATACCCTTAAGTGTCTAATAATGGCCTAATGGGATTATGACTCAAATTCCACAGGGACCATACAGGTTACATTAATATGTGGGGCTGCTGGGAATAATTTTTAAAGAGGGTAACTGATGGTTTTAGTGCTCTTGCACCTGCTGAAAAGGACTCTATGCCTGTCAATTGTTTCCATGCAGGTATATAGGTAGAAGGTTGGAGGTTATCAGATATTTTTATTTTCAAAGGATACAGGATACCCATGCCTGAATATAAAGTTTACAATGTTGAAATGTTGGTCAACTGTATTTTTTTATTGTTACTGTACCAAATAGCCACAAATGTGGTGGCTTAAAGCATATTAGCTTATGGTTCCCCCATCTCAGGTTCTTAAGCTAAATCACATCTGCAAAGAGCTTTTGCAATGAAAAGTAACAGTCACAGGTTTCTGAGATTAGGATTACAACATCTTGAGAGGTTGGGTGGGGAATTAGTCTACCACACATATTTATGAATTTGTATACATGTTTTTATCATTGTATAAATCAATACCAATGGCCAGGGGAAACAAATAAGCAACAACAAAATTATTCCATATATCCAGTGTTTCTAAAGCCAACTTTCATTCATGTTTAATTTAGTAATCATCTCAATTTTTTTTTTCTTCAGAAAGTCCAATTTATTGATTAAAGTTGAAGAATCCTTAAATGCAGAAATGTCTGTCATCCTCAACAGGTTGATAGGGGGATTTTATTGCTTTAGTCCTCCAGCCACAAAATTTACATATTCATTTGTTCAGTGAATATTAATTAAGTACCTGTGCTTTTGCTGCTTTGTATTACAGTAATTAATGAATTTTTTAAAAATCTATGGATATGACTTTCTATTTGGAGTTAACAGTTAATCATTATTGCCCTCTTTTGGTTTCCCCACCAGGATTTCAAATTTTCTTCCCTGAAAGAACTCACTGCTCCCTGATATTTTTCCCTTCTCTTCCTTATGCTGTTTCACCCTAAGTAGTGGATCCTTGACAAGGTTCGCTTAGACATCATGGTGAGTATTCTAAAGAGAAAATAATGTGCTGATGAGGAAAATGTTCTCCATTCAACTCTCCAAAGATTTTTCTGAGGAGACATTTTGCTGACCTGTCAAATTTAAAATATGCACTAAATCTCTATTGTTTTTTCTAATTTTATCAGTTTAAAAGTATTCCAAAATAGATACTCAGTATTGTCTGTCTTCCTCAGTTTACTGTAAGGTTCTTGCATATTGGTGTCACATCTTATTGAGCTCTTTATCCCTAGGATATGATATCATGCTTGGCATGTATAAGTTCTCAGTAAATGTAGCTGATATAAAGTTATGCAGATTCAAAGATGGAGAAGGAGGTAGGGATTACTCTGACACTTTTTTCCAACTCAACACAGTAAATCGTTTTGTTTTCCATTTTCATGGAAATTTTCTGTTACTTTCATGGGGGAACAGGGGACACAGAAATATTATTTTATTTGCAGATAAGGGTGATGTCTGGTTCTTAAAGAAAGCCTAAACTCAAATGTAACTGCCTTTTAAAAAATTTATTTTATATTGGACTATAGTTGATTTACAATGTTGTGTTAGTGTCAGGTGTACAGCAAAGTGATTCAATTACATATATATATATATATATATAGTTATTAAAACTCTTTTCTCACTTTGGTTATTAGAGAATATTGAGCAGAGTTCCCTGTGCTATACAGTAGGTCCTTGTTGGTTATCTATTTTAAATATAGTAGTGTGTATATGTCAATTCCAAACTGCCAATGTATCCCCCCCCGACCTTTCCCCTTTGGTAACCATGAGATTGTTTCTTAAGTCTGTGAGTCTGTTTCCTAAATAAGTTCATGTGTATCATTTTTTGTAGATTCTACATATAAGCGATATCATATATTTGCACTTATGTCTGACTTACTTCACTTAGTATGATGATCTCCAGTTGCATCCTTGTTGCTGCAAATGGCATTATTTCATTCTTTTTTATGGCTGAGTAATATTCCATTGTGTACATGTACCACATCTTCCTTATCCATCTGTTAGATGGATATTTAGGTTGCTTCCATGTCCTGGCTATTGTAAACAGTGTTGCAATGAACACTGGGGTTGCATGTATCCTTTTGAACCATGTTTTTCTCCAGAAACATGCCCAGGAGTTGGATTGCTGAATCATATGGTAGCTCTATTTTCAGGATTTTAAGGAAAATCCATACTGTTCTCCATAGTGACTGTACCAATTTACATTTCAGCAACAGTGTAGGAGGGACCCTTTTCTCCACACCCTCTAGAGCACTTACTGTTTGTAGACTTTTTGATGATGGCCATTCTGACTGGTATGAAGTGATATCTCATTGTAGTTTTGATTTGCATTTCTTTAATAATGAGCGATGTTGAACACCTTTTCATGTGCCTATTGGCCATCTGTATGTCTTCTTCAGAGAAATGCCTATTTAGGTCTTCTGCCCTTTTTTTTTTTTGCAGTACGCAGGCCTCACTGTTGTGGCCTCTCCCATTGCAGAGCACAGGCTCCGGACATGCAGGCCCAGCATCCATGGCTCATGGGCCCAGCCGCTCCACAGCATGTGGGATCTTCCCGGACCGGGGCACGAACCCGTGTCCCCTGCATAGGCAGGCGGACTCCCAACCACTGCGCCACCAGGGAAGCCCTAGATCTTTAACCATTTTGAGTCTATTTTTGTATATGGTGTGAGAAAATGTTCTAA
Source organism: Monodon monoceros (assembly GCF_005190385.1). NCBI lineage: Eukaryota > Metazoa > Chordata > Mammalia > Artiodactyla > Monodontidae > Monodon > Monodon monoceros. The sequence goes on along the minus strand of NW_021703766.1, from coordinate 24,874,143 downwards.
TTTCCTTCTTTTACATATACCTCTCCAGTTTTCCCAGCACCACTTATTGAAAAGACTGTCTTTTCTCTATTGGGTATTCTTGCATCCTTTATTGTAGACTAATTGTAAGTGTGTAGGTTTATCTCAGGACTCTCTATTCTGTTCTATTGCTCTGTGTGTCTGTTTTTCTTCCCATTTCATACTGTTTTGATAACTGTAGCATTGTAGAATAGTCTGAAGCAAGGGAGCATAATACCTCCAGCTCTGTTCCTCTTTCTCAAAATGCTTTGGCTATTCGGGGTCTTTTGTGTCTCCATACAAATTGTAAAATTTCTGTTCTATTTCTGTGAAAAATGCCATTGGTAATTTGATAGGGATTTCATTGAATATGTAGATTGCCTTGGATAGTACAGTCATTTTTGCAACGTTGATTCTTCCAATCCAAGAACATGGTGCATCTTTCCATCTGCTTCTGTCATCATCTATTTCTTTCATCAGCATCTTAGAGTTTACAGACTACAGGTCTTTTAGCCTCCTTAGGTAGGTTTATTCCTAGGTATTTTATTCTTTCTGATGCTTTGGATTGTTTCTTTAATTCTCTTTCTGATCTTTCATTATTAGTGTATAGAAATGCAACAGATTTCTGTGTGTTAATTTTTCATCCTGCAACTCTACCAAATTAGTTGATGAGCTCTAGTAGTTTTCTTGTAGTGTCATTAGGATTTTCTATATATAGTATCATGCCATCTGCAAATAGTGACAATTTTACTTCTTTTCCAATTTGGATTCCTTTTATTTCTTTTTCTTCTCTGATTGCCATAGCTAGGACTTCCAAAACTATGTTGAATAATAGTGCTGAGAGTGGACAACCTTGTCTTGTTCCTTATCTTAGAAGAAATGCTTTCAGATTTTCAACATGAATATGATATTGGCTGTAGGTTTGTCATATATGGCCTTTATTGTGTTGAGGTATGTTCCCTCTATGCCCACTTTCTAGAGAATATTCATCATAAATGGGTGTTGAATTTTTGTCAAAAGCTTTTTATACATCTATTGAGAAGATCATATGGTATTTATTCTTCAATTTCTTAACATGGTGTATCACATTGATTGATTTGGGGATACTGAAAAATCCTTTCATCCCAGGAAAAGTCCCATTTGATCATGGAGCATGCTTCTTTTTTTTTTTTTTTTTTTACATCTTTATTGGGGTATAATTGCATTACAATGGAGTGTTAGTTTCTGCTTTATAACAAAGTGAATCAGTTATACATATACATATGTCCACATATCTCTTTCCTCTTGCATCTCCCTCCCTCCCACCCCCCCATCCCACCCCTCTAGGTGGTCACAAAGCACCAAGCTGATCTCCCTATGGTATAAGGCTTCTTCCCACTAGCTATCTATTTTACATTTGGTAGTGTATAAATGTCCATGCCACTCTCTCACTTTATCCCAGCTTACCCTTCCCCCTCCCCAGAACCTCAAGTCCATTTTCTAGTAGGTCTATGTCTTTATTCCCATCTTACCCCTAGGTTCTTCATGACCTTTTTTTTTTTTAGATTCCATATATATGTGTTAGCACATGGTATTTCTTTTTCTCTTTCTCACTTACTTCACTCTGTATGACAGACTCTAGGTCCATCCACCTCACTACAAATAACTCAATTTCGTTTCCATTTATGGCTAATATTCCATTGTATATATGTGCCACATCTTCTTTATCCATTCATCTGTTGATGGGCATTTAGATTGCTTCCATGTCCTGGCTATGGTAAATAGAGCTGCAATGAATATTTTGGTACATGACTCTTTTTGAATTATACTTTTCTCAGGGTATATGCCCAGTAGTGGGATTGCTGGGTCATATGGTAGTTCTATTTGTAGTATTTCAAGGATCCTCCATACTGTTCTCCACAGTGGCTGTATCAATTTACATTCCCACCAACAGTGCAAGAGGGTTCCCTTTTCTCCACACCCTCTCCAGAATTTATTGTTTGTAGATTTTCTGATGATGGCCATTCTGACCGGTGTGAGATAATCTCTCATTGTAGTTTTGATTTGCATTTCTCTAATGCTTAACGATGTTGAGCATTCTTTCATGTTTTTGTTGGCAATCTGTATATCTTCTTGGGAGAAATGGCTATTTAGGTCTTCTGCCCATTTTTGGATTGGGTTGTTTTTTTGATATTCAGCTGCATGAGCTGCCTGTATATTTTGGAGATTAATCCTTTGTCAGTTGCTTCATTTGCAAATATTTTCTCCCATCTGAGGGTTGTCTTTTCATCTTGTTTATGGTTCCCTTTGCTGTGCAAAAGCTTTGAAGTTTCATTAGGTCCCATTTGTTTATTTTTGTTTTTATTTCCATTTCTCTAGGAGGTGGGTCAAAAAGGATCTTGCTGTGATTTATGTCATGGAGTGTTCTGCCTGTGTTGTCCTCTAAGAGTTTGATAGTGTCTGGCCTTACATTTAGGTCTTTAATCCATTTGGAGTTTATTTCTGTATATGTTAGCGAGTGTTCTAATTTCATTCTTTTAAGTGTAGCTGTCCAGTTTTCCCAGCACCACTTATTGAAGAAGCTGCCTTTTCTCCACTGTATCTTCTTGCCTCCTTTATCAAAGATAAGGTGACCATATGTGCGTGGGTTTATCGCTGGGCTTTCTATCCTGTTCCATTGATCTATATTTCTGTTTTTGTGCCACTACCATACTGTCTTGATTACTGTAGCTTTGTAGTACAGTCTGAAGTCAGGGAGCCTGATTCCTTCAGCTCCATTTTTCTTTCTCAAGATTGCTTTGGCTATTCGGGGTCTTTTGTGTTTCCATACAGATTGCACAATTTTTTGTTCTAGTTCTGTGGAAAATGCCAGTGCTAATTTGATAGGGATTGCATTGAATCTGTAAATTGCATTGGGTAGTAGAGTCATTTTCACAATGTTGATTCTTCCAATTCAAGAACATGGTATATCTCTCCATCTATTTGTATCATCTTTAATTTCTTTCATCAGTGTCTTATAGTTTTCTGCAAACAGGTCTTTTGTCTCCTTAGGTAGGTTTATTCCTAGATATTTTATTATTTTTGTTGCAGTGGTAAATGGGAGTGTTTTCTTAATTTCACTTTCAGATTTTTCATCATTAGTGTATAGGAATGCAAGATATTTCTGTGCATTAATTCTGTATCCTGAAACTTTACCAAAATCATTGATTAGTTCTAGTAGTTTCCTGATAGCATCTTTAGGATTCTTTATGTATAGAATCATGTCATCTGCAAAGGGTGACAGCTTTACTTCTTCTTTTCTGATTTGGATTCTTTTTATTTCTTTTTCTTCTCTGATTGCTGTGACTAAAACTTCCAAAACTATGTTGAATAATAGGGGTGAGAGTGGGCAACCTTGTCTTGTTCCTGATCTTAGTGAAAAGATTTTCACTAAGTGAAAAGATTTTCAGTTTTTCACCATTGAGGACGATGTTGGCTGTGGGTTTGTCACGTATGGCCTTTATTATGTTGAGGTCAGTTCCCTCTATGCCTATTTTCTGGAGGGTTTTTATCATAAATTGGTGTTGAATTTTGTCGAAAGCTTTCTCTTCATCTATTGAGATGATCATATGGTTTTTCTCCTTCAATTTGTTAATATGCTGTACCAAATTGATTGATTTGTGTATATTGAAAAATCCTTGCATTCCTGGGATAAGCCCACTTGCTTTTAATGTGCTTTTGGATTCTGTTTGCTAGTATTTTGTTGAGGATTTTTGCATCTACTTTCATCAGTGATATTGGCCTGTACTTTTCTTTCTTTGTGACATCTTTGTCTGGTTTTGGTATCAGGGTTATGGTGGCCTCGTAGAATGAGTTTGGGACTGTTCCTCCCTCTGCTATATTTTCGAACAGTTTGAGAAGGATAGGTGTTAGCTCTTCTCTAAATGTTTGATAGAATTTGCCTGTGAAGCCATCTGGTCCTGGGCTTTTGTTTGTTGGAAGATCTTGAATCACAGTGTCAATTTCAGTGCTTGTGATTGGTCTGTTCATATTTTCTCTTTCTTCCTGGTTCAGTCTCAGAAGGTTGTGCATTTCTAAGAATTTGTCCATTTCTTCCAGGTTGTGCATTTTGTTGGCATAGAGTTGCTTTTAGTAATCTCTCACGATCCTTTGTATTTCTTCAATGTCAATTGTTACTTCTAATTCTATTGATTTGAGTTTATCCCTTTTTTTCTTGATGAGTCTGGCTAATGGTTTATCAATTTTGTTTATCTTCTCAAAGAACAAGCTTTTAGTTTTATTGATCTTTGCTATTGTTGCCTTCACTCCTTTTCCATTTATTTCTGATCTGATCTTTATAATTTCTTTCCTTCTGCTAACTTTGGGGTTTTTTTGTTGTTCTTTCTCTAATTGCTTTAGGTGTAATGTTAGGTTGTTTATTTGAGATGTTTCTTGTTTCTTAACATAGCATTGTATTGATATAAACTTCCCTCTCAGAACTGCTTTTGCTGCATCCCATAGGTTGTGCATCGTCGTGCTTTCATTGTCATTTGTTTCTAGGAATTTTTTGATTTCCTCTTTGATGTCTTCAGTGATCTTTTGTTTATTAAGTAGTGTATTGTTTAGCCTCCATGTGTTTTTATGTTTTACAGATTTTTTCTTGTAATTGATATCTAGTCTCATAGTGTTGTGGTCGGAAAAGATACTTGATACAATTTCAATTTTCTTAAATTTACCAAGGCTTGATTTGTGACCCAAGATGTGATCTCTCCCAGAGAATGTTCCATGAGCACTTGAGAAGAATGTGTATTCTGTTGTTTTTGGATGGAATGTCCTATAAATATTAATTAAGTCCATCTTGTTTAATGTATCATTTAAAGCTTGTGTTTCCTTATTTATTTTCATTTTGGATGATCTGTCCATTGGTGAAAGTGGGGTGTTAAAGTCCCCTACTATGATTGTGCTACTGTCAATTTCCCCTTTTATGGCTGTTAGTATTTGCCTTATGTATTGAGGTGCTCCTATGTTGAGTGCATAAATATTTACAATTGTTATATCTTCTCCTTGGATTGATCCCTTGATCATTATGTAGTATCCTTCTTTGTCTCTGGTAATAGTCTTTGTTTTAAAGTCTATTTTGTCTGATATGAGAATTGCTACTCCAGCTTTCTTTTGATTTCCATTTGCATGGAATACCTTTTTCCATCCCCTCACTTTCAATTTGTTTGTGTCCCTAGGACTGAAGTGGGTCTCTTGTAGACAGCATATATACAGGTCTTGTTTATGTATCCATTCAGCCAGTCTTTGTCTTTTGGTTGGAGCATTTAATCCATTTACATTTAAGGTAATTATCGATATGTATGTTCCTATTCCCATTTTCTTAATTGTTTTGGGTTTGTTATTGTAGGTCTTTTCCTTCTCTTGTGTTTCCTGCCTAGAGAAGTTCCTTTAGCATTTGTTGTAAAGCTGGTTTGGTGGTGAATTCTCTCAGCTTTTTCTTGTCTGTAAAGGTTTTCATTTCTCCATCAGATCAGAATGATATCCTTGCTGGGTACAGTAATCTTGGTTGTAGGGTTTTCTCCTTCATCACTTTAAATATGTCCTGCCAGTCCCTTCTGGCTTGCAGAGTTTCTGCTGAAAGATCAGCTGTTAACCTTATGGGGATTCCCTTGTGTGTTATTTGTTGTTTTTCCCTTCCTGCTTTTAATATGTTTTCTTTGTATTTAATTTTTGACAGTTTGATTAATATGTGTCTTGGCGTGTTTCTCCTTGGATTTATCCTGTATGGGACTCTCTGTGCTTCTTGGACTTGATTAACTATTTCCTTTCCCATATTAAGGAAGTTTTCAACTATAATCTCTTCAAATATTTTCTCAGTCCCTTTCTTTTTCTCTTCTTCTTCTGGGACCCCTATAATTCGAATGTTGGTGCGTTTAATATTGTCCCAGCAGTCTGTGAGACTGTCCTCAATTCTTTTCATTCTTTTTTCTTTATTCTGCTCTGCAGTAGTTATTTCCAGTATTTTATCTTCCAGGTCACTTATCCGTTCTTCTGCCTCAGTTATTCTGCTATTGATCCCTTCTAGAGAATTTTTAATTTCATTTATTTTGTTGTTCATTACTGTTTGTTTGTTCTTTAGTTCTCTAGGTCCTTGTTAAACGTTTGTTGTATTTTCTCCATTCTATTTCCAGGATTTTGGATCTGTACTATCATTATTCTGAATTCTTTTTCAGATAGACTGCCTATTTCCCCTTCATTTGTTAGGTCTGGTGGGTTTTTGCCTTGCTCCTTCATCTGCTGTGAGTTTCTCTGTCTTCTCATTTTGCTTAACTTACTGTGTTTGGGGTCTCCTTTTTGCAGGCTGCAGGTTCGTAGTTCCCACTGTTTTTGGTGTCTGTCCCGAGTGGCTTAGGTTGGTTCAGTGGGTTGTGTACGCTTCCTGGTGGAGGGGACTAGTGCCTGTGTTCTGGTGGATAAAGCTGGATCTTGTCTTTCAGGTGGGGAGGTCCACGTCTGGTTGTGTGTTTCAGGGTGTCTGTGGCCTTTTTATGATTTTAGGCAGCCCCTCTGCTAATGGATGGGGTTCTGTTCCTGTCTTGCTAGTTGTTGGCATGTGGTGTCCAGCACTGGAGCTTGCTGATCGTTCAGTGGAGCTGGGTCTTGGCATTGAGATGCAGATCTCTAGGAAATTTTCCCTGTTTGATATTACATGGAGATGGGAGGTCTCTTGTGCACCAGTGTCCTGAACTTGGCTCTCCCACCTCAGAGGCACATCCCTGATGCCTGGCTGGAGGACCAAGAGCCTGTCATCCACACGGCTCAGAATAAAATGGAGGAAAAAAAGAAAGAAACAATATTAAATTAAATCAAATTAAATTTAAAAGTTATTAAAAAATAATTATTAAAACGTTTTTTAATTGAAAAAACAAAGAAAGAAAGAAGAGAGCAACCAAACCAAAAAACAAATCCACCAATGATAACAAGTGCTAAAAACTATCCAAAAAAAAAAAAAAAAAGACAGACAGAACCCTAGGACAAACGGTAAAAGCAAAGCCATACAGACAAAATCACACACAGAAGCATACACATACACACTCACAAAAAGAGAAAAAGGGAAATAATATATATATATATATCGTTGCTCCCAAAAGTTCACCTCCTCAATTTGGGATGATTCGTTGCCTATTCAGGCATTCCACAGATGCAGGGTTCATCGAGTTGATTGTGGAGCTTTAATCCGCTGCTCCTGAGGCTGCTGGGAGAGATTTCCCTTTCTCTTCTTTGTTCGCACAGCTCCTGGGGTTCAGCTTTGGATTTGGACCTGCCTTTGCATGTAGGTCGCCGGAGGGCATCTGTTCTTCTCTCAGACAGGACGGGGTTAAAGGAGCAGCTGATTCCGGGGCTCTGGTTCACTCAGGCCGGAAGGAGGGACGGGTATGGAATGCGCAGTGAGCCTGAGGCAGCGGAGGCCGGTGTAATGTTGCATCAGCCTGAGGGGTGCCGTGTGTTCTCCAGGAGAAGTTGTCCCTGGATCACAGGACCCTGGCAGTGCCTGGCTGCACAGGCTCCTGGGAGGGGAGTTATGGAGAGTGACCTGTGCTTACACACAGGCTTCTTGGTGGCGGCAGCAGCAGCCTTAGCGTCTCATGCCTGTCTCTGGGGTCCGCGCTGATTGCCTCAGCCGCGCCCGTCTCTGGAGCTCCTTTAATCAGTGCTCTTAATCCCCTTTCCTCGTGTACCAGGAAAGAGGCAAGAAAAAGTCTCTTGCCTCTTCGGCAGCTCCAGACTTTTTCCTGCACTCCCTCCTGGCTAGCCGTGGCGCAATAGCCCCTTCAGGCTGTGTTCATGCCGCCAACCCCAGTCCTCTCCCTGGGATCCAACCGAAGCCCGAGTCTCAGCTCGCAGCCCCGCCTGCCCTGGTGGGTGAGCAGACAAGCCTCTCGGGCTGGTGAGTGCCGGTCGGCCCTGATCCTCTGTGTAGGAATCTTTCTGCTTTGCCCCCCACACCCCTGTTCCTGCACTCTCCTCCGTGGCTCTGAAGCTTCCCCCCTCTGCCACCCACAGTCTCCACCCATGAAGGGGCTTCCTAGTATGTGGAAACTTCTCCTCCTTCACAGCTCCCTCCCACTGGTGCAGGTCCCATCCCTATTCTTTTGTCTCTTTTTTCTTGTGCCCTACCCATGTACATGGGGAGTTTCTTGCCTTTTGGGAGGTCTGAGGTCTTCTGCCAGCGTTCAGTAGGTGTTCTGTAGCAGTTGTTGCACATGTAGATGTATTTCTGTTGTATTTGTAGGCAGGAAGGTGATCTCCACGTCTTACTCTTCCGCCATCTTGGAGCTCCTCAGAGCATGATTCTTTTAATGTAGTGTTGAATTTGGATTGCCCATATTTTGTTGAGAATTTTTGTGTTTATGTTCATCAGTGATATTGGCCTGTACTTTTTGTGTGTGTGGCATCTTTGTCTTGTTTTGGTATCAGGGTGATGGTGTCCTCATAGAGTGAGTTTGGGAGTGTTCCTTCCTCTACAATGTTTTGGAATTGTTTCAAAAGGATAGGTGTTAACTCTTCTCTAAATGTTTAATAGAATTCACCTGTGAAACCATCTGGTCCTGGACTTCTGTTTATGGGAGTTTTTCAATCACAGTTTCAATTTCAGTACTTGTGATTGTTCTGTTCATATTTTCTATTTCTTCCTGCTTCAGTTCTGGGAGATTGTATCTTTCTGAGAATTTTTCCATTTCTTCTAGGTTGTCCATTTTATTGGCATATAGCTGCTTATAGTAGGCGCTTATGATCCTTTGTATTTCTGTGGTGTCCATTGTAGCTTCTTTTTCATTCCTAATTTTATTGATTTGAGCCCTCTTCCTGTTTTTCCTTGGTGACTCTGGCTAAAGATACATCAATTTTATCTTTTCAAAGAACCAGCTTTTAGTTTCCTTGATCATTTCTATTGTTTTCTTCATCTCTATTTCATTTATTTCCACTCTGAACTTTATGATTTCTTTCCTTCTAATTTTGGGTTTTGCTTGTTCATCTTTCTCTGGTTGCTTTAGGTGTAAAGTTAGATTGTTTATTTGGGATTTTTCTTGTTTCCTGAGATGAGATAGTATTGCTATAAACTTCCATCTTAGAACTGCTTTTCCTTTGTCCCACAGGTTTTGGATCATCATGCTTTCGTTTTCATTTGTCTCTAGGTATTTATTTGATTTCCTCTTTGATCTCCTCAGTGATCTCTTGGTTGTTTAGTAGCATATTGTTTATCCTCCAGGTGTACGTGTTTTTGGAGTATTTTTCTTGTAGTTGATTTCTAATCTCATAGTGTTTTGGTCAGAAAAGATGCTTGCTAAGATTTCAATTTTCTTAAATTTACCAAGGGTCACTTTGTGGCCCAGCATGTGATCAATCCCAGGGAAAGTTCTGTGTGCACCTGAGAAGAATGACGTGTATTCTTCTATTTTTGGATGGAATGCTCTATAAATATCAATTAAGTCCATCTGGTCTAATGTGCCATTTAAGGCTTGTGTTTCCTTATTAATTTTCTCTCCGGATGATCTGTCCATTGATGAAAGTCGGGTATTAAAGCCGCTTATTATTTCTCCCTTTATGGCTGTTAGTATTTGCCTTATATATTGAGGTACTCCTATGTTGGGTACTTATATATTTACAATTGTTCTATCTTCTTCTTGGAGTGATCCTTTTATCATTATGTAGTGTCATTCTTTGTCTCTTGTAATAGTCTTTGTTTTAAAGTCTATTTTGTCTGATATGAGAATTGCTACTCCAGCTTTCTTTTGATTTCCATTTGCATGGAATACCTTTTTCCATCCCCTCACTTTCAGTCTGTATGAGTCCCTAGATCTGAAGTGGGTCTCTTGTAGACATCATATATATGGGTCTTGTTTATGTATCCATTCAGCCAGTCTGTGTCTTTTGGTTGGAGCATTTAATCCATTTACATTTAAGGTAATTATCAATATGTATGTTCTTGTTGCCATTTTGTTAATGGTTTTGGACTTGTTTTTGTAGGTCTTCCCTTTTTTTTTAAATATGCAATACAGTATTATTAACTATAATCAGTATTGCTGTATACTACATCTCCATGACTTGTTTGGTTTTCCCTTCTTTTGTGATTTGATGACTAACTTTACTGATGTGTTTGGATTCCTTATTCTTTGTGTGTGTGTCTACTGTAAACTTTCAGTTTATAGTTACCATGAGGTTTTGATATAGCAGTCTCAAATTATTCAAATGCATTGCATAAACCACAATTACTCAAATACAAACCCACTTTCTTATACCATTTTTGAGTTTTCCAGAGGATATTGAAGTTTGTCAGATATTGATCGGATCAATCAACTCTTTTCATATATTTATTATACTCTAATATACAAGTGGGCTTAGTCATCTGATGGCCAGTCCTCTGGTCTTCCTTTCCTGTAGATGCTATGGAGGCATCATGAATAGTTGTCACCATTCAGACTAGCCTCTTGTCTTTCCATATAAGAAGAATCACTTCTCCCTTCCATAAGAATGTCATTTCTCTCCTCTGTAGATTTTCAGATTGCTCCTTTAATAGGTTTGGTATACCATGATTTTCTCTTATAGTCCCACACACTCTGGTTTTATTTTCCAACAATATTTCAGATGTGGTCACACCGTTGTAACAATTGTCTTTGTAAATATGGTGCCATGAACCAAGATTAGGACCAATAATATTGTTTCTTGCAGTTTCTTTCCTTCACCCATGTAAATTTCAAGGTTGCATAGATCCAGTTTCACTTTCGCTAACTGTCCTGACCAAAATTCCATATTTTGTAAGTTTTCCAGGATTATAGGTTTTGAATCTGAGTTGTCCTCTCCACTTTATCATTACCTCCTCAAGTGATAGCTCTTATTTGGGTATATAGAGCGATTGAAATTTTGTAGAAAATAATCCAAAAGAGGTTTAACTTTTGAAATTCTATCTGCAGGAAGTGGAGTTTCCAAGTTATCATTTAAAGTGAAGAAATGTCATTATTTATTTGACGCTTCTTCTTGTCATAATCTTTGGAACGATGATAGGTGTTTAAAGTAAGGGATCAGTCAACCAATATTCTTTCCAGTGTGACTTTCTTATTTGTCCCATCAAAATTATTAATCCAAGAAACTTCTTCATGTCACTATTGGTTATATCAGTCCATTTTAAAGCCTTCTCATTCTTTTACAATAATATTCATTGTAACACCCTGTCATTGAAAGTGACATCATGAGGATGTCCATGAGAAACCATCCTCTTGTTTTTCTTTGCTTTGCAAGCCCTAATTTAGTAGAAAGAGTTTTTAATAATGAATTACACTAACTAAATTCTAGTTCTGTGTGCTCTTTGCTTTAATAAGTTTATTTTTCATTTGTATACAGGAGATGGTACTCTACAAGCATCCCACACAGGGCCTTTACGGTAAGAACATTTACATTTGAAACATTATTAAGCACCTGCTAATGGCTAGATATGAGGAAGCAAGTTGTTAGGTTGCAGAAATAAATAAAATATGGTCTCTGGCCTCAAGCTCACAGTCCAGTTTTACAATGCCTGTGAAAATTGATTTAATATTTATAAGATGCTATGGAAAGTAAAGTATTATTATTTTCCATTATTTAGCTACTGTAATGATTCCTGTATATAAAGGTCAGATTTCCAATTACACACAATATTGGAAAGGCATAAAATCAGAAGATAAAAGACCAAGTTGAGAAAAGCTGAACGTTCTAAGAGCACTCATCTCTCTCAGGAAGTGGTATTAGATGGGGGACAAAAAGGCAAGGGACTTTCTCATTGACTGAAAGCAGTAATACAAATTAATATCCGACCAGTGCTTTAAAGTTTATGAAGTGCAATCACAATATTTAGACCCACTTTGAAGGGATGACATCTAAACTCTGGTATTGTGGAAAGTAAGAAAAGGTAGAGAAAGAAGAAGAAAATAAATTTGACTGAAGACAACTAAGTGTAGAGAAGAGGTCAGGCCACCAACAAGTAAGAAATGAAAAGCAGACGCCAAATAAAGGCATCTTTGTTTTTTTCATAAGACAAACAGAATAAGAAAATAAAATAAATCTCCACCAGGTAAGACCAGTGTTCTCCCTTTATCAACCACCAATTACATCCTTGAGACAAGTCTGAATAATTGAGCATGTGAACATTAGTGAGATTGTGGTTACCACAACCATTGTAATATATCTGAATGTGCATCTCTTCATAAGAAAAACAGATTGTTTTTGTTTCTTCATATTTACTCTATGCCAAAAAGTGTTTTATAACTTTTAAATATAATAGCTCCTTTAATTCTTACAACCTTATGAATTATGACCTTTATCATCTGTATCTTACAAATGATGATACTGGGTCACTAACAGGTTAAGTAACCTATTAAAAGTTAAATGACTATTAAATGATATTAATTGTACTTCATTATAAATGATATGTGTACAATTTTTTAAAAAAATTATTCATTTATTTTGCTTTTAAAGAAAATAAACAGCTCTTATCTTGCTTTTAAAGAAAA
>NW_021703766.1:24766627-24861636 GCF_005190385.1 Monodon monoceros | reverse complement strand
TTGCTTTTAAAGAAAATAAACAGCTCTTATCTTGCTTTTAAAGAAAATAAACAGCTATTTTCAAGTTTTAAGTTTCACTTATTGGACTGCTCAGTGGTCTAGTATATATTTTTTTAAACCACTGGGTACTCAGTAATTATTTGATGAAAAATAAATGGCTTTTTCTGTACTGAGATTTCAGAAAGGCCTAAGATGTGAGCTCTGCATTTTTATGAGCTTCTAAAAGTTTCTGCCTTTTCCCACTGATGCCCCAAATTAAATATATCCAGTCAATCTGATTGAAATTCCCTTCTTCAAATTGAAATATTGTTTTTTAACTACTAACTAACTTTGAAGAGGATGCCAACATTTTCAAGTCTTCTACCTGGAAATTCAATGCTATTTTGGGATCTCTTGCCTATTTATTACTACCTATACTATTTCTTCTGCAATACTGGCCTCAGGAAGTAGACGCCCTGACCTTAATCCCCTATTTCTGAGACCAACTGGTGATGTAACAGGACCTGATACATGTGCAGGGGTCAGCAAGCATTTTCTGCAAAGAGCCAGTTGGTTTTAGGCTTTGCGTTATGGTGTCTGTGTCAGCCCTGCGACTTGGCCTTTGCATTGAATGTAGCTGTGGACAATACATAAACAAATGCCATGAGTATATTACAATAAAATTTTATTTACGGAAGCTGGCTGCCTGCAGATGTGGCCTGTGGGTTGTAATTTTCTGACCCCTGAATGCAACTGCAACAGAGAGAGCTCACCTGCACCTACAATAATAGTAATTGAATTTGGGTTCTATGTCTTTGATCTTTTTTTGGGTAGGCGTCTGAGATATCTGAAAGCGCACTCATGCACTGACCTGGAGGTTAGTGAGATGTGGACGACTATGCTTATGGGAAACCTATAAAGACTGGACAGATTTCAGGAGCAGAACTTGGGATGATGACATTCACTTCCTCTTTTGCTCAGTTTATTACTTCTTTAAGACTCTGAAGGGTTGTGTAATTTTACGTACTTGGTGGATTTCTCCATATAGTTCAGCTTATTGGCCTTTAGGCACTAGCTAAAATTGCTTTAAAAATGTAGATCTAAGAGTCTAGGAAAAGTGAGGATTCAGTTCATTGTATCTGCAGGAGCAAATAAAGGGAAAAATGGTGTCATGTAAAGATGCTGAGATGCTGCTACTTGGTGTCAGACAATGATATATTACTGTATTCTGGATCAGTTAATTTCTCTGAATCATCTTTCAACTATATTTTCAGGCTCTAGAGAAAATGGAGGTATACATGTGGTACCTACTGGGTTAAATGGTACTTACTCTTATTTCTTATAATCTGACCTTTATCAAGATCGACGAGGAGGCATTCCCGTTGCTTCAGCAAATCATGGAATGCCAAATCTGTGTTCACTCTCCCAAGTCCTCTTGTGATATGCTAGGCTATAATCATCTATCCCCTGGACTATCATCATGTTGGTTAAAGATCTAATCCTCTTGTGACTAATCTCAGACTTCAGGCACCATCAAGATATTTTGCCATCTAATTTGAGAATGCAGAGAAATTGTTCTGGGAAGAAAAGGCACAACAACTTAGGGTGCTATGAAATCACTATTCCTTTTGAGTTATTTTGCTTCAGAAACTAAGATCAGTCAATCACTTCATCATTAAGAAGAAACATGTTTTTCAAAGCACCAAACATAATATTAAGCCCTAGTGATAAAGCGTTGAATAGAATAGACATTACTATACTGTCTTAAAACTCGAGGGCCAGTGAGGAAGAAAAAAATATCTTACCTTGCTATGAACATATCTGAACCATGCCCACTGCCTTGTTTGTTTATTGCAGTGGATGATACCGCATGTCAGGAGGCTTCCCTGAGGAATGATGTTTAATCCAAGACCTGAAAGAGGAGTGGGGATCACCAGACAACGAAAAGGCAAGAACATTCTAATCAAATTCAATAGCACAGGTCAAGTTCTTGAGATGTGAGAGACAGAGACAGGGATGTAGAGATACAGAAGGAAGAGGAGAGGATGGGAGGGAACAGGAGAGGTGTTACAAGAAATGAGAGGTACAGTGAGACTGGAGGAGAAAGTCACATGGATGTTCTCAAAGATGAAAAGATGAGGCTACAGAGATGGGCAGGTGGAGCTCATCCAAGGTCTCGTAGCCACTTATTATAGAGGCTAAAAAAGGTGCCACTGAAGAGTTCTGAGCAGGAGAATGACAAACAGAATTGCATTTTGAAGTAATTATTGTGACTGGTATTTAGATAAAGGTGTGGACGAATAAAGACTGAAAGGAAGAAAAACAGCTTAAGGGCTCCATAGTATTTCTGGTAAAAATAGGAGAAGTGTTAAGAGAAGCAGATAAATACGTTTCAGGGTTTTAGCCATAGGTCGTTGCTGGCAAAGCTGGACACTGATAACATTTTCACTCCCCTACTGGGGTGTTTGTCATCCATGGAAGGTTTCTCCTTTCCTCCTCCCTTCTAGGGTTAGGGTAACAAGAGGGCAACGTCAGAATTTGGGGGATGAAAGATTTTAATGTTACTCTCACATCACCTCCCAATAAAGAATACCGTATATAACAGGACACACTAAGATGAAAATGCATTCACTAGTAAATGGTATGGAAATAAAATAGTTTTTCAAGCTTGAGTACATAATGGATCACCTGGGCACCTAAAAAACCTGATGCCTGGGATCTACTCTCAGAGATTCTGATTTAGTTGCTTTGGGGACACAGTCTGGAGGACAGGTTTTTTTCTTTTTTCCCCCCTCCAAATCCTCCAGGGTGATTCTTATGTTCATCCAAAGATCTAGAATTCCTAGAGTGAAGGACAGGTGGAGAACCACTGCTCTGTCATCACACTTCTTTCTTCTTTCCTATTTTTTCATGCCCAGTTCCCCTACCCAGCAAGGCTGTGGCCAGTTTCTATTCTAAACCAACTTCCAAATGATCTCTTTTTGGCTTTTTCTCCATGTTAAGGCTTGAGTTCTTCCAGCTATATTAGCATTTTTAAATTCCGGTATAAACGTAAAGTTTACCTTAAGTCATTTTTAAACTGCATAATTCAGTGGCTTTTCGTACATTCACAATGCTGTGCCTCCACCATCAGCATTGTTGTTAAAGGGCCTTTTGGAGCAAGGCAACAGAAGACAGATTTCGGGAAGCGTAGACCCACCTTAACATTAAGCCTACGAGCATAGGTAGGCTACTTCTTTTAGACTGACCTTGGCCTCTTCGAATTTGAAAACAATGACCTGAAGTACGTATGTCTGCTCTGCCCTTCTTTTAGCGATGAAGACTACCACAACCATGCTTGTTATAAGTACGAAATATCTTTGCAGCACATGCAGAAATGTACTTAGAAACGTTTACTCTGCATGAAATGAATGACTGTATCTTCTCATATTTAAATTCCACTGTCACAGGTTCGTTTCTCCAGAAGCAGATGCTGAGCTGGAGACTGGTGTGAAAGATGTATACTACAGATCAAAACCTGTAAAAGGAAGGAAGCAGGACTGAACAAGGGAGAGATTAAATGTGATTCGCTCTTGGCAAAATCTTGGCCAGTTCTTGTGGGGAGCCCTGGGACAAATAGTGAGTGTTGCCCATCATGATTGACTTTTGCTTGGACAAAGTGACTGGGCATTTCCAAGATCTTCCTCCAAGAAGTCTTGCCTTATCTATGAGAGACTTATTCTTTCTTCTGGTGACATACTGTAAGGTTTTGAAGGTGACCAACTGCGAGGCATCTTCATTTTCCTCATGTTATTAATCACAGGCCAACTCATGAGGCAATTCTACTCTTTCATCCTGTGTCCCTGCCAAAGATCATTAATGTGATCTTTTGTGCTGTCTCACAGTTCAGTGCACGTTTCCAAGCAAGCAGCTCCAGGCCATCTCAAATGCATGTAGATTAAGACACAATCGCCTTCCCTTGCAAACAGAAGTGCTCAAAAGTTGTTTATTAAAACAGGGCTTCCCTGGTGGCGCAGTGGTTGAGAGTCCGCCTGCCAATGCAGGGGACACAGGTTCGTACCCCGGTTTGGGAAGATTTCACATGCCGCGGAGTGGCTGGGCCCATGAGCCATGGCCTCTGAGCCTGCACGTCCGGAGCCTGTGCCCACATACCGAAAAAAAAAAAAAAGAAGAATTAAAACATAATGTCTCACTCTTCATTATCTGTCTACATACTCAAACATATCTTTTATCCTAAAGTAATGATACTCTAAGTTCTTTTAAACCTACATAGTGAGCTCCTTCAGGGAAGATACCATGGGTTTTCTGTCTTTGTATCCCTGGTACCTAATAGTGGTAATAATAGTAATAAGTAAGTTTATATTTCCAGCCACTGTTTGCATGTACTACTCTTTTTTAAAATTACTTAAAACAGTTCCATGAGGTATATAGAATTATTTACAGATTAGATAATTGGAGAGAAAAATACATTTTTGTAAGATTCGTAAGTTAGTTATAATAAAAACTACAAAAAACTATTGTAGGACAATAGTTAGGACAAAAAACTATTGGCTCCAAAGTTCACACTTCCTGTTGCTCTTCAATAGTGCTCACTGGATTTTGGATAGTTAGTTAGGAGGAAAAGAGGAAGGGAAGGCAGAAAGGAGACAGAGATCAACCGGACAGAGAGAATACACACATCTTGGTAAATATGTCACAGTAAAATTTTGAATAAAGACAACAGTTGGATGAATAACTAGGCGCCACTTTTAAAATGATGCAGAATGTGTGTTACTGCAAAAGAAAGCAAAAGGTACTTTGTAATACCAGAACAGAGGGCAGCCAATTGGAGTTTTGATTGTATACAAAAAATAAAAAGACAAACAAGGCAGAGATCTGAGAACTGGAGTGGAATGGGTCTGCGGTTTGAAATCAGGCACTTTTTGAACTTGATCTATTCTAGGGAGGCAGTGAGGGCACGTCATAAGGAAGGCGGCACTATGGAAGAGAGAGGATTCAGCATTTGATAAAGCAAGTTCTGAAATTTCTTCTACTCATGTTATCATTGACTGCTGAGGACTTTGGTCTTATCTCTTTGAAAACATAAAAGAAGGCTAATTCATTTTAAAAGCAATGTTCTATTTGTCCCTCTGCAGTCCACTCAATGAGTTAATGTATTTAGAAAGCTTTTATCATGGAGACAGCTTGGTTTCTCCCTTCCTCATACTAAGTAAATTTCAGTGAATTAAATGACAGAAAGCCATCTGCTTTCTATAAATAAGCTCCTCTAATACCTGGCAAATCTTAAAAGTCAAGCTGACAACGAATCTCAGCATGATCAGTGATCCAGACTGTATAATTCATCTTCTGCTGAGGGATACTGGTCTTGTTGTGGTCAACAGGAAGAGGATATGTCCACGTTTCTGACTTGGAGGTCACCGTTTTATAGGAAATTCAATTTTACTCTGATAATCATTGCACATGCTGTTCCAACTGTCAGGATTAAGTATTTTCTGCTACAATTTGAGACAACCTACGCATCCTTAAATAGTCGTCTCAAATGCATCTTCCTCATGACAGCTGCTCTAATTCATTTGTAGACAATTTATTATTTTCATCATTATTTTCACAATAATAAACTTATTGGTAGTAATCATAATTATCATTTAATTATTAAGAAATTAATATGGGCTAGCCATTTACATGCATCGTCTACATTAATTTCTCATGACAACTCTTGGAGATAAATACAAATATCACCTTAATTAACTGTATGAGGAAAGTAGGGCAGAGAACAGTTTAAAAATTCCCCCAAACAGATACTTAATGACGGAACAAAGTGTGGGACCAGAGCAACATGAAATCAAAAGTATTTGTGTTAATCACTATGCCATGAACGTGCAAGTACAGCACTTTCCTAATTATAGTATTTATATTTATGTATATATCCATCTACCCCAATAAAATAGAAATGCCTTGAGTGGTGAGACCATGTGTCATTCATTTTTGTTTTAGCATCCTTTACAATAATGAGTGGCCTATAGAAGATATTCAATTAAACTTTTCTAAGCCTCTTTTCCAATTTACAGGTGAGAGACTAGTAATAACAGGCACATTACAATTTGTTAAGAGGGTTCTATTAATTATCATATTAAGATTTTAAGAGTTGTTCCTGTCATATAAGAAGTTTGTAATAAATAGTAACTACACAAAGGAGGTTGGGACTAAGTCTCAGTAGAAATGTGTGAGATCTTTCTGATAAGATGATGACTTCGGGATAGTTAGAAGAAAAGTTTATTTGTGCTACCACTCCTAAGAATATTTGCCTGGAGAACTGACAGGATCTTCTGTGTGGACTAACTTGTACATCGGGTAGCGGTTCAGTAAAAAAAAAAAAAAATCCCAAAAAAGAGGATTCCTAGAAAGTTTGTGTTCTACATGACAACATGCATCATAGGTATCATGGGGAAGACAGCAGGATTCTGGAGCTTTGCTGCCTGTGTCCTGAGAAGTCATGTGTATCTGTTCTTCTCTCCTCCATAGGCTTAAGTTGGTGACTGTCTCTGTGGCTATGACCTGTCCCTATTGCTTTTCTATTTAACAAATATTTATTGAGTTTCTCCTCCACGCTAGGAACTGCCAGGCACTAGATATACTGTGGTAAGAAACAGGAAGAGCCCAGCCCTCACGAAGATTACAACCAGCTGTTACCTTTCATGGACTCTCCTTTTTATGTTTTGGTTTGTCTCTGTCCTTAGTAAGGATGTTATATAAAAACTGTATATTCTAGGTGGACTTGGTTTAGTAACCATAAATCCAAACCTTTCTGGGCAGTGCCTTGATTTCCTAACATCAACAATTGATCATATTAATTCTAAAAATGTTTTAGAAATTCCAGTACTCCTCTATCCTTTTACATGTGGAAACACAAGTTGTTAGTTTCTGATTTGGTATTTGTAGTCTTTGTTGGGATGGGTCAATTGCAAGGTCTTTACAATGAATGAAACCAGAAGAAGTGGAAGTGGACAGTAGCATTCAGGAGGCCAAAATAGTGTGTGATGAAAGATACTAGGAGAGCATTTTCAGACATAAAACACAAGGCAAGGACCTCAACCCTCCTATATGCCCAAGGAAGACACAGTACCTCAGTCACTTAGTGCAAAATATTCCACTGATATATTGTTTCTGGTCTTTCATATATAATTCACTTCCATACTCTATGGTAAATTGCTATATATTAAGAATGTTATTCAGAAAAAAAAAAAAGAGAGAGAGAGAGAGAGAAAGAGACCTGAATTGAGTAGGAGTAGAGAAGACCAAGAATAGAAACTGTGGTTCGGACATATAGGGAAAAAAGCCTAAGTTTAGTTCCATTTTATTCATAAAACATTATGAGTCTAGATCAACAGAATTCATTGAGTTGGATGTTGTGGATTAAGACGGTGGAACAGAAGGTCATGGAGTTCACCTCCTCCCACAAATACATCAAAAATACATCTACATGTGGAACAATTCTCACAGGATACCTACTGAACACTGGCAGAAGATCTCATACAACCAAAACTGCAAGAAATATGATTAACATGTAACTGGGTAGGAAGAAAGAAAAAAGGAATTGGTAAGGGACCTGTGCCCCTGTGAGGTAGCTGTGAAAGAAGAAATGTTCCCTCACCCTGGGAACTGCCTTGATCAGCTGGGAGATCAGCCAGGACAGAAAGGTAGCTTCAGAAGCTTGGAGGTGAGTGCAGCAGCCAGCTTGCAGCAGGCAGAACAGAGAGAGACCAGGATAGATGGTCCTAGCCACCTCGCTGTACTCCCCAGCCTGAGATGCGTGTCTGCTGGTATAGGGGGGCTGGGTGCTGAAACTCAGGCTTCAGTGGACAGAGTTGGGTGGAGGACTGAGGTTGATTGTGCAGAGACAGCCTGAAGGTGCTGGAGTATGGCCCAGGCCACAATTGGGGGTGTACGTAGGACAGAGCCCCAGTCCACCATAGAAGCCCCATTGTTAACACCTGTGTGATGGAAGAGGTGGGGCCCCACCATAGCAGCCTCATTTTCCCCATGCTCACAGTGGGCGCCAATCTGCCTCTACAGACAACAGCCAGCTGTTGCCCATACACGGAAGCAGGGCTGAAATCCGAGCAAATCCCCATGGACTGTGCAACCACAGAAGCCAGGCTGAAATCTGAGCCCTGTTCAGTGGCTTTGTGACTTTGGTGGATTTACTCCACTTTGTGAGCTCAGTGCCTGCGGCACATCTGAGCAGATTACTAGTGCTCCTGTTGCTGGGGCAGGTCCAGAGTCAGCAGCTGCAGGCTTGGTGGGTACGTGCACCAGGAGGCATGTCCTGAGTCTGGGCTGATTCCATAGCTCCCATGGTAAGTCCAAGTGTGCAGATATGCATGACTGTGGTGGGTTCTGGTGCCTGACTTCGGTGTATCTGTCCTAGTGGCTTTGTGAGTACAGCATCTGAGGGACACCCAGGCCCATTGCCTCATCCCCATGGCTAAGGCAGGGCAAAGGGCAGTGCCAACAACAGTGTAGTTTGTGAGCCCACACAATGAGTGACAGATGACACCACAGAAAGCACTAACCGGTGGACAGCATCTCCAGAGGAATTGTCAGTGGCTCCTCTCTCAGTGGGAGAGCTCCAGTCCTGCTTACACCACACCACAGCTCAGAAAGAGATCTGGGGGCTTCTACTGCAAAAACTGGAGAGCAGACCCTGCCCCCAACAGGGTTGTGACAGCCACAAAACAAAGAGGAAGTGCTGCTCAACATCTAGTGCAGGCTCTGGTCACCACAACACCAACCACACCCCCTATCAAAGGGATAATAGCCGGCACACATTGAGGAAAAATGTGATCCATACTAAAAACAGCCCTCACACGAAAAATATGACTGACACAGGCTACATAGGGACATTCCCACATAAAACAGCCCTTCAAGACCACAGTAGATAAGTTTCTCATAAATTCATAGAGTCAGAGAAATTGCAGCTCTATTTACAATAGCCTGGAAATGGAAACAACCTAAGTGTCCATCATTTGATGAATGGATACAGAAGATGTGGCACATATATACAATGGAATATTAGCCATAAAAAGAAACGAAATTGAGCTATATGTAATGAGGTGGATGGACCTAGAGTCTGTCATACAGAGTGAAGTAAGTCAGAAAGAGAAAGACAAATACCATATGCTAACACATATATATGGACTTTAAGAAAAAAAAAAAGGTCATGAAGAACCTAGGGGTAAGACAGGAATAAAGACACAGACCTACTAGAGAATGGACTTGAGGATATGGGGAGGGGGAAGGGTAAGCTGTGATGGAGCGAGAGAGTGGCATGGACATATATACACCACCAAGAGTAAAATAGATAGCTAGTGGGAAGCAGCCGCATGGCACAGGGAGATGAGCTCAGAGCTTCGTGATCACCTAGAGGGGTGGGATAGGGAGGGTGGGAGGGAGGGAGATGCAAGAGGGAAGAGATATGGGAACATATGTATAGCTGATTCACTTTGTTATAAAGCAGAAACTAACACACCATTGTAAAGCAATTATACTCCAATAAAGATGTAAAAAAATAAAATGAAGAAGCAGAGGAACCACTCCCAATTAAAACACCAACAGAAATCCCCTTAAAGAACAAACAATGAAAGACTCTCCTGTCTAGTAGGTCCCAAATTCAAAAAGGAGGTAATAAAAATACTGAAGGAATTAAGAAAGGCTATGGATAGAAATGCAGATCACTGTAACAAGGAACTAGGAATTATAAAGAGGAGCCAATTAAAATTAGAAAATTCATTTGCCGAGATGAAAGCTGAGCTAAAGGCAATAAATAGCAAACTAAATAATACAGAACAATGAATAAATGATCTGGAAGATAGAAGAACGGAAATCACCAAATCAGAACAGCAGACAGGGGGCTTCCGGGAAGATGGCGGAATAGTAAGATGTGGAGATCACCTTCCTCCCCACAGATACACCAGAAATACATCTACACGTGGAACAGCTCCTACAGAACACCTACTGAACACTGGCAGAAGACCTCAGACCTCCCAAAAGGCAAGAAAACACCCCCATGTACCTGGGTAGGGCAAAAGAAAAAAGAATAAACAGAGACAAAAGGATAGGGACGGGACCTGCACCAGTGGGAGGGAGCTGTGAAGGAGGAAAGGTTTCCACACACTAGGAAGCCCCTTTGTGGGCAGAGACTGCGGGTGGCGGAGGGGGAAAGCTTCAGAGCCGCAGAGGAGAGCACAGCAACAGGGGTGCAGGGGGCAAAGCGGCGAGGTTCCCGCACACGGGATCAGTGCCGACTGGCACTCACCAGCCCGATAGGCTTGTCTGCTCCCCTGGCGCAGTGCGCGGGGCTGGGAGCTGAGGCTCGGGCTTTGGTTGGATCCCAGGGAGAGGACTAGGGTTGGCGGCGTGAACACAGCCTGCAGGGGGTTAGTGCACCACAGCTGGCCAGGAGGGAGTCCGGGGAAAAGTCTGGACCTGCCGAAGAGGCAAGAGACTTTTTCTTCCCTCTTTGTTTCCTGGTGCACGAGGAGAGGGGATTAAGAACGCTGCTTAAAGGAGCTCCAGAGACGGGCGCGAGCCGCGGCTAAAAGCGCGGACCCCAGAGACAGGCATAAGATGCTAAGGCTGCTGCTGCTGCCACCATGAAGCCTGTGTGCGAGCACAGGTCACTATCCACACACCCCTTCTGGAGAGCCTGTGCAGCCTGCCACTGCCAGGGTCCCATGATCCAGAGACAACTCCCCCAGGAGAACGCATGGCGTGCCTCAGGCTGGTGCAATGTCACGCCGGCCTCTGCCGCTGCAGGCTCGCCCCGCACTCCGTGCCCCTCCCTCCCCCCGGCCTGAGTGAGCCAGAGCCCCCGAAACAGGGGCTCCTTTAACCCCGTCCTGTCTGAGCGAAGAACAGACGCCCTCTGGCGACCTACACACAGAGGTGGGGCCAAATCCAAAGCTGAGCCCCTGGGAGCTGTGAGAACAAAGAAGAAACAGGGAAATCTCTCCCAGCAGGCTCAGAAGCAGCGGATTAAAGCTCCACAATCAACTTGATGTACCTGCATCTGTGGAATACATGAATAGACAACGAATCATCCCAAATTGAGGAGGTGGACTTTGAGAGCAAGATTTATGAGTTTTTCCCCTTTTCCCCTTTTTGTGAGTGTGTATGTGTATGCTTCTGTGTGAGATATTGTCTGTATAGCTTTGCTTCCACCATTTGTCCTAGGGTTCTATCCATCCATTTTTATTTGTTTTAATTTTTTTTTAATAATTATTTTTTATTTTAATAACTTTATTTTATTTTACTTTATCTTCTTTCTTCTTTCTTTCCTTCCTTCCCTCCTATAGACAACAAATCATCCCAAATTGATGAGGTGGACTTTCAGAGCAAGATTTATGATTTTTTCCCCCTTTCCTCTTTTTGTGAGGGTGTATGTGTATGTTTCTGTATGAGATTTTGTCTGTATAGCTTTGCTTCCACCACTTGTCCTAGGGTTCTATCCGTCCGTTTTTTATTTTATTTTTCTTTAATTTTTTTCTTAATATTTATTTATTTCAATAACTTTATTATATTTTACTTTATTTTACTTTATCTTCTGTCTTTCCTTTTTCCTTCCTTCCCCCCACCTCCCTCCCTCCCTCCCTTCCTCCTTTCTTTCTTTCCCTCTTTTCTTCTTTCTTTCTTTCTTTCTTCTTCTACTAATTCTTTCTTTCTACTTCTTCTCCCTTTTATTCTGAGCCATGTGGATGAAAGGCTCTCAGTGCTGCAGCCAGGAGTCACTGCTGTGCCTCTGAGGTGGGAGAGCCAACTTCAGGACGCTGGTCAACAAGAGACCTCCCAGCTCCACATAATATCAAATGGCGAAAATCTCCCAGAGATCTCCATCTCAATGCCAGCACCCAGCTTCACTCAACAACCAGCAAGCTACAGTGCTGGACACCCTATGCCAAACAACTAGCAAAACAGGAACACAACCCCACCCATTAGCAGAGAGGCTGCTTAAAATCATAATAAGGCCACAGACACCCCAAAACACACCACCAGACGTGGACCTGCCCACCAGAAAGACAAGATCCAGCCTCATCCACCAGAACACAGGCATTAGTCCCCTCCACCAGGAAGCCTACACAACCCACTGAACCAACCTTAGCCACTGGGGATAGACACCAAAAACAGTGGGAACTACGAACCTGCAGCCTGCAAAAAGGAGACCCCAAACACAGTAAGATAAGCAAAATGAGAAAACAGAAAAACACACAGCAGCTGAAGGAGCAAGATAAAAACCCACCAGACCTAACAAGTGAAGAGGAAATAGGCAGTCTACCTGAGTAAAAATTCAGAATAATGATAGTACAGATGATCCAAAATCTTGGAAATAGAATAGACAAAATGCAAGAAACATTTAACAAGGAACTAGAAAAACTGAAGATGAAACTAACAACGATGAACAACACAATAAATGAAATGAAAAATGCTCTAGATGGGATCAATAGCAGAATAACTGAGGCAGAAGAACGGATAAGTGACCTGGAAGATAAAATAGTGGAAATAACTACTGCAGAGCAGAATAAAGAACAAAGAATGAAAAGAATTGAGGACAGTCTCAGAGACCTCTGGGACAACATTAAACGCACCAACATTCGAATTATAGGGGTTCCAGAAGAAGAAGAGAAAAAGAAAGGGACTGAGAAAATATTTGAAGAGATTATAGTTGAAAACTTCCCTAATATGGGAAAGGAAATAGTTAATCAAGTCCAAGAAGCACAGAGAGTCTCATACAGGATAAATCCAAGGAGAAACACGCCAAGACACATATTAATCAAACTGTCAACAATTAAATACAAAGAAAACATTAAAAGCAGCAAGGGAAAAGCGACAAATAACACACAAGGGAATCCCCATAAGGTTAACAGCTGATCTTTCAGCAGAAACTCTGCAAGCCAGAAGGGACTGGCAGGACATATTTAAAGTGATGAAGGAGAAAAACCTACAACCAAGATTACTGTACCCAGCAAGGATATCATTCAGATTTCATGGAGAAATGAAAACCTTTACAGACAAGAAAAAGCTGAGAGAGTTCAGCACCACCAAACCAGCTCTATGACAAATGCTAAAGGAACTTCTTTAGGCAAGAAACACAAGAGAATGAAAAGACCTACAATAACGAACCCAAAACAATTTAGAAAATGGGAATAGGAACATACATATCGATAATTACCTTAAACGTAAATGGAATAAACGCTCCCACCAAAAGACACAGATTGGCTGAATGGATACAAAAACAAGACCCATATATTTACTGTCTACAAGAGACCCATTTCAGACCTAGAGACATATACAGACTGAAAGTAAGAGGATGGAAAAAGATACTTCATGAAAATGGAAACCAAAAGAAAGCTGGAGTAGCAATTCTTATATCAGAGAAAATAGACTTAAAAATAAAGACTATTAGAAGAGACAAAGAAGGACACTACATAATGATCAAGGGATCGATCCAAGAAGATATAACAATTGTAAATATTTATGCACCCAACATAGGAGCACCTCAATACATAAGGCAAATACTAACAGCCATAAAAGGGGAAATCGAGTGTAACACATTCATAATAGGGGACTTTAACACCCCACTTTCACCAATAGACAGATCATCCAAAATGAAAATAAATAAGGAAACACAAGCTTTAAATGATACATTAAACAAGATGGACTTGATATTTATAGGACATTCCATCCAAAAACAACAGAATACACATTTTTCTCAAGTGCTCATGGAACATTCTCCAGGATAGATCATATCTTGGGTCACAAATCAAGCCTTGGTAAATCTAAGAAAATTGAAATCGTATCAATTATCTTTTCTAACCACAACGCTATGAGACTAGATAACAATTACAGGAAAAGATCTGTAAAAAATACAAACACATGGAGCCTAAACAATACACTACTTAATAACGAAGTGATCACTGAAAAAATCAAAGAGGAAATCAAAAAATACCTAGAAACAAATGACAATGGAGACACGACGACCCAAAATCTATGGGATGCAGCAAAAGCAGTTCTAAGAGGGAAGTTTATAGCAATACAAGGCCACCTCAAGAAACAGGAAACATCTCGAATAAACAACCTAACTTGCATCTAAAGCAATTAGAGAAAGAAGAACAAAAAAACCCCAAAAGTTAGCAGAAGGAAAGAAATCATAAAGATCAAAACAGAAATAAATGAAAAAGAAATGAAGGAAATGATAGCAAAGATCAAAAAAACTAAAAGCTGGTTCTTTGTGAAGATAAACAAAATAGATAAACCATTAGCCAGACTCATCAAGAAAAAAAGGGAGAAGACTCAAATCAATACAATTAGAAATGAAAAAGAAGTAACAACTGACACTGCAGAAATACAAAAGATCATGAGAGATTACTACAAGCAACTCTATGCCAATAAAATGGACAACCTGGAAGAAATGGACAAATTCTTAGAAATGCACAACCTGCCAAGACTGAATCAGGAAGAAATAGAAAATATGAACAGACCAATCACAAGCACTGAAGTTGAAACTGTGATTTAAAATCTTCCAAAAAACAAAAGCCTAGGACCAGATGGCTTCACAGGCAAATTCTATCAAACATTTAGAGAAGAGCTAACACCTATCCTTCTCAAACTCTTCCAAAATATAGCAGAGGGAGGAACAGTACCCAACGCATTCTACCAGGCCACCATCAACCTGATACCAAAACCAGACAAGGATGTCACAAAGAAAGAAAAAAACAGGCCAATATCACTGATGAAAGTAGATGCAAAAATCCTCAACAAAATACTAGCAAACAGAATCCAACAGCACATTGAAAGGATCATACACCATGATCAAGTGGGGTTTATTTCAGGAATGCAAGGATTCTTCAATATATGCAAATCAATCAATGTGATACACCATATTAACAAATTGAAGGAGAAAAACCACATGATCATCTCAATAGACGCAGAGAAAGCTTTCGACAAAATTCAACACCCGTTTATGATAAAAACCCTGGAGAAAGTTGGCTTAGAGGGAACTTTCCTGAACATAGTAGAGGCCATATATGACAAACCCACTGCCAACATCATCCTCAATGGTGAAAAACTGAAAGCATTTCCACTAAGATCAGGAACAAGACAAGGTTGCCCACTCTCACCACTCTTATTCAACATACTGTTGGAAGTTTTAGCCACAGCAATCAGAGAGGAAAAGGAAATAAAAGGAATCCAAATCGGAAAAGAAGAAGTAAAGTTGTCACTGTTTGCAGATGACATGATACTATGCATAGAGAATCCTAAAGGTGCTACCAGAAATCTACTAGAGCTAATCAATGAATTTGGTAAAGTAGCAGGATACAAAATTAATGCACAGAAATGTCTTGCATTCCTATACACTAAAGATGAAAAATCAGAAAGAGAAATTAAGGAAGCACTCCCATTTAACATTGCAACAAAAAGAATAAAATACCTAGGAATAAACCTACCTAAGGAGACAAAAGACCTGTATGCAGAAAACTGTAAGGCACTGATGAAAGAAATTAAAGATGATACAAACAGATGGAGAGATATACCATGTTCTTGGATTGGAAGAATCAACATTGTGACAATGTCTATACTACCCAAAGCAATCTACAGATTCAGTGCAATCCCTATTAAACTACCAATGGCATTTTTCACAGAGCTAGAACAAAAAAGTTTCACAATTTGTATGGAAACACAAAAGACCCCGAATAGCCAAAGCAATCTTGAGAACGAAAAACGGAGCTGGAGGAATCAGGCTCCCTGACTTCAGACTATACTACAAAGCTACAGTAATCAAGACAGTATGGTACTGCCACAAAAACAGAAATATAGATCAATGGAACAGGATAGAAAGCCCAGAGATAAACCCACACACATATGGTCACCTTATCATTGATAAAGGAGGCAGGAATGTACAGTGGAGAAAGGACAGCCTCTTCAATAAGTGGTGCTGGGAAAACTGGACAGGTACATGTAAAAGTATGAGATGAGATCACTCCCTAACACCATACACAAAAATAAGCTCAAAATGGATTAAAGACCTAAATGTAAGGCCAGAAACTGTCAAACTCTTAGAGGAAAATATAGGCAGGACACTCTATGACATAAATCACAGCAAGATCCTTTTTGATTCACCTCCTAGAGAAATGGAAATAAAAACAAAAATAAACAAATGGACCTAATGAAACTTGAAAGCTTTTTCACAGCAAAAGAAACCATAAACAAGACCAAAAGACAACCCTCAGAATGGGAGAAAATATTTGCAAATGAAGCAGCTGACAAAGGATTAATCTCCAAAATTTATAAGAAGCTCATGCAGCTTAGTAACAAAAAAACAAACAACCCAATCCAAAAATGGGCAGAAGACCTAAATAGACGTTTCTCCAAAGAAGATATACAGACTGCCAACAAACAGATGAAAGAATACTCAACATCACTAATCATTAGAGAAATGCAAATCAAAACTACAATGAGATATCATCTCACACCAGTCAGAATGGCCATCATCAAAAAAATCTAGAAACAGGGCTTCCCTGGTGGTGCAGTGGTTGAGAGTCCGCCTGCTGATGCAGGGGACATGGGTTCGTGCCCCAGTCCGGGAAAATCCCACATGCCACGGAGTGGCTGGGCCTGTGAGCCATGGCCGCTGAGCCTGCATGTCCAGAGCCTGTGCTCCACAACTGGAGAGGCCACAACAGTGAGAGGCCCGCGTACCGCAAAAAAAAAAAAAAAAAATCTAGAAACAATAAATGCTGGAGAGGGTGTGGAGAAAAGGGAACCCTCTTGCACTGTTGGTGGGAATGTAAATTGATACAGCCACTGTGGAGAACAGTATGGAGGATCCTTGAAATACTACAAATAGAACTACCATATGACCCAGCAATCCCACTACTGAGAAAACCATAATTCAAAAAGAGTCATGTACCAAAATGTTCATTCCAGCTCTATTTACGATAGCCCAGAGATGGAAACAACCTAAGTTTCCATCATCGGATGAATGGATAAAGAAGATGTGGCACATATATACAATGGAATATTACTCAGCCATAAAAAGAAACGAAATTGAGCTATTTGTAATGAGGTGGATAGACCTAGAGTCTGTCATACAGAGTGAAGTAAGTCAGAAAGAGAGAGACAAATACCATATGCTAACACATATATATGCAATTTAAGAAAAAAAAATGTCATGAAGAGCCTAGGGGTAAGACAGGAATAAAGACCTGTGTCCTTCTAGAGAATGGACTTGAGGATATGGGGAGGGGGAAGGGTAAGCTGTGACAAAGCAAGAGAGAGGCATGGACACATATACACTACCAAACGTAAGGTAGATAGCTAGTGGGAAGCAGCCGCATAGCACAGGGAGATCAGCTCGGTGCTGCTTTGTGACCTCCTGGAGGGGTGGGATAGGGAGTGTGGTAGGGAGGGAGATGCAAGAGCAAAGAGATATGGGAACATATGTATATATATAACTGATTCATTTTGTTGTAAAGCAGAAACTAACACACCATTATAAAGCAATTATACTCCAATAAAGATGTTAAAAAAAAAGAACAGCAGACAGAAAGATGAAAGAAAGTGAAAGCAATATACAAGATGTATGGTATAATATAAAGTGAGCCTATCTACACATAATAGGGATCCCAGAAAAAGAATAAAGAGAAAAGGGGATCAGAAATGTATTTGAGAGCTTCCCTGGTGGCACAGTGGTTGAGAGTCCGCCTGCCGATACAGCGGACATGGGTTTGTGCCCCGGTCCGGGAAGATCCCACATGCCGCAAAGCGGCTGGGCCCATGAGCCATGGCTGCTGGGCCTGTGCGTCCAGAGCCTGTGCTCCTCAACGGGAGAGGCTACAACAGTGAGAGGCCCGCATACCGCAAAAAGAAACAAAAAAAATGTATTTGATGCAATTATGGCTGAAAACATCCCAAACCTAAAGAAGGAAGCAGATATCCAGGTATGGGAATCAGGGAGGGTTCCAAACAAGATGAACCCAAACAGACCTACACCAAGACATATTATAATTAAAATGGCAAATGTTAAAGAGAGGATCATAAAGCCAGCAGGAAAACAAAAAACAAAACAAAAAGCAAAGAGTTAATTACAAGTGAAACCCCAAAGGGCTATCAGCTGATTTCTCTACAGAAACATTGCAGGCCAGAAGGGAGCAGCAAACTATATTCAAAGTCCTGAAAAGGAAAAACCTGCAACCTAGGATATTCCACCCAGCAAGATTATCATTTAAAATAGGAGACAGAAAGAATTTCTCAAACAAAAAGTAAAACAATACAGCAATACTAAACCTATCCTAAAAGAAATATTGAAAGGTCTTGTCTAAATAGAAAAGAATCAATAATCTATAGGAAAATCACAGTTGGAAAACAAAACACTTAAATAAGCCAGTAGGTAGATTAAGAAAATATTTTTTGTGTGAAAGTGATAACTACAATGTACAGAAAAGGCTAAACATCAAAATGTAAAAGAGGACCTGAAAATCATAAAATGTGGGACAGAGGCATAAGAAAATGTAGATTTTTTTTTAAAGAATGCGTTTGAGGCTTTATGACTACCAGTCTAAAGCAAGTAGATATAGTAAGTTTACATACTTGAAAAACAGGGTAACCACAAATCTAAAAACATACAATAGAGTCACACAAAAAAAGAGAGAGAGAGAACTCAAGCAAAAGGAAAAACAAAGAAGAAATACAAAATCAACTGGAAAACAAGGTTTAAAATGATAATAAATATGTGTCTATCAATAGTTACCTTAAATGTCAATGGACTAAGTGCCCCAATCAAAAGACAGAGCTGCAGATTGGCCAAAAAAACAAAAGCCTACAACATGCTGCCTACAAAAGACCCACTTATGGGCGAAGGACACACATAGATTGAAAGTGAGGGGATAGAAAAAGATATTTCATGCAAATAGAAATGACAAGAAAGTGGGGGTAGCAATACTCATCAGAAAAAATAGACTTTAAGACAAAAGCCATAAAGAAAAAGGACAGTGTATAATGACACAAGGATCAATACAAGAAGAGGATATTACACTTGTTAACATATATGCACCCAATATAAGAGCACAAAAATACATAAAATACTAACAGACATAGGGGAGAAGTTGACAGGAAAAAAGTAATAGTAGGAGACTTCAACACCCCACTTACATCAATGGACAAATCTTTCAGACAGAAAAGAATAAGGCAACAGAGATGCTAAATTACACAACAGTTGGACTTAAATTGATATTTTCAGGACATTGCATCCAAAAAAGTATATACACGCATTCTTTTTAAGTGCACATGGAACATTCTCTAGGATAGACCACATACTAAGACAAAAAACAAGCCTCAACCAATTTAAGAGGATAAACATTATTTCAAGCATCTTTTCTGACCACAATGGCATGAAACTCAAAATCAACCGCAGAAAGAGAAACAAGAAAAAATGATTACATAGAGACTAAAATCATACTACTAAAACAAAAAAAAAAACAACAAAAATATGGTAAACAATGTAATCAAAGAGGAAGTTAAAAGATACCTTGAGACAAATAACAATGAAAACACAACCATACAAAATCTATGGAATACAGCAAAAGCAGTCCTAAGAGGACAGTTCATAGCTATACAGGCCTGCCTCAAGAAAAATCTCAAATAAACAACCTAACCCACCACTTAAAAGAATTAGAAAAAAACAAAAAATAAAACCTAAAGTCAACAGAAGGAAGGAAATAATAAAGATCAGATGGGAAATAAAATAGGGATTTTTAAAAATACAAAAGAAAATAAATAAAACCAAGAGCTGCTTCTTTGAAAGGGTAAACAAAACCAAGAAACCTCTACCCAGGTTCACCAAGAAGAAAAGAGAGAGGACCCAAATAAACAAAACAAGAAATCAAAGAGGAGAAACAACAGCCAATACTACAGAAATACAAAAAGAAAAGAAGAACATAAGAGAATGCTATGAACAATTATATGCCAGCAAATTGGAAACCTAGAGGAAATAGACAAGTTTCTGGAAACATACAGCCCACTGAAACTGAATCTAAAAGAAATAGATAATTTGAACAGACTGATTGCTAGAATTGAAATATAATCTGTAAACAAACAAACAAAAAAACTCCCTGCATATAGAAGTCCAGGATTGGATGGCTTCACTGGGGAATTCTAACCAACATACAAAGAAGAAAGTATCCTTCTCAAAGTCTTCCAAAAGATCAAAGAGGAGGGAACACTGCCAAAGACATTCTATGAAGCCACCATCACACTGATACCAAAACCAGACAAAGATACCACCAAAAAAGAAAATTACAGGCCAATATCCCTGATGAATACAGATGTGAAAATTCTCAACAAAATATTAGCAAACCAAATCCAACAACACATAAAAAAGATCATACACCATGACCAAGTGGGATTCATCCCAAGTTCAGAAGGATGGTTCAACATATGCAAATCAATATGATACACCACATCAACAAAAGACAAAAACCACATGATCATTTCAATAGATGAGCAGAAAAAGCATTTGATAAAAGTCAACATCCATTCATAATAAAAACACCAAAGTGGGTATAGAGGGAACATATCTCAATATAATAAAAGCTATTTATTATCAAGCCCACAACCAACATAATACTTAATGGTGAAAAGCTGAAAGCCTTTCTGCTGAAATCTGGAACAAAACAAGGATACCACTCACACCACTTCTTTTCAATACACTACTGGAAGTCCTAGCCACAGCAGGCAAACAAGAAAAAGAAATAAAACGTACCCAAACTGGAAAAGAAGAGGTAAAATTGTCATTATATGCAGATGACATGATACTATATATAGAAAACCCTAATGACTCCACACAAAAATTACTAGAACTGATAAAAGATTTCAGTAAGGTAGCAGGGTACAAGATAAACATACAGAAAGCTGTTTATTTCCTTACACTACAATTAAATATCAGAAAGAAAAAGTAAAGGAAAAAGAAGTCTTTTAAAATTGCATTTTAAAAAAAAAAAAACTAGGAATAAATCTAACCAAGGAGGTGAAAGGCTTGTATGATGAGAACTATAAAACAGTGATAAAGGAAACTGAAGATGATTCAAAGAAACTGAAAGATATCCTATGCTTTTGGACTGGAAGAATTAATATTGTTAAAATAGCAATACTACCCAAGCAATTTACATATTTAATGCATCCTTATCAAATTATCAATGACCTTTTTCACAGAACTAGAACAAATAATCCTAAAATTTATATGGAACCATAAAAGACCTAGAATAGCCAAAGCAACCATGAGGACAAAGAACAAAGGTGAAGGCACAACCCTCCCAGACTTCAGACAATACTGCAAACTGCAGTAATCAATAGTGTGGTATTGGCACAAAAACAGACATATGGATCAATGAAACTGAATAGAGAGCCCAGAAATAAAGGCACATGCCTAAAGTCAGTTAATCTTCAACAAAGGAGGCAAGAATATACAATGGAGAAAAGACAGTCACTTCAACAAGTGAGGTTGGGAAAGCTGGACAGCCGCATATAAGGCAATGAAGTTATAACACTCCCTCACACCACACACTCATTAAAAACAAACAACTCAAAATGGCTTAACCTTAAATATAAGACATGACACCACAAAACTCCTAGAAGAAGACATAGGCAAAACATTCCGACATAAATCATAGTAATGTTTTCTTAGGTCAGTCACCCAAGGCAATAGAAATAAAAGCAAAAATAAACAGATGGAACCTAATCAAACTTAAAAGCTTTTGCACAGCAAAGGAAACCATAAACAAGCTGAAAAGACAACCCACAGAATGGGAGAAAATATTTGCAAGTGAAACGACTGACAAGAGATTCATTTCCAAAATATACAAGCAGCTCATGCAGCTCAATATCAAAAACCCAAACAACTCAATCAAAAAATGTGTGTACCTCAATATTTACAGCAGCACTATTTACATAAACCAAGATATGGAAGCATCCTAAATGTCCATGGACAGATGAATGGGTAAAG
Source organism: Monodon monoceros (assembly GCF_005190385.1). NCBI lineage: Eukaryota > Metazoa > Chordata > Mammalia > Artiodactyla > Monodontidae > Monodon > Monodon monoceros. The sequence continues at coordinate 24,839,606 of NW_021703766.1, read as the reverse complement.
ATGGGGGAACAGATCAAGATGGTGGAGAAGTAGGACGTGGAGCTAACCTTTTCCCACAAATACATCAAAAATGCATGGAAACACAAAAGACCCCGAATAGCCAAAGCAATCTTAAGAAAGAAAAACAGAGAGGGAGGAATCAGGCTCCCTGTCTTCAGACTATACTACAAAGCTACAGTAATCAAGACACTATGGTACTATCACAAAAACAGAAATATAGATCAATGGATCAATGGAACAGGATAGAAAGCCCAGAGATAAAACCACCCACCTATGGTCCCCTAATCTATGACAAAGGAGTCAAGACTATACAATGGAGGAAAGACCGTCTCTTCAGTAAGTGGTGCTGGGAAAACTGGGCGGCTACAAGTAAAAGCTAATACTCCCTAACACCATATACAAAAATACTCAAAATGGTTTAAAGACCTAAATGTAAGACTGGACACTATAAAACTCAGAGGAAAACATAGGAAGAACACTCTGACATAAATCACAGCAAGATCTTTTTTGACCCACCTGCTAGAGTAATGAAAATAAAAATAAACAAATGGGACCTAATGAAACTTAAGAGATGTTGCACAGCAAAGGAAACCATAAACAAAATGGAAAGACAACCTCAGAATGGGAGAAAATATTTGGAAACAAAGCACTGAAAAGGGATTAATCTCCAAAATATACAAACAGCTCATATAACTCAATAGCAAAAAAACCCAATCAAAAAATGGGTGGAAAACTTAGACAGACATTTCTCCAAAGAAGACATACAGATGACCACGAGGCACATGAAAAGATGCTCAACATTGCTAATTATTAGAGAAATGCAGATCAAAACTACAATGAAGTATCACCTCACACCAGTCAGAATGGCCATCATCAAAATATCTACAAACAATAAATGCTGGACATGGTGTGGAGAAAAGGGAACCCTCTTGCACTGCTGGCGGGAATGTAAATTGATACAGCCACTATGGAGAACAGTATGGAGGTTCCTTAAAAAACTGAAAATAGAACTACTGTATGACCCAGAAATCCCACTACTGGGCATATACCCTGAGAAAATCATAATTCAAAAAGACACATACACCCCAATGTTCATTACAGCACTATTTACAACAGCCAGGACATGAAAGCAGCCTAAATGTCCATCGACAGATGAATGGATCAAGAAGATGTGGTACATATATACAATGGAATATTAGCCATAAAAAGGAACAAATTTGGGTCATTTGTAGAGATGTGGATGGACCTAGTGACTGTCATGCAAAGTGAAGTAAGTCAGAAAAATTAAAACAAATATCATATGTTAACACATATATGAGGAGCCTAGAAAAATGGTACAGATGAACCTATTTGCAAAGCAGAAATAGAGACACAGGTGTAGAGAACAAATGTACGGACACCAAGGTCGGGGGAAAGGGGAATGGAATGAATTGGGAGATTGGGATTGACATATATACACTACTATGTATAAAATAGGTAACTAATGAGAACCTGCTGTATAGCACAGGGAACTCTACTCAAGGCTCTGTGGTGACCTAAATTGGAAGGAAATCCAAAAAGGAGGGGATATATGTATACATATAGCTGATTCACTTCATTGTACAGCAGAAACTAACACAACATTGTAAAGCAACTATACCCCAATTTAAAAAAAATACATCAATATGTGAAACAATTCTCACAGAACATCTACTGAGCACTGGCAGAAGACCTCAGACTTCCAGAAGGGCAAGAAAATCTCTATGTAACTGGGTAGGATAAAAGAAAAAAGAGAGAGAAAAAGGAATTGGGACTGGACCAGCACCCCTGGGAGACAGCTGTGAAAGTGGAAACATTTCCAAACTCTGGGAAGTCCCATCATTGATGGAGAGATTGGCCAGGACAGACTGGGAGATTCGGAGCCTAGAGGAGAGCGCAGCAACCAGTTTATGGAGGGCAAAGTGGAGAGAGACCTGCACAGATGGTCGGTTCCACTCAGCACTCCCCAGCCTGAGACACTCCTCCACTGAGGCAGGCGGGTGCTGGGTGCTTTGGAGGTCAGACCCAGGGAGAGGATGGGTTGACTGTGTGGAGACAGCCGAGGGGGCTAGGGTGTGGTGCCCCACAACCAAGGGAGTCTGGGAAGAAACCAGGGCCCGCCAGAGAAGCAAGGTACATTTGGGGGACCCACGAGGAGAGGGGTGGGATCACCATAGGAGCTTCTTCTCCCAGGCGCGTGCTCGCAGGTGGCAGGGCACCACCTACAAGAGCTCCAGGGGCAGGCATGAGCTGCCACTGCCATCTCAGACTCCAAAGGTGGGTGCGGACTGCTGCCGCTGTAGAGGGTCCCACGACTGGGCACCAACTACTGTCCCCACCTCCTTGGGAGTATGTGCGGGCTGCACACCCCCATTAAGGGAATAGCAGCCAGCACACACTGAGGAAAGAGACAGCAAACATCAAAACAGCCCCACAGCAAAAAAATAAATCCACACAAGCTATGCATGGATGCTCCTGCATATAAATAGACTTCCAAGACTACAGTAGATAATTGTTTCTCCTAAACTCACTGAGTAAGAGAAATATAAGCAAAATGAAAAAGCAGAGGAATTCTCTTGTTCAGAGAACAAGAGAATTCCCCTGAAGGAACAAAGAAACAGACGTCTTCAGTCTAATAGAAACAGAGTTCAAAAAGGAGGTGATGAAAATACTGAAGGAATTCAGAAAGTATTTTGAGAGAAATGCAGATTACTGTAATAAGGAACTAGAAACTATAAGGAGGAGACAAGAAAAATTAGAAAATTCATTTACTCAGATGAAAGCTGAGTTAAAGGCAATGAATAGCAGAATGAATAATACAGAAGAAAGAATAAGTGACCTGGAATATAGAATAATGGAAATTACCCCATCAAAAGAGCAGACAGAAAACAAAATAAAAAAAATGAAAACAATATAAGAGACCTATGGGATAATATAAAGCATGCCAACCTACACATAATATGGATTCCAGAAGGAGAAGAAAGAGAAAAGAGGATTGAAAATGTATTTGAAGAAGATATGGCTGAAAACGTCCCAAACCTAAAGAAGGAAACAGATATCCAGTTACAGGAAGCACAGAGGGTCCCAAACAAACCTACATCAAGACATATTATAATAAAAATGGCAAAAGTTAAAGAGGATTCTAAAGGCAGCAAGGGAAAACAAAGAGTTAATTACAAGGGAACCCCCCCATAAGGCTATCAACTGATTTCTCTACAGAAATGCTGCAGGCCATAAGGGAGTGGCAAAATATATTCAAAATCTTGAAAGGGAAAAATCTGCAACCTAGAATATTACACCCAGCAAGATTACCATTTAGAATAGGAAGAGAAATAAAGAATTTCTCAGACAAGCAAAAACTAAAAGAGTACAGCAATACTAAACCTACCCTAAAAGAAATATTGAAAGGTCTTCTCTAAATAGAAAAGAATCAAGAATATACAAGAAGGAGGAAATTGGACAGTAAATCACTTAAAACAGCCAGTATACAGATCAAAAGAAAAAAAATCCTACTCATGAAAGCAATGATAAACACAAGGAAGAGCAAAGAGATAAACATGAAGATGTAAAAAGGCACATCAAGAGGCTTCCCTGGTGGCGCAGTGGTTGAGAGTATGCACGCTAATGCAGGGGACACAGGTTTGGGCCCTGGTCTGGGGGGATCCCGCATGCTGCGGAGCAGCTGGGCCCATGGGCCACAACTACTGAAACTGCGCGTCTGGAGCCTATGCTCCGCAACGGGAGAGGCCGCGACAATGAGAGACCTGCACACCATGATGAAGAGGGGCCCCTGCTTGCCACAACTAGAGAAAGCCCTCGCACAGAAATGAAGACCCAACACAGCCAAAAATAAATAATTAATAAACTCCTACCCCCAACATCTTCTTTAAAAAAAAAAAAAGCACATCAAAATTTTAAAATGTGGGGAAGGAGAGTAACAAAATATAGATTTTTTTTTTTTTAAGAATGTGTCTGAGCCTATATGACTATCAGCCCAAAACAAGCAGATATAGGAAGGGATTAACATACTTAAAAAATAGGGCAACCACAAATCAAAAACATACAATACATTCACAAAAAAAGAAGAGAACACAAGCATAAAATAAAATCATCAAACCACAAAAAGAAAAAGGAACAAAGACAATACATACTATCAACTAGAAAACAAGGTTTAAAATGGCAATAAATACATATGTATCAATAATTATCTTAAATGTCAATGGACTGAATGCTCCACTCAAAAGAGAGAGTGGAAAACTGGATAAAAAACAAGAGCCACAAAAAAAAAAAAAAAAAAAAACAAGAGCCTATAATATACTGCTTACAACAGACCCACCTTAGGGCACAAGACACACATAGATTGAAAGTAAGGGATGGAAAAAATATTTCATGCAAACGGAAATGACAAGAAAGCAGGAGTTGCAATGCTCATATCAGACAAAATAGACTTTAAAACAAAAGGCCATAAAGAAACATAAAGAAGGACACTATATGATGGTAAAAGGATCAATACAAGAAGATGATTTTACACTCATCAGTGTATATGCACTTAATATAGGAGCACCCAAATACATAGACTACTAACAGACATAAAGGGAGAAATTGATGGGAATAAATTAATAACAGTAGGTGACTTTAATACCCAACTCACATCAATGGACAGATCTTCTAGATAGAAAATCAATAAGACAACAGAGAACCTAAATGATATAATAGAACAGGTAGACTTAATTGATATTTTCAGAACATTACATCAAAAAAAAACAGAATGCACATTCTTTTCAAGTGCACATGGAACATTCTCTAGGATTAACCACATACTAGGGCACAAAAGTAACGTTGACAAATTTAAGAGTATATAAATTATTTCAAACACCTCCTCTGACCACAATGGCATGAGACTAAGAAATCAACCACAGGAAGAGAAATGAGAGAAAAATGATTACATGGAGACTAAAAAACATGCTACTAAAAAACAAATGGGGGCTTCTCTGGTGGCGCAGTGGTTGAGAGTCCACCTGCCGATGCAGGGAACATGGGTTCGTGCCCTGGTCCGTGAAGATCCCATGTGCCGCGGAGTGGCTGGGCCCGTGAGCCATGGCCGCTGAGCCTGCGTGTCCGGAGCCTGTGCTCCGCAATGGGAGAGCCCACAGCAGTGGGGGCCCGTGTACCGAAAAAAAAAAAAAAGGGTCAACAAGGATACAAAAAGGAACTTAAATACCTTGAGACAAACGACAATGAAAGCACTATGGGATGCAGCAAAAGCAGTTGTTAGAGAGAAGTTCATAGACATACAGTTATTCCTCAAAAAAAAAAAAAAAGAAAAATCTCAAATAAACAACCTAACACTCCACCTAAAAGAATTAGAAAAAGAATAAAAAACAAAGCCTAAAGGCAGCAGAAGGAAGGAAACAATAAAGATCAGGGAGGAAATAAATAAAATAGAGATTAAAAAACGAATAGAAAAAAATCAATAAAACCAAGTGCTGGCTCTTTGAAAGGGAAAACAAAATTGAGAAACCTCTGGCCAGGCTCATCAAGAAGAAAAGAGAACCCAAATAAAATAAGAAATCTCAAGCAATACAGCAGAAATACAAAAAATCATGAGTACACTATGAACAATTATATGTCAACAAATTTGACAACCTACAAGAAATGGACAACTTTCTAGAAACATACAGCTCACCAAAATTGAACCAAGAAATAGATGATTTGAACAGACCAATCAGTAGAAGTGAAATACAATCTGTTATTTAAACAAAACAAACAAAACTCCCTACAAACAAAAGTCCAGGATCAGATGGCTTCACTGGGGAATTCTAACCAACATACAAAAAAGAACTTACACCAATCCTTCTCAAACTCTTCCAAAAGACTGAAGAGGAGGGAATACTCCCAAAGACATTCTAAGAAGCCACCATCACACTAATACCAAAACCAGACAAAGATACCACCAAAAAAGAAAATTACAGGATGAAAAGAAAATTCATCCCTGATGATATAGATGCAAAAATTCTCAACAAAATATTAGCAAACCAAATCCAACAACACTTAAAAAAGATCATACACCACGACCAAGTGGGATTCATCCCAAGTTCACAAAGATGGTTCAATATCTGAAAATCAATGTAATACACCAGGTTAACAAAAGAAAGTCAAAAACCACATGATCATCTCAATAGATGCAGAAAAACCATTTGACAAAATTCAACATCCATTCACAATAAAAACTCTTACCAAAGTGGGTACAGAGGGAACGTAACTCAACATAATAGAAACCATTTATAACAGCGGTCCCCAACCTTTTTGGCACCAGGGATCAGTTTCATGGAAGACAACTTTTCCACAGACCAGGGCAGGTGGAATGGGGCTGGGGGTGATGTTTCAGGTGGTAATGTGAGCAATGGGGAGTGACAGATGATGCTTCACTCACTCACCTGCCACTTACCTCCTGCTGTGCAGCCCAGTTCCTAACAGGCCATGGACTGGTACCAGTCCGGGGACCCCTGATTTATGACAGACCCACAGCCAACATAATACTCAACAGTGAAAACCTGAAAGCCTTCCCACTAAATCTGGAAAAAGACAAGGATGCCCACTCTCACCACTTCTATTCAACATAGTATTGGAAGTCCTAGCCATAGCAATCAGATCAGACAAAGAAATATAAGGTATCCAGATTCGAAGGGAAGAGGTAAAATTGTCACTATATGGAGGTGACATGATACTATATATAGAAAACTCTAAGGACTCCACACACAAACTACTAGATCTAATAAGTATATTCAGCAAAGTAGCAGGATACAAGATTAACATTCAGAAATCAGTTGCATTTCTTTACAGTAGCAATGAAATATCAGAAAGGGAATATTAAGAAATACCTTTTAAAATCACACCAGGCAGACAAGATGGTGGAGGTGTAGGAGGACGTGGAGTTCATATCTCCCCACAAATGCATCAAAAATACATCTTCAAATGGAACAATTTTCACAGAGCACCAGCTGAACACTAGCAGAGGACCTTGGACACCTAAAAGGACAAGAAAGATCCCCCGCATAACTGGGTAGGACAGAAGAAAGAAAAAGGTAAAAGGAAGAGGAGAGGAAGCTGGATGGGATTTGTGCCCCTGGGGGGTGGACCTGAAGGAGAGGAGAGGTTCCTATATCAGGGGAAGCCCCCTCACCAGCAGAGAGATCAGTTGGGCCAGAAGGGGAGCTTCAGGGTCTATCAGAGGAGAGCGCAGCAACCAGTCTGTGGCCAAAAGGACAGAGTGAGACCTACACAGATGGTCCATGCCACAGCCCTGCATACACCAGACTGAGACATGTGTCTGTCAGTGTGGACAGGGGCTAGGTGCTGGAACGTGGGTTTGGAGAACAAACCTGGGGAGAAGACTACTGTTGGCTGTAAGGAGACATCCTGAGGGAATGGGAGTGAGGAAATCTGCAACCGGGGATGCTTGTGGAAGAAATGAGGACCACCATAGAAGCAAAGTGCCATTGTTGACTGACATGCAATGGGGAAGGACTGCCATTGTAACCTTTCTCCCTGTGCGCTGGTCCCTGCTTTCCCAGGCACTAGGAAGGACCCCTACTGGGGCTGGCTCTCTCATGCCCACAGCCGCCAGCTACCCCACACGCCCCATCCCCATCAGGGCTCCAGCGAACCCAGCTGCTGCTGCCTCTGCACCCTCTCCTCTCCAGGGTGGGCCCGTGTGCTCTGGGGCAACCTCAGGAGCAGACCCCTGTGGGTGGCCCACATGCGGAGGTGGGGTTGAAACCACAGCTGAGCCCCATGAGCTGTGCGACTAAGGAAGAAAAGTTGAAATCTCTCCTCACAGCTGGCAAACTGCTAATTGACAGCCCCATGACCGGCTTTGTAAACTCAGCACCTATAGAACATCTGACCCGACAACGAGTGTTCCTGAAGCCAAGATGGGTCTAACTTTATTAGCTGTAGCCTTTGTGGGCACATACATATGGCAGGTGGGTGAGGCCAGAGTCTGAGCTTTCGCCATAGCACCCACAGTGGGTTCATATCCATGTTTACTGCAGTCCTGGGACCTGATTTAAGTGGATCTATGCTGGAGGCCTCGTGAAAACAATGTCTGAGAGACACCAGGGCCAACTGCCGGCATACCCACAGTTAAGGTGGGGCCTAGGGCAGTGCCAACAGCAGTGTAATCTGAGAGCTCCCACAATGGGTGAAAGGTGACACAACAGAGCACACCCACAGGTGAACAGCTCCAGAGGAGGAATACTCAGTGGCTTCCATCCCAGTGGGAGTGCTCCAATCCCACCTACCTCACAACACAGATCAGCAACACAGCTAAGAAACAGATCTGGTGGCCTTTACTCCAACAACTAGGCAGCAGACCCCACCTCTGACAGGGCAGTGACAACCACAGAGCAAAAGTGTGGCCCTGCTCAATATCCAGTGCAGGATCTGATCACCACATCAGTCACACCTCCTATAGAGGGGATAATGGCCAGCATACACTGAGGAAAGAGGTGGCACACATCTATACTAAAAACAACCCTCACACCAAAAAATATCGATATTAAACCCACACAGGCTGTACAAGCATGTTTCCACATAAAATAGCCCTCCAAGACAGTCTGAGAGTCTGGTATCAGGTGGAAGAACTCCCAGAGTGTTGAGCCTTGTAGGTTAGCAGGGCTTGAGTGCAGGAGCTCCACAAGGCTGGGAGAAACAGAGACTCCACTCTTGGAGGGTGCACACAAGGTTTCACATACACTGGGACCCAGCACAAACTAGTACCTTCATAGCAACTTGGCCTACACCTACTTAGGGACTCTGGAGGGTATCCTGAGGAGGCGAAGGTTGACAGTAGCTCATGTGAGGGGAAGGACACTGGAAACAGAAGCCCCAGGGAATATTGATGGGAGTGTGCTCTCCTGGATGTCCATGTTTCAGCAACAAGGCCTGGCCCCACCCAACAGCCCGAGGCTCCAGTGCTGGAAAGCCTTAGGCCAAACAACCACCAAGATATGAACACAGCCCCACCCATCAGAAGACAGGTTGTCTAAAGTCATACTGAGCTCACAGCCACCTCAAAACACACCCCTTGACACGGCTCTGCCCATCAGAGGAAGGAGACCCAGTTCCACCCACCAGAGGACAGGCATCCCTCCCTCTCAACAGGAATCTTGCACAAGCCCCTGGAATAACCTCAACCAACAGGGGGCAGACACAAGACGCACAAAAACTATGATCATGCAGCCTATGGAAAGGAGACCACAAACACAGAAAGTCAGACAAAATGAGACACCATAGAAATATGCTGCAAACAAAGGAATAAGATAAAAACCCACAAGAACAACTAAATGAAGAGGAGACAGGCAATCTACCTGAAAAAGAAATCAGAGTAATGATATTAAAGATGATCTAGGGTTTCCCTGGTGGCGCAGTGGTTGAGAGTCTGCCTGCTGATGCAGGGGACACGGGTTTGTGCCCCGGTCCGGGAGGATCCCACATGCTGTGGAGCGGCTGGGGCTGTGAGCCATGGCCGCTGAGCCTGCGCGTCCAGAGCCTGTGCTCCACAACGGGAGAGGCCACAACAGTAAGAGGCCCATGTACCACAAAATAAATAAATAAATAAATAAAATAAAAAAGATGATCCAGAATCTCAGAAAAAGAATGGAGGCACAGATCAAGACGATAAAAGAAATGTTTAACAAGGAGATGGAGCTAGAAGATTTAAAAAACAAATAAACATAGATGAACAATAACTGCAATGAAAAACACACTAGAAGGAAATAAAAGCAGAATAACTAAGGCAGAAGAACAAATAAGTGAGCTGGAAGACAAAGTGGTGGAAATCACTGTCACAGAATAAGATAAAGAAAAAAAAGAATGAAAAGAAATGCGGACAGTCTCAGAGACCTCTGGGACAATATTAAAACACATTAACATTTGCATTATAGGGGTCCCAGCAGAAGAGAAAGAGAAAGGGCCTAAGAAAATATCTGAAGATATTATAGCTGAAAACTTCCCTAACATGAGAAAGGAAGCAGTCACCCCAGTGATCCCGTACAGGATGAAGCCAAAGAGGAACATGCCAAGACACATATTAATCAAACTGACAAAAACTAAAGACAAAGAAAAATTATTAAAAGCAGCAAGGGAAAAGCAACAACTAATATACAAGGGAATCCCCATAAGGTTAACAGCTGATCTTTCAGCAGAAACTCTGCAAGCCAGAAGGGAGTGGCATGATATATTTAAAGTGCTGAAAGGTAAGAACCTACAACCAAAAATATTCTACCCAGCAAGGCTCTCATTCAGATTCAACAGAGAAATAAAATCTTTGCAGACAAGCAAAAGCTAAGAGAATTCAGCACCACCAAACCAGCTTTACAAGAAATGCTAAAGGATTTGCTCTAGGAGGGAAAGAGACCAGCAACTTAAAACAACCTTGTACATATATAAACTGCTATTTCAGAACCTCATGGGAGGGCTTCCCTGGTGGCACAGTGGTTGAGAGTCCGCCTGCCGATGCAGGGGACACGGGTTCGTGCCCCGGTCCGGGAAGATCCCACATGCCGTGAAGCGGCTAGGCCCGTGAGCCATGGCCGCTGAGCCTGTGCATCCAGAGCCTGTGCTCCACAACAGGAGAGGCCACAACAGTGAGAGGCCCGCATACTGCAAAAACAAAACAAAACAAAAAACCTCATGGGAACAGCAAACCCAAAAATTACAACAGATACACACACACAAAAGAAAAAGCAACCCAAAAACAACATTAAGATGGTCATCAAACCACCAGAAAAGAGGCAGGGAAGAAAGAAGACCTACAAAAATAAACCCCAAACAATTAAGAAAATGGCAATAGGAATACACATATCAATAATTTCCTTAAATGTAAATGGATTAAATATGCCAACCAAAAGATAGAGACTGGCTGAACAGATACAAAAACAAGACAGATATATATGCAGTCTACAAGAGGCCTACTTCAGACCTAGGGACATAAACAGACTGAAAGTGAGGGAGTGGAAAAAGTATTCCATGCAAATGGAAATCAAAAGAACGCTGGAGTAGCAATTCTCATAAAAGAAAAAATAGACTTTAAAATAAAGGCTGTTACAAGAGACAAAGAAGGACACACCTAATGATCAATCCAAGAAGATGATATAACAATTGTAAATATATATGTACCCAACATAGGAGCACCTCAATATATAGGGCAAATACTAAAAGCCATAAAATGGGAAAATGACAGTAACACAATAATAGTGGGGGACTTTAACACCCTACTTACACCAATGGACAGATCATCCAGACAGAAAATTCATAAGGAAACACAAGCCTTAAATAACACATTAGACCAGAAAGACTTAATTGATATCTATAGGACATTCCATCCAAAAGCAGCAGAATATACTTTCTTCTCAAGTGCACATGGACATTCTCCAGGATAGATCACATCCTGAGCCACAAATCAAGCCTCAGTAAGTGTAAGACAACTGAACTCATACCAAGCATCTTTTCCAACCACAACACTATGAGATTAGAAATCAACTATAGGAAAAAAAAGTGAAAAAAAACACAAACAATATGTTACTAAAGACTAAACAATATGTTACTAAACAAGCAATGGATCCCTGAAGAAATCAAAGAGGAAATTGAAAAATACCTAGAGACAAATGACAATGAAAATATGACAATCCAAAACCTATGGGATGCAGCAAAAGCAGTTCTAAGAGGAAAGTTTATAGCAACACAATCTCAGTTCAGGAAACAAGAAAAATCTGAAATAAACAACCAAAACTTACATCTAAAGCAACTAGAGAAAGAAGAACAAACGAAACCTAAAGTTAGTGGAAGGTAAGAAATCAAAAATATTGAAGCAGGGCTTTCCTGGTGACGCAGTGGTTGAGAGTCTGCCTGCCGATGCAGGGGACACGGGTTCGTGCCCCGGTCTAGGAGGATCCCACATGCCGCGGAGCGTCTGGGCCCATGAGCCATGGCCCCCGAGCCTGCGCATCCGGAGCCTGTGCTCTGCAACGGGAGAGGCTGCAACAGTGAGAGGCCTGTGTACCGCAAAAAAAAAGAAAAAAAAAAAAAAAAAAAGATCAGGGCAGAAATAAATGAAATAGAGACAAAGAAAATAGCAAAGATCAATGACACTAAAAGCTGGTTCTTTGAAAAGATAAACAAAATTGCTAAATCTATAGCTAGACTCATCAAGAAGTAAAAGGGAGAGGACTCAAATCAATAAAATTAGAAATGAAAAAGGAGAAGTTAAACTAACACCACAGAAATATAAAGGATCATAAGAGACTACTACAAGCAGCTATACGCCAATAAAATGCACAACCTAGAAGAAATGGGCAAATTCTTAGAAAGGTTCCACGTTCCAAGGCTGACCTATGAAGAAATAGAAATTATGAACAGACCAATCACAAGTACTGAAATTGAAACTGATTTAAAAACTTCCAACAAACAAAAGTCCAGGAACAAATGGTGTCACAGGCAAATTCTATCAAACATCTAGAGAAGAGTTAACACCTATCCTTCTCAAACTATTCCAAAATGTCGTGGAGAAAGAAACACTCGCAAGCTCATTCTATGTGGCCACCATCACCCTGATACCAAAACCAGACAAAAATATCACAAAAAAGGAAAAGTACAGGCCAATATCACTGATGAATATAGACACAAAAATCCTCAGTAAAATACTAGTAAACTGAATCCAACAACACATTAAAAGGGTCATACACCATGATCAAGTGGGATTTATCCCAGGGATGCAAAGATTCTTCAACATACGTGAATCAACCAATGTGACACACCACATCAACAAACTGAAGAATAAAAACCATATGATCATCTCAATAGATGCAGAAAAAGCTTTTGACAAAATTCAATACCCATTTATGATAAAAACTCTCAAGCCAGTGGTCATAGAGGGAACCTACCTCAACATAATAAAGGCCATATACAACAAATCCACAGCAAACCTCATTCTCAATGGTGAAAAACTAAACATTTCCTCTAAGATCAGGACTAAGACAAGGATATCCACTCTCTCCATTTTTATTCAACATAGTTTTGGAAGTCCTAGCCACGGCAATCAGAGAAGAAATAAAAGGAATCCAAATTGGAAAAGAATAAATAAAACTGTCACTGTTTGCAGATGACATGATACTACACATAGAAAACCCTAAAGATGCTACCAGAAAACTACTAGAGCTCATCAATGAATTTGGTAAAGTTGCAGGATACAAAATTAATACACAGAAATCCCTCTGCATTCCTATACACTAACAACAAAAGATCAGAAAGAGAAATTAAGGAAACAATCCTATTTACCACTGCATCAAAAAGAATATAATACCTAGGAATAAACCTACCTAAGGAGGCAAAAGACCTGTACTCAGAAAACTGTAAGATACTGTTAAAAGAAATAAAAATGACAAAAAATAGATGGAAAAATATACCATGTTCTTGGATTGAAAGAATCAATATTGTGAAAATGACTGTACTACCCAAAGCAATCTATGGATTCAGTGCAATTCCTATCAAATTACCAATGTCATTTTTCACAGAAATAGAACAAAAAATTTCACAATTTGTATGGAAACACAAAAGACCCCAAATAGCAAAAGCAATCTTGAAAAACAAAAATGGAGCTGGAGGAATCAGGTTCCCTGACTTCAGACTATACTACAAAGCACAGTAATCAAAACAGTATGGTACTGGCATGAAAACAGAAATATAGATGAATGGAACAGGATAGAAAGACCAGAGAGAAACCCACGCACTTAAGGTTACCTTATCTTTGACAAAGGAGGCAAAGATACACAGTGGAGAAAACACAATCTCCTCAGTAAGTGGTGCTGGGAAAACTGGACAGCTACATGTAAAAGAATGAAATCAGAACATTCCCTTACACCATATCCAAAAATAAACTTACAATGGACTAAAGACCTAAATATAAGACCAGATACTATAAAATCCTTAGAGGAAAACATAGGAAAAACAGTCTTTCACATATATCGCAGCAATATCTTTTTCAATCTGTCTCCTAGAGTAATGAAAATAAAAACAAAAACAAATGGGACCTAATTAAACTCAGAAGCTTTTGCACAGCAAAGGAAACCATAAAGGAAACAAAAAGACAACCCACAGAATGGGAGAAAATGTTTGCAAATGATGCAACCGACAAAGGATTAATTTCCAAAATCTACAAACAGCTCATGAAGCTCAATATCAAAACAAATAAACAACCCAATCAAAAAACGGGCAGAAGACCTAAATAGACATTTCTCCAAAGAAGACATACAGATGACCAACAGGCACAAGCAAAGATGATTAACATTGCTAATTATTAGAGAAATGCAAATCAAAACTAAAATGAAATATCACCTCACACCAGTTGGAATGGACATCCTCCACAAGTCTTCAAACAATAAATGCTTGAGAGGGTGTGGAGAAAAGGGGACCCTCCTACACTGCTGAATGTAAACTGGTACAGCCACTATGGAGAACAGTATGGAGGTTCCTTTAAAAACTAAAAATAGAGCTACCATATCATTCAGCAATCCCACACCTGGACATATATCCAGAGAAAACCATAATTCGAAATGATACATACACCCCAATGTTCATTGCACCACTATTTACAATAGCCAGGACAGGGAAGCAACCTAAATGTCCCTCTATGGAGGAATGGATAAAGAAGATGTGGTACATATATACAATGCAATATTACTCAGCCCTAAAAAAGAACAAAGTAATGTCATTTGCAGCAACATGGATGGACCTAGAGATTGTCATACTGATTGAAGTAAGTCAGACAGAGAAAGTCACATATCATATGATATTGCTTGTATGTGGCATCTAAAAAAATGGTACAAATGAACCTATTTACAAAACAGAAATAGAAACAGGTGTAGAAAACAAACCTATGGTCAGGGGGACAGGATAACTTGGGAGATTGGGACTGACATATACACACTACTATGTATAAAATAGATAACTAATAAGAACCTACTGTATACCACAGGGAACTCTACTCAATACTCTGTAATTACCTTATGGGAATAGAATCTAGAAAAGTGTGGATATATGTATATGTATAACTGATTCACTCTGCTGTACAGCAGCAACTAACACAACATCTTAAATCAACTATACTCCAATAAAAATTAAATAAATGAATAAATAAAATACTACCACCAAAAAAAAACAAAATACCTAGGAGTAAACCTGCCCAAGGAGGTGAAGACCTTAAATGCTGAGAACTGTAAAACATTAATAAAGGAAATTAAAGAGGATTCAAAGAACTGGAAAGATATCCCATGCTCTTGGATTGACAGAATATTGTTAAAATGGCAGTACTGCCCAAAGCAATCTACAGATTTAATACAATCCCTATCAAATTACCCATGACATTTTTCACAGAACTAGAGCTAATAATCCAAAATTTTACATGGAACCGTAAAAGACCCAGAATTGCCAAATCAATGCTGAGGGAAAAAAAAAAAAAAAAGCAGGAGGCAAAACCTCCCAGACTTCACACAATACTACAAAGCTACAGTAATCAAAACAGCATGGTATTGGTACAAAAACAGACATATTGATCAATGGAACAGAATAGAGAGCCCAGAAATAAACCCACACACCTATGGTCAATTAATCTTCGAAAAAGGAGGCAAGAATGTAAAATGGGGGAAAAGTCTCTTCAGCAAGTGATGCTGGGAAAGCTGGACAGCTGTATGCAAATCAGTGAAGTTAGAACACACCCTACACTATGCACAAAAATAAACTCAAAATGGCTTAAAGACTTACACATAAGACATGATGCCATGAAACTCCTGGAAGAGAGCATAGGCAAATCATTCTGACGTAAACTGTAGCAATGTTTTCTCAGGTCCCTCTCCCAAGGCAATGGAAATAAAACCAAAAATAAACACATGGGACCTAATCAAACTTCCAACTTTTGCGCAGCAAAGGAAACCATAAGCAAAAGGACAACCTATGGACTGGGAGAAAATATTTGCAAACAATGCACTGACAAGGATTTACTCTCCAAAATATACAAACAGCTCATACAACTCAACAACAAAAAATGAACAACCCAATTGAAAAATGGGCAAAAGACCTTAATAGACATCTCTACAAAGAAAATATACAGATGGCCAGTAGGCACATGAAAAAGTGCTAAACATTGCTAGTTATTAGGGAAATGCAAATCAAAACTACAGTGAGGTAGCACCTCACACAGGTCAGCATGGCCATCGTTAAAAATCTACAAATTACAAACACTGGAGAGGTTGTGGATGAAAGTGAACACTCCTACACTGCTGGTGGTACTGTAAATTGGTGCAGTACTATGTAAAACAGTATGGAGGTTCCTTAAAAAACTAAAAATAGAGTTACCATATGATCCAGCAATCCCACTCCTGGGTGTATACCCAGACAAAACTATAATTCAAAAAGATACATGCACCCCTATGTTCACAGCAGCACCATTCACAATAGCCAAGACATGGAAACACCTAAATGTCCATCAACAGATAAACAGATAAAAAAGATGTGGTACATATATATGATGCAATACTACTCAGCCATGAAAAAGAACAAAATAATGCCATTTGCAGCAACATGGATGCAACAAGAGATTATCATACTAAGTGAAGTAAGCCAGAAAGAGAAAGACAAATACCATATGATATCACTTATATGTGGATTCTAAGATATGGCACAAATGAACCTATCTACAAAACAAAGAGAGACTCACAGATAGAGAACAGACTTGCGGTTGCCAAGAGGGGAGGGTGAGGGATGGACTGGGAGTTTGGGGTTAGTAGATGCCAACTATTATATTTAGGATGGATAAACAACAAGGTCATACTGCATAGTACAGGGAACTATATCCAATCTCCTGGGATAAACCATAATGGAAAAGAATATAAATAAAGAACGTAGGGACGAGGGGAAGATGGCAAAAGAGTAAGACGCAGAGATCACCTTCCTCCCCACAGATACACCAGAAATACATCTACACCTGGAACAACTCCTACAGAACACCTACAGAACGCTAGCAGAAGAACTCAGACCTCCCAAAAGGCAAGAAACTCCCCACGTACCTGGGTAGGGCAAAAGAAAAAAGAAAAAACAGAGGCGAAAGAATAGGGACAGGACCTGCACCAGTGGGAGGGAGCTGTGAAGGAGGAAAGGTTTCCACACACTAGGAAGCCTCTTCGTGGGCGGAGACTGTGGGTGTTGGGCGGGGGGGAGCTTCAGAGCTGCGAAGGAGAGCGAAGCCACAGGGGTGTGGAGGGCAAAGCGGGGAGATTCCCGCACAGAGGATTGGTGCCGACCGGCACTCACCAGCCCAAGAGGCTTGTCTGCTCACCCACCGGGGCAGGCGGGGCTGGGAGCTGAGGCTTGGGGCTTCTGTTGGAAAGCAGGGAGAGGACTGGGGTTGGCTGCGTGAACACAGCCTGAAGGGGTTAGTGCACCACGGCTAGCAGGAAGGGAGTCCGGGAAAAGGTCTGGAGCTGCCGAAGAGGCAAGAGACTTTTTCTTCCCTCTTTGTTTCCTGGTGCGCGAGGAGAGGGGATTAAGAGCGCTGCTTAAAGGAGCTGCTGAGACGGGCGCGAGCCGCGGCTAAAAGCACGGACCCCAGAGACGGGCATGAGACGCTAAGGCAGGTGCTGCCGCCACCATGAAGCCTGTGTGCGAGCACAGGTCACTATCCACACCCCCCTTCCGGGGAGCCTGTGCAGCCCGCCACTGCCAGGGTCCCGGGATCCAGGGACAACTTCCCCGGGAGAATGCATGGCGTGCCTCAGGCTGGTGCAATGTCACGCCGGCCTCTGCCGCTGCAGGCTCGCCCCGCACTCCGTGCCCCTCCCTCCCCCCGGCCTGGGTGAGCCAGAGCCCCCGAATCAGTGGCTCCTTTAACCCCGTCCTGTCTGAGCGAAGAACAGACGCCCTCTGGCGACCTACACACAGAGGTGGGGCCAAATCCAAAGCTGAGCCCCTGGGAGCTGTGAGAACAAAGAAGAGAAAGGGAAATCTCTCCCAGCAGCCTCAGAAGCAGCGGATTAAAGCTCCACAATCAACTTGATGTACCTGCATCTGTGGAATACCTGAATAGACAACGAATCATCCCAAATTGAGGAGGTGGACTTTGAGAGCAAGATTTATGATTTTTACCCCTTTTCCTCTTTTTGTGAGTGTGTATGTGTATGCTTCTGTGTGAGATTTTGTCTGTATAGCTTTGCTTCCACCATTTGTCCTATGGTTCTATCCGTTTTTTTCTCTTAATAATTATTTTTTTATTTTAATAACTATTATATTTTATCTTTATTTTATTTTACTTTATCTTTTCTTTTTTCGATCCTTACCTTCTTTTCCCTCCTTCCTTCCTCCCTCCCTTCTTTCTTCCTTTCTTCCTTCCTTCCTTTCTTTTTCTACTAATTCTTTCTTTCTACTTCTTCTCCCTTTTATTCTGAGCCGTGTGGATGAAAGGCTCTCAGTGCTGCAGCCAGGAGTCAGAGCTCTGCCTCTGAGGTGGGAGAGCCAACTTCAGGACACTGGTCCACAAGATATCTCCCAGCTCCACATAATATCAAATGGTGAAAATCTCCCAGATATCTCCATCTCAACACAAGCACCCAGCTTCACTCAACGACCAGCAAGCTACAGTGCTGGACACCCTATGCTGAACAACCAGCAAGACAGGAACACAACCCTACCCATTAGCAGAGAGGCTGCCTAAAATCATAATAAGGCCACAGACACCCCAAAACACACCACCAGACGTGGACCTGCCCACCAGAAAGACAAGATCCAGCCTCATCCACCAGAACACAGGCACTAGTCCCCTCCACCAGGAAGCCTACACAACCCACTGAACCAACCTTAGCCACTGGGGACAGACACCAAAAACAGTGGGAACTACGAACCTGCAGCCTGCAAAAAGGAGACCCCAAACACAGTAAGATAAGCAAAATGAGAAAACAGAAAAACACACAGCAGCTGAAGGAGCAAGATAAAAACCCACCAGACCTAACAAGTGAAGAGGAAATAGGCAGTCTACCTGAATAAAAATTCAGAATAATGATAGTACAGATGATCCAAAATCTTGGAAATAGAATAGACAAAATGCAAGAAACATTTAACAAGGACCTAGAAGAACTAAAGATGAAACAAAAAATGATGAACACCACAATACATGAAATGAAAAATACTCTAGATGGGATCAATAGCAGAATAACTGAGGCAGAAGAACGGATAAGTGACCTGGAAGATAAAATAGTGGAAATAACTACTGCAGGGCAGAATAAAGAAAAAAGAATGAAAAGAACTGAGGACAGTCTCAGAGACCACTGGGACAACATTAAAAGCACCAACATTAGAATTATAGGGGTTCCAGAAGAAGAAGAGGAAAAGAAAGGGACTGAGAAAATATTTGAAGGGATTATAGTTGAAAACTTCCCTAATATGGGAAAGGAAATAGTTAATCAAGTCCAGGAAGCACAGAGAGTCCCATACAGGATAAATCCAAGGAGAAACACGCCAAGACACATATTAATCAAACTGTCAACAATTAAATACAAAGAAAACATTAAAAGCAGCAAGGGAAAAGCGACAAATAACACACAAGGGAATCCCCATAAGGTTAACAGCTGATCTTTCAGCAGAAACTCTGCAAGCCAGAAGGGACTGGCAGGACATATTTAAAGTGATGAAGGAGAAAAACCTGCAACCAAGATTACACTACCCAGCAAGGATCTCATTCAGATTTGATGGAGAAATTAAAACCTTTACAGACAAGCAAAAGCTGAGAGAGTTCAGCACCACCAAACCAGCTTTACAAAAAATGGTAAAGGAACTTCTTGAGGCAAGAAACACAAGAGAATGAAAAGACCTACAATAACGAACCCAAAACAATTTAGAAAATGGGAATAGGAACATACATATCGATAATTACCTTAAATGTAAATGGACTAAATGCTCCCACCAAAAGATACAGATTGGCTGAATGGATACAAAAACAAGACCTGTATACATGCTGTCTACAAGAGACCCACTACAGACCTACAGACACATACAGACTGAAAGTAAGAGGGTGGAAAAAGATACTTCATGAAAATGGAAACCAAAAGAAAGCTGGAGAAGCAATTCTCATATCATACAAAATAGCCTTTAAAATAAAGACTACTAGAAGAGACAAAGAAGGACACTACATAATGATCAAGGGATCGATCCAAGAACAAGATATAACAATTGTAAATATTTATGCACCCAACATAGGAGCACCTCAATACATAAGGCAAATACTAACAGCCATAAAAGGGGAAATCGACAGTAACACATTCATAGGAGGGGACTTTAACATCCCACTTTCACAAATGGACAGATCAACCAAAATGAAAATAAATAAGGAAACACAAGCTTTAAATGATACATTAAACAAGATGGACTTAATTGATATTTATAGGACATTCCATCCAAAAACAACAGAATACACATTTTTCTCAAGTGCTCATGGAACATTCTCCAGGATAGATCATATCTTGGGTCACAAATCAAGCCTTGGTAAATCTAAGAAAATTGAAATCGTATCAATTACCTTTTCTGACCACAACGCTATGAGACTAGATGTCAATTACAGGAAAAGATCTGTAAAAAATACAAACACATGGAGGCTAAACAATTCACTACTTAATAATGAAGTGATCAGTGAAGAAATCAAAGAGGAAATTAAAAAATACCTAGAAACAAATGACAATGGAGACATGACGACCCAAAACCTATGAGATGCAGCAAAAGCAGTTCTAAGAGGGAAGTTTATAGCAATACAAGGCCACCTCAAGAAACAGGAAACATCTCGAATAAACAACCTAACCTTTCACCGAAAGCAATTAGAGAAAGAAGAAGAGAAAAACCCCAAAGTTAGCAGAAGGAAAGAAATCATAAAGATCAGATCAGAAATAAATGAAAAAGAAATGAAGGGAACAATAGCAAAGATCAATAAAACTAAAAGCTGGTTCTTTGAGAATATAAACAAAATCAATAAACCATTAGCCAGACTCACCAAGAAAAAAAGGGAGAAGACTCAAATCAATAGAATTAGAAATGAATAAGGAGAAGTAACAACTGACACTGCAGAAATACAAAAGATCATGAGAGATTACTACAAGCAACTCTATGCCAATAAAATGGACAACCTGGAAGAAATGGACAAATTCTTAGAAATGCACAACCTGCCAAGACAGAATCAGGAAGAAATAGAAAATATGAACAGACGAATCACAAGGACTGAAATTGAAACTGTAATTAAAAATCTTCCAACAAACAAAAGCCGAGGACCAGATGGCTTCACAGGCGAATTCTTTCAAACATTTAGAGAAGAGCTAACACCTATCCTTCTCAAACTCTTCCACAATGTAGCAGAGGGAAGAACACTCCCAAACTCATTCTACGAGGCCACCATCACCCTGATACCAAAACCAGACAAGGATGTCACAAAGAAAGAAAACTACAGGCCAATATCACTGATGAACATAGATGCAAAAATCCTCAACAAAATACTAGCAAACAGAATCCAACAATACATTAAAAGGATCATACACCATGATCAAGTGGGGTTTATTCCAGGAATGCAAGGATTCTTCAATATATGCAAATCAATCAATGTGATACACCATATTAACAAATTGAAGGAGAAAAACCATATGATCATCTCAATAGATGCAGAGAAAGCTTTCGACAAAATTCAACACCGATTTATGATGAAAACCCTCCAGAAAGTACGCATAGAGGGAACTTTCCTCAACATAATAAAGGCCATATATGACAAACCCACAGCCAACATCATCCTCAATGGTGAAAACCTGAAAGCATTTCCACTAAGATCAGGAACAAGACAAGGTTGCCCACTCTCACCACTCTTATTCAACATACTGTTGGAAGTTTTAGCCACAGCAATCAGAGAAGAAAAGGAAATAAAATGAATCCAAATCGGAAAAGAAGTAAAGCTGTCACCGTTTGCAGATGACATGATACTATACATAGAGAATCCTAAAGATGCTACCAGAAAACTACTAGAGCTCATCAATGAATTTGGTAAAGTAGCAGGATACAAAATTAATGCACAGAAATCTCTTGCATTCCTATACACTAATGATGAAAAATCTGAAAGTGAAATCAAGAAAACACTCCCATTTACCATTGAAACAAAAAGAATAAAATATCTAGGAATAAACCTACCTAAGGAGACAAAAGACCTGTATGCAGAGAATTATGACACTGTTGAAAGAAATTAAAGATGATACAAATAGGGCTTCCCTGGTGGCGCAGTGGTTGAGAGTCCGCTTGCCGATACAGGGGACACGGGTTCGTGCCCCAGTCCGGGAGGATCCCACATGCTATGGAGCGGCTAGGCCTGTGAGCCATGGCCGCTGAGCCTGCGCGTCCAGAGCCTGTGCTCCACAACGCGAGAGGCCACAGCAGTGAAAGGCCCGCGTACCACACACACAAAAAAAAGATGATACACATAGATGGAAAGATATACCATGTTCTTGGATTGGAAGAACCAACGTTGTGAAAATGATTCTACTACCCAAAGCAATCTACAGATTCAATGCAATCCCTATCAAACTACCACTGGCATTTTTCACAGAACTAGAACAAAAAAGTTTCACAATTTGTATGGAAACACAAAAGACCCCGAATAGCCAAAGCAATCTTGAGAATGAAAAACGGAGGTGGAGGAATCAGGCTCTATGCTAGAAAGCTACAGTAATCAAGACAGTATGGTATTGGCACAAAAACAGAAAGATAGATCAATGGAACAGTATAGAAAGCCCAGAGATAAACTCACGCACATATGGTCACCTCATCTTTGATTAAGGAGGCAGGAATGTACAGTGGAGAAAGGACAGCCTCTTCAATAAGTGGTGCTGAGAAAACTGGACAGGTACATGTAAAAGTATGAGATTAGATCACTCCCTAACACCATACATAAAAATAAGCTCAAAATGGATTAAAATCCTAAATATAAGGCCAGACACTATCAAACTCTTAGAGGAAAACATAGGCAGAACTCTCTATGAGATAAATCACAGCAAGATCCTTTTTGACCCACCTCCTAGAGAAATGGAAATAAAAACAAAACTAAACAAATGGGACCTAATGAAACTTAAAAGCTTTTGCACAGCAAAGGAAACCATAAACAAGACCAAAAGACAACGCCCAGAATGGGAGAAAATATTTGCAAATGAAGCAACTGACAAAGGATTAATCTCCAAGGTTTATAAGCAGCTCATGCAGCTCAATAACAAACAAACAAACAACCCAATCCAAAAATGGGCACAAGACCTAAACAGATATTTCTCCAAAGAAGATATACAGACTGCCAACAAACACATGAAAGAATGCTCAATATTATTAATCATTAGCGAAATGCAAATCAAAACTACAATGAGATATCATCTCTCACCGTTCAGAATGGCCATCATCAAAAAATCTAGAAACAATAAATGCGGGAGAGGGTGTGGAGAAAAGGGAACACTCTTGCATTGCTGGTGGGAATGTGAATTGGTACAGCCACTATGGAGGACAGTATGGAGGTTCCTTAAAAACTACAAATAGAACTACTATATGACCCAGCAATCCCACTACTGGGCATATACCCTGAGAAAACCATAATTCAAAAAGAGTCAGGTACCAAAATGTTCATTGCAGCTCTATTTACAATAGCCCAGAGATGGAAACAACCTAAGTGTCCATCATCGGATGAATGGATAAAGAAGATGTGGCACATATATACAATGGAATAGTACTCAGCCATAAGAAGAAACAAAATTGAGGTATTTGTAATGAGGTGGATAGACCTAGAGTCTGTCATACAGAGTGAAGTAAGTCAGAAAGAAAGAGACAAATACAGTATGCTATGTATGGAGTTTAAGAAAAAAAAATGTCATGAAGAACCTAGGGGTAAGACAGGAATAAAGACACAGACCTTCTAGAGAATGGACTTGAGGATATGGGGAGGGGGAAGGGTAAGCTGTGACAAAGCGAGAGAGAGGCATGGACATATATACACTACCAAACGTAAGGTAGATAGCTAGTGAGAAGCAGCCGCATAGCATAGGGATATCAGCTCGGTGCTTTGTGACTACCTGGAGGGTTGGGATAGGGAGGGTGGGAGGGAGCGAGACGGAAGAAGGAAGTGATATGGGAACATATGTATAGGTATAACTGATTCACTTTGTTATAAAGCAGAAACTAACACACCATTTAAAAGCAATTATACTCCAATAAATATGTAAAAAAAAAGAATGTATATGTGTGTAAAAAAAATAAGGTCTGTGTGTGTATGGTATGTACATATATGTTTGTGTATGTATATATATATACACACACATACATACATACACACACACACTCAATGGAATGCTACTATAAAAAATTATGAAATTTTGTCATTTGTAGCAACGTGGATGAGATTATCATACTAGAGATTATCATACTAAGTATGTCAGAAAGAGAAAGACAAATACTATATGATATCACTTACATGTGGAATCTAAAATATGACACAAATAAATTTATTTACCAAACAGAAACAGACTCATGGACATAGAAAACAAACTTATGGTTACCAAAGGGGAAAGGGGGTGGGGGAGGGATAAACTAGGAGTTTGGGATAGCAGATATACACTACTATATATAAAATAGATAAATCACAAGGTCCTCCTGAATAGCATAGGGAACTATATTTAATATCTTGTAATAAACTGTAATGGAAAAGAATATGAAAAAGAATTTATATGTAACTGCATCACTTTGCTGTACACCAGAAACTAACACAGCATTGTAAATTAACTAAAATTAAAAAAAACAGCCATCAAAAAAAAAATAGAATTCATTGAGTTGGCTGCATATTCTCTACCACACTAAATATATCATGTGTCTGTATGTGTGTTTGTGTGTGTGCACTCACACATAGCATCTTCAGGACATGGTCGAGAACTTTGATTAATACATATAGAATGGATGGAAACATTAAAGTTATTTTCCCAAGGAAAAAAAACTTACTGAATTCACACATTTTGTTTTCCCTTAGAATTTTTAAGGGATCTTTAGGAAACTGGAACTCTTAAGACATCAAGGTAGGGAGTCAGAAAGGAAATTCAATTTGAGTTAAAAAAAATATTCTCAGTGGAATAATTTTAACAAAGGGATAAAAGCAGACACAGGAGATAGGAGATAGTATAATGAGAAATAGTAATAATGCTTCCAGCAATCATGGCTCGATGGGTGAACGTAATCTGAGATTAGAAGACCCACCAGGGAGCTGCAAAGTTACAGGACTGCTTGATGAAATAATTTAATACCTACTGGCTCCAATGAACATCATGTACAAAGAATGCTCAGTGACCTGGCAGTCCTGCTAACCCAGAGCACGAGGGAATCTGCTTGAGGCAATGATAGTTCTTATATTTCACAAAGATTTTCCACAAGCCCCCTCTTTATTCCTCTTACTGTTTGCTTCAGCTTTACTCTATGTCCAGAGTGTTAATTAGTCCCTGATGCCACCGTCTGAAATTGCAGGAATAAAATAAGAAATAACACATGATAATATGCAAAAATAAACTGGATACTATTATTATTAACACCTTGAATTTGTGTGGAACTTTATAGATGCTATGTTTCTTTTTGTTTGTTGATCCTCATACCAAACTAGGAGGTAGTTTTTTTGTTGTTGTTTTGTTTTTTTTTGCAGTACGCAGGCCTCTCACTGTTGTGGCCTCTCCCGTTGCAGAGCACAGGCTCCGGACGCACAGGCTCAGCAGCCATGGCTCACGGGCCCAGCTGCTCCGCGGCATGTGGGATCTTCCCGGACCGCGGCACGAACCCACGTCCCCTGGATCGGCAGGCGGACTCTCACCCACTGCGCCACCAGGGAAGCCCTAGGATGTAGTTTTTGAAAAACAGGTGTTAAAAATAACAATAACTACTAATTTGTTACAATAAAAATGTTATAACCAGTGTAATTATGTTTACTCTTTGCCAGACTCATTTCATATGTTCATTAAGTTTTTAAATCACACAACAGCCATATAAGGGTGAGAAATTGAGGCTTAGGGAGCATACACAACACACCAGCAATTGGGTGGAACCAGTATTTGAATCCAGGCCATTTGTCTTTGGGTCAGTGCTCTCATGTCTATCCACTGTCTATCCTTGAGACAGTATAAGGGTTAGTGTTTGTCCCTGATTTACACATCTCAGTAACTCTAATTCCTCCCTCCCACCATACCAATCTGAAACGCTAAGAGTAGTTTTGTGCAAACTGGGTAATAGGCATAGGCAGCCATATCAACCTTCCCTGAATTCCTCTAGCCTAGAGCAAGTCCTTTATCCATGGAGGACAAGACCCTAAAACATCACTCTTCATTTGCACAAACTTCCTTCCAGGCAAACGGGGCAAGACACATTATCCCCAACTTAATACCCAGATCTCCAGGACCCTGCAGGGTGAAAGCATGAGCTGCCAGAACTACTCTTCGATTTATTTACATCAAAACCCAAGATAAGCCCAGGTAAACTTCACACCTGTCTTTCCCATCATGGGAAAGCAACCAAGTACAGAGTGAGAATGTAATTCCATTTTCAATTGTTGGATGCCTCCTTGAAATACCAGCAATTGGGCCAATTAGCTCCATTTGTTCAGATGGTATTAGATCCCTATCTGGTAACCATCAGAGTGAAACCAGTAATTCATTTCACATAGGCACGGCAGTGCCATCAGATAGTAATGCTTTTTAGTTACTGCCAACCTGGGGCGTTTTGAAATAGTGACCTCAAGACTTAAGCTGCAAAATTCCATTATCTATCCTCAAGCCAGCCAGAGCTGAATTTTTGAAATAGCCTATTAAGTTTTCTGCTCTGATAAAAATTCAGAGGCCCTTTTCATATTAATCTCCCCATGGCAAATGAAATTTGCTGAGTGGTAGATTTAATTTGCTTCTATTTATGTAGTACTGCATTTTGGAAAAAAAATAATTGCTCTCAATATCACTTTTTCAGTGTTACTAGAAAAACATCATAAAATTTAAGTCCTTTCTCCCATTTATTTCATTGTTTAGACTCTACACAATAAATAGCTTATTCTTCACCTTTCGATCACTTTGGCATTTTAATTAAAATATAATTATCATTCAAAGGGGAAGAATGCTCAAGTTTTGGTAATTGTCCATGTCAGGTCATTAGGTATATTTTTTAAAAGAAGCTAAAGTAATCTTAAAATATTTAGTAAAAATATACCTTCTACGTATTTACTTAAGACAGTTATATCCTAGCATACTTTATTATTTCCCCAAGGCAACTTCCCCATTTTAATTATGTAATGAAATTGAGGAGTGTATAAGAGAGAGAGCTCCCTATGGAATTTGTAATAATGAAATATAAATGCTTTCATTGTGGTAGATTTGTAGAAAATCTATAGGATCTTGAAATAAAAAAATTGATGGCTCATATTTCTATCAAAAATGAACAAGGAAAAAGAAATGTCTTTAAATAATAAAAGAGAGACTAATATTTCAAGCTCATATCCCTTGCACACACAACTTTTTTGTGTGCGATTTGGGGCCTGTATGTATGTTCTTACTTTGTTTTGGTGGAGGATTTTGGAACTTTGAGAATGGTATTTGTCTGTTTTGTTTTTCTGACTGAAGTCAGTTAAAATGCTTACAGAGGGGAAGAGATGTCTAGGTCATGCTTAAACTACATACAATGCTTCAGTATTATCTGCTTCTGAAAACAAAAGTTTCTTTTTCTCATTCTGCAGTCCAGTGTGGATTGGCTTGACTCAGCTTCCTAACTTCCCACTCTAGAAGTCAAGCTAAGCAGCTCCCCTTCAAATGTCACAGGTTGCCTCAGTGGGGGCTAACACACAGACAATTAAAACCTTCAGTCCAGCAGGGGAATATATCACTTCTTTCCACAATGCATTGTCCAAAACAATTCACTTGGGTTCATTCACTCCTTAGGGGAACAGGAAGTTTCATCCTGCTATGTGTCCATAAGCAGAGAGCTAGACATATTTGGTTAACATCACTAATGACTACCTACAGATAGTATTTGGTACATATCACTGTAACAATGCAGCAATTAGCAGTATTAGATTATATTGCTTTACATTAAGACCGGAGATCAGGATCTTTATTGTGTCCAAGATCGTCTTAAATGTCCCCTCAGCTTGATTAAATTTTGGACAGGTTCCTTCCTGACTATATGCCCTGTCATCCCTTTTCTTAGGGCGTTTACTTTACAAATTACTTTTAATTTCTATTGTAAATTCTTTCTCTATTCCTTCTCTCAGCCTCTTGCCAGTTTTAAAACGCAGGAATGTCTTTCTCAAGGATCTGGGAGACCTCCCTTGAAATGTAATCATCAAGGAAGATACAGCCTCTGACTCCCCGTCTCTGTGGGAGGGTGGGTGCCTAACTTCCATAGGCACCATATGTACCTATTAGCAAACACAGTTGGCCTAATCACATTGACCAACCATTCTCCTAATGATCATAAATACTTCTCCACTAGCTTACCCCAGAGCTTAAATTTTTCTCTGCATTTTGTTTCAGGAAAGTTGAATGCATTCTCTCTCCTCTTTTGCAATAGACTCATATAAAGTCTTCCTTGCCTATTTAACTCCGTTGGGTACAATTCTTCTTTAACTTCAGTAATCCTTTACTGAACATCTGTGGTATGCAAGGTGCCATGCTAACTTTGGGAATGTATAATAATAACAGCTAACATTTAGAGAACACTTAATGCCTTGCATAGCATACCCAGTGGGTACTTTACTGCATTCCTCAATCTACGTTTCTCAATTAATCACATGATACATTTACAATTATATTCTTTGTGTTATAAATGTGGAAAGTGTGTTATAAATACAGGGTTTAGTTAAAGAATTGCCTGGAGTCATCCAGTTAGGAGGTGACGTGACCAGAAGTCCTATTTGAATACAATGAAAAATGTTTAATCCTGTCCATTACAGGCTCATAGTTTATTAGAACAGACATTTTTTAAAAAAAGACAAGAAGGGCTTTAAAGAAGACATGTATGTTCATGATGCTGTGAAAAGACCTTATCTAATGGAATAGAAGGAAATGAGTTGAGGGAAAGATATCCAGAGGAGGAAATATTTCCTCTGAATCTTGAACACAGCCTGTAATTCTCTTCCATAGTTTGAGCTGAGGGAACAGCTCATTCAAAGACAAGGAGACTCAAAAAGTCACCGTGCTTTTGGAAAACAAGAAGTAGTTTAATATAGCCATGGTGAAGGAGTTGGAGAAGAAGCTGTAAATTTTATCTGTTGCTTTTTGGATTACTATCTACTGAGTACATTTTTTTGTGTCTGACACTTTCATGTCTTATATTCAACGTTATTTAAAATGCCTACTATGTACATGCTAGAGCATTTATAGGTTCTGAAGACAGAGCAGAAGCCAAGCAGACATTGTTTTTGTATTCTTGAGCTTATAATGAGAAAAACAGAAGGCACATGAATTTAAAGAATAGAAATTTAGCTAATTACAATGGTAAGTGTAATAAAAAATGTAGTAGGGTAAAGGAATAAAATGTAACAGATGGAAAATATTTTCTGTAGTGTAGTCAGTGGAATATAGTCCGTCTTTATGAACGGAGCATGTGGAAAGAGACATGAATGATATGAAGGATCAAAGCAGAGACAGCAGCATGTGGGAAGGAATTCTGGTGGAAATGAACACTTTCGGGCCTGTCCTGTTGGAAAAGTAGCAAGAAACATTGGGTTCTTAGAAATGTGGGCAGCATGGTAAAGTCAGAGAAGTGGGCAGGGGGTAGATCATATTGGAAATGTAGGTTAGCATAAATGAAATGGATTTCATTTTAATTGGAATATGAAAGCATTGGAAGGTTTTGAGTAGGATGGTGACGTGACTGAATTTTATGAAATAATAACTCTGGTTGTGAACACAGGGAGAAATCGTATCTAGTGTCAAGAACTGAAATAGGGACATTAATTGGGCAGCTGTGTCAGTGGACCAGGTGGGAGATGATGGTAGGTTGGATGGGACACAGAGTCAGGGCAAAGTGGTGATATTTGGAATACATTTTAAAGCTGAACTAACAGGAATTGCGGAGGGACTGGATATAGTATGAGATTAAGAGAGGAATCAAGATTAAATTTATTCTGCCGGAATTATGGTCCTATTTTCTGAGATGCTAAAAATTCAGAGATGATCAATGTGAAGTAATAAAATTTAAAAGTCTGGGTTTGGGGGCTTCCCTGGTGGCGCAGTGGTTGGGAGTCCGCCTGCCGATGCAGGGGACACAGGTTCATGTCCCGGTCCGGGAAGATCCCACATGGCCGCGGAGCGGCTGGGCCCGTGAGCCATGGCCGCTGAGCCTGTGTGTCCAGAGCCTGTGCTCCACAACGGGAGAGGCCACAACAGTGAGAGGCCCGCGTAGCGCAAAAAAAAAAAAAAAGTCTGGGTTTGAATATATTAATTTGGGGGGATATAGCACCTAAAAGATAGTTATTAAATACCCATGATGAGATTTCATATAGGAAGTTTAATATTTAGTCTAAAGCTCAAGGGAGTCACCAGAATAGTAATGTTATTTAAGACTGTGAGATTAAATTAGGCAACTTAAGAGGTTAATACAGAGGGAAAAGCAAATTGGGTTTATTCTTGGCCCTATTTTCTTTAATTTCAAAGTGCTCTTCGAAATACTTTGAAGAACCAATTAAATGAGATAATAAATGTGTACTTATTTGATCATTACAAAACTCTAGATGATAAATAATGTTATTACCCATATTATACAAAGAAGAAAACTGCAACTCAGGGAAATAAAGTAAATTGAACAAGGTTGCACAACTATTACAGGCTGGGATGCAAAACCAGATCTCACGTTTCTCAAAGCCTGCTTTATACTGTGCTACTTAAAGAATCTTATATGGCCAGTAATAGCATCACTATTCTAATGGCCAGGGCTTACCTGAATGGTAATGGAGCATCTGTCTTCACCAGAGAGCACACAGATTCTGGGGAACTCCAGTATATATATCCAAGATGATGCCTTGGTGTTGTTACCTTCCTGCAGCCCTCAGATCCCAAGACACACTTCTGTACCATTTATTAGAGCTCTCCTCCCAGTTTACAGATACTGACTCTTTTCTGTTATCCCTTTGATGGCAGTTTCCATGAAATCCCTATTGTAAGCCAAATATGTAGCACAATCTCTGCCTAAAGTTAGTACTTGTTGAGTGAAAGGATGAATATTCCCTTTTAATATGCAATTTCTCTCTTGGTTTAATATGTTAGAAATCCCTACTTCCCTGTTTCTTTTTCCTATTTTAAGAGCTTTGTAGAAAATTAACCTTGATTTCTCTTAGTAGGCCAGCTCACCATCTGGAAGTTGACTTTCATTGAGCAAATTTGTCTCAAACAATGGAAGGACTCTATTATTCTCTCTCCAGGGCTTGGACTCTCAAAGAAAAGACAGCCAAATTATGTTCCTGGCTTGTTAAAAGGCACATTCCCAGACTTCAACCCCCAAAAGATTTAGAATTAGGAAGTCTTTAAGGAGCACTCCAGGCGATCATTAAACCACTTTAAGATTGAAAACCTATACCCTATCTTCTGAGATTTGCTTAAAGGGGCCTGATAATCCCCGCTTTGTATTGATTGGGAAAGTTTTGCCCTTAGCCACTTCTCTAAAGCTCATACTTTATTTAGTTGACATAGTTAGACCTGACATTCAGCTGCTATTCTTACTAGAAGTGCAACCATCTATGAATTTCTTACCCATTCTAGGTTTATTTCCATTCCTTTGAAATGGATTACCTCCTATTCTCTCAACACTTAAAGAGAGTTACTGGGGTTCCCTGGTGGCGCAGTGGCTGAGAGTCCGCCTGCCGATGCAGGGGACACAGGTTCGTGCCCCGGTCCGGGAAGATCCCACATGCCGCGGAGCAGCTGGGCCCGTGAGCCATGGCTGCTGAGCCTGCGTGTCTGGAGCCTGTGCTCCACAACGGGAGAGGCCACAACAGTGAGAGGCCCGCGTACCACACACACAAAAAAAAGATAGCTACTATTTTCCCCTTTATAAAGACCGAACAATGTGCTTAACATGTAGAGCACTCAGTAAATGGTAGAAATCATCATAGATTTTGTTTATCATTAGTAGTAACAGTTTATATGGCCTGACCAGGTAGACATGTGTTATTTGTAGAGGTGCCCGGAACAATCCATCTTGTGAACAAGAGTCTTTCCTTTAGTCGTTATACTGCCCCTGTAGGCTTTAAGTTCTAAGCAGGATCATATAAAATTGCTAAGGGATAAATGGAATAAAGATTCAAATTGTATGTTAAAGTGTAAGAAAGCACTTGGCTTTTTGTGCTATTTGAAGAATTGCTTTGCTGCTTGAGAATGGGGCAGACACACTCATTAAACCCTGTACTGCTTCTCTAACAACCACAGCTATATCCAGGTAGACTATAAAATAGTGGTTCTAAAGGTTCTTTCTAGTGCAACCTGAGTAACTGGAAATAGACTCTAGATCAAATACTTGCAATTATATCTTTTAGAAACCTATGTGGAGTTGGGGCATCTGTGCAAAATAGCAAAGTAAGCCCAGTGATCATGAACTTCTGAAATGATGAGGAAACATCTTCCTGTCTCCTAGCCAAACCCTGCACAGAGTGTTGAATCCTGTCATTCTTACTCCTATGTAGGAAAATCCTCATGGCTTACTTCATTTGGGATTCAGGAGGTGGTAGAAGGCAGCACTCAAATATGCCTTTGGTTTACTTGTATCTAAGAGTCTTTCTTCTCTATTTAGAAATGAATCTGTTTAGAGAAAAGAATCTGCTAAAAGTTTTGTCTTTGGAACTTGGAATTAAAACTTTAACAAAAAAATCATGTTTACCTAAAGCATTCTGAGACAACTTAGTTAGAAAAGCTTAAATTTTCACAAATGGAAGTAAAAATGGTAGAAGTTATATATTAGGCTAAATATCAGATCCAAGGAAAAAAGTTAAATGATAAAATGAGATTAAGAATATGGGGCAAGGACCTATGGTCAATTAATCTACAACAAAAGAGGCAAGAATATACATTGGAGAAGAGACAGTCTCTTCAATAAGTGGTGCTGGGAAAACTGGACAGCTACATGTAAAAGAATGAAATCAGGACATTCTCTAACACCATATACAAGGATAAACTCAAAATGGAATAAGACCTAAATGTAAGACCAGATACTATAAAACTCCTAGAGGAAAACATAGGAAGAACACTCTTTGACATAAATCGCAGCAATATCTTTTTGGACCCACCTCCTAGAGTAATGGAAATAAAAACAAAAATAAACAAATGGGACCTAGTTAAACTTAAAAGCTCTTGCACAGCAAAGGAAACCATAAACAAAAGGAAAAGACAACGTACAGAATGGGAGAAAATATTTGCAAACAATGTGACGGACAAGAGATCAATTTCCAAAATATACAAATAGCTCATACAGCTCAATATATTTTAAAAAAACCAATCAAAAAGTGGGCAGAATATCTAAATAGACATTTCTCCAAAGAAGATACACAGATGACAAACAGGCACATGAAAAAATTCTCAATATCACTAAATATTAGAGAAAGCAAATCAAAACTACAATGAGGTATCACCTCACACCAGTCAGAATGGCCATTATCAAAAAATCTACAAATAATAAATGCTGGAGAGGGTGTGGAGAAAAGGAAACTCTCCTACATTGTTGGTGGGAATGCAAATTGGTGCAGTCACTATGGAGAACAGTATAGAGGTTCCTTAAACTAAAAATAAAGTTGCCATATTATCCAGCAATCCCACTCCTGGGCATACACCTGGAGAAAACGCTAATTTGAAAAGACACATGCTCCCCAATGTTCACTGCAGCACTATTTACAATAGCCAAGACATGGAAGCAACCTAAATGTCTATTGACAGATAAGTGGATAAAGATGTGTTACACATACACAATGGAATATTAACAACCATTAAAAATAATGAAATGCCATTTGTAACAACATGGATGGACCTGGAGATTATCATACCAAGTGAATTAAGCCAGAGAAAGACAAATATCATATGATATTACTTACATGTGGAATCTAAAAACAAAACAAAGCAAAAAAGATACAAATGAACATATTTACAAAACAGAAATAAACCCACAAAGAAAACAAACTTATGGTTACTAAAGGAGAAAAGGGTGGGGGATGAATTAGGAGTTTGAGATTAATGTATACACATTACTATATGTAAAATAGATAGCCAACAAAGACCTACTGTACAGCACAGGGAACTATATTCAATATTTTGTAATAACCTTTAAGGTAAAAGAATCTGAAATAGAATATATATATATATATATATATATATAAAAAACTGAATCACTGTCCTGTACACCTGAAACTAACACAACATTGTAAATCAACTGTACTTCAATTTAAGAAAAAGAAATAACCAATTAAAAAAAGAAACACAATAAATCACACAGGAAAATATCCACACATTATTATATGGATAAAGCAGATGATAAGGTATATGTACTCTATGATCTTCTTTTTGGAAACAAAGTCAATTAACAATGCTTGGGATAAAAAAAGACCAGAAGGATAGACACCCGAATTTTAAGAAAGTAATTGCCTTTAGGTGGTGGAATAAAAAGGGTTTAAATATTTTTTCTTAAAAAAAGAAAATAGGGGGCAAGGTATTTTAAGATATTACAGATGAAGTTATGCTAAATATCAGATCCAAGGACAAGGGTTAAATGATGAGATGAGATTAAGAATGGGGGCAAGATACATTAAAACATTATAGATTAGTACAAGTCGCTTAAGATTTAGGCTATTGGGAGAACCTTACAGAAACCTGCAACATGTGCTTAGGGATAAAAATATCTAACCAATTTTGAGCCTCTATTATCTACTAGCCACTGCTTTAAATATTTTACATATAATATCTCATTTAATATCAAGAGTATCTATTTGAGATATTTGGGAAACAGCGGTGCAAAGAGGCAAATTCAATTGTAGCCCGACGTCTGTCTTTAGAGACTTGCTGTTCAATAGAATTACATGTGGTGATGGAAATATTTACAATCTGTTCTGTCCAATATGGTAACCATAAGTCCTATGTGGCTATTAAACACTTGAACGCAGCTACTGTAACTGAGCTAACAGCCACATGTGGCTAGTGGCTTCTGTATTGGACAGTACAGCTCCAGAGACCAAGCTCTTATCCACAATGTCATGGGACCAACTTTTCGCAAATAAGTCCGTAGTACCAGGTAGTGCAATATCCACTTTTGCAATGACACCTGAAATCTAAAAAAGGAGCTGGTCATTAAAAGATGCCAGGAAACAATATTCCAGATTTACAAAAAGAAAATAGCGAGGGAAATATTAGATATCTAATTTTAGAATTCTCCTTGAGTTCTGTGGACCTGAGAAAAGGTTAAAATGAGATGGAGCTGGGAAGGTTAGCAAAAAACTGTGCAAGCAAACGTTTAGCTACAGTAAAGGGAGTGACTGCTTCCCCTGAGCGTATTCTTCAAGGAGGTCAACTTTCAACTATGTTTTGTTTTGTTTTTTTAGTTTATGTATTATTTAGGGTAACACTGGCTACTGTAACAAATGCCTCAAAAATGTATATTTGTTCAAACACGAAAAAAGTTTATCTTTACTCACCTAAAATCAAAATGAGCAGGCAACTCTATTCCAAGTGATAAAAAGGGAGCTTGGCCCCTTCTTTCTTGTGGCTTTGCCACTTTCAGTGAGACTAGTGTATTATATTATGTCATAGGAAGGGAATAAAGAACATCAAGGATCCATAGACTATTTTGTGAGCTATTCCCGGTTGTAGTGAGCATCAATTCTGCTTAAATAACATGGCCTTGTTACCTGATGACCAGAGTAGTTGGCAAATTTAGGTTAGCAGTAGATCCAAAAAAAGATAAAACAGATTTGATGCACAGCTATACTCTCAGCCACATGCTAGTTGTGACTTAAACCTATGATGAAATATTGGAAGAGGCAGCTTGAAATACACAAGAGAAATATTATTTTGAGACCAAAACATACAAAAGATAATCAACAGATTATACTTATCTTATGTGATCACTGTGCCTTCCAGAATTTCCAGGTGCTCAAGTTAATGCTTTTGATATTAGAATTTGGAATTTTAGTACTTATAGGCCAAGATACTGAAGACACAAGATTAGGACAAAAAGCATGTATTTGGCAATCAATAAGCTGAACCAGACTGGGGCCTGTGAGTGATGTAGAATATGATAAGAGATTAAGAAATAAAGG
Organism: Monodon monoceros; assembly: GCF_005190385.1. Taxonomy (NCBI): domain Eukaryota; kingdom Metazoa; phylum Chordata; class Mammalia; order Artiodactyla; family Monodontidae; genus Monodon; species Monodon monoceros. The sequence goes on along the minus strand of NW_021703766.1, from coordinate 24,803,191 downwards.
AGTATGTCAGAGTAACCCTGGAGAACCTGGGCTAGCCATGCTTCTGCACACTTGTTTCACTTACCACCATGCACTCAGGAACATTCTTACAGAACTATTCCTAATGCTTGGATAGTACTTGCCTTTTGGCAGAAGTTATTTATTATAACAAGATCTTGGAGGACAAATCACCTTAAAATGCTCTTGGGATGTTGAGCAAAGACTCAGCCATAGTCAGAAAGAAATAACAAATGTAAAACAGAGAGTCACGGGTGCTAAGAACTGGGGGAGAGTGGGAATCTTCTCTTTTAATACATACGTACAGTAGTAGAGTATAATTGTTAGGAGCAGAGGTTTTATAACCAGAAATTAATTTCACATTTTAGTACAACTATTAACTGCTTAACCTTCGAAATATTAGTCTCAGTTTTCTCATGCATGGAGGAAAGAGTAAGAAATCTCCCATATTGTTATTTTGAAGGTTAAATGAGTTAATATGTGTACAACACTGAGATGATTGTATGCCCTATATGTGTCATTATTTTTAGTAGCTTCCGATTATAAGCGAGGGATATCACATCCCAAGAGTTTGAATAAATTACTAAGCTCAAACAGCAGGACCATTCCAAGTTTTTTGTTGTGAAGCCTAGCTCCTCCTGGGATAGAAGAGATTAAGAGTGTCATGTATGAAAAAAAAAACAGAGTGTCATGTATGAACTGAGACTTGAGTTTACATCCTGCCTTGTAACCTATAACTGTGTGCTAGAAAAGTTAATTTTTTTTTTATAGAAGAGATATTTTTAAAAAATGATTAATTATTTGGCTACACTGGGTCTTCGTTGCTGTGTGTGGGCTTTCTCTAGTTGCAACGAGCGGGGGCTACTGTTCGTTGCTGTGTGTGGGCTTCTCTTGTTGCGGAGCACAGGCTCTAGGCATGCAGGCTTCAGTAGTTGTGGCAGCCTGGCTCAGTAGTTGTGGCGCACGGGCTTGGTTGCTCCACAGCATGTGGGATCTTCCCGAACCAGGGCTCAAACCCGTGTCCCCTGCATTGGCAGGCGGATTCTTAACCACTGCACCATGAGGGAAGTCCCTAGAAAAGTTAATTTTTTAACATCTCTAATTCAGTTTTCTCATGTGTAAAATGGGAAGGATAATACTAGCTCATTCCTAAGATTGTTTTGAGGTTGGAATGACATTTTTAGAACACTGTTCTCAATGCCTGGCACAAAGCCAGCACTCAGCAAATAGCATCCATGATGGTGATGATGACGACAATGATAATTACATGCTGATCATTCTGCTACTTTATTCTTACCATGTAAAAACGATTTCCATTAAGTGAATGATTTAAAATCATTTGAATAAGCAATTCCATTTCTTAATAGGAAAAAAATATATAGTATGATAACATTTTTACTCTGTACTGGCGTTTTAGACCAGGGCTCCCCAACCCCCAGGCTGCAGACCAGTACCGGTCTATGGCCTGTTAGGAACTGGGCCGCACAGCAGGAGGGGAGCGGCGGGTGAGTGAGGGAAGCTTCATCTGCCACTCTGCATGCTCACATTCCACCCGAACCATCCCCCCTGCCCTCCCCAGTCTGTGGAAAAATTGTCTTCCATGAAACCGGTCCCTGGCGCCAAAAAGGTTGGGGGCCCCTGTTTTAGACTATCTCTTATTATTATAAATGATATTTTTAACAATTCAATTTTATACCACTAAAAGGAAATTAAATCAGTATCAGTACATGCTTTAAAGAATAAACATCTAGAAAATCATTTCAGAACACTCTGGTTTTCAACAATTAAGAACTCATTGATAGAAATGTGTTAACATATTACAATTGAGTCCTCACCCATATTTCAGGCACATAATATTTAAATATAATGTATTATACTCCTGACATTTGTTCAGACCACTCATGAACTAGAGCCCATGATTTATTCACATCTGTTATAACACATTCTGATAATTTATTTGGAAGAAAGCAATCTGCATTAATCATTTATTAATTATTAATAAAATATAAGAACTGCATTAAAGAACTGCTGTTCAAAAATAACCTTTTCTTCCTGAAGCCAAGGACCTATTTAATTTCACCTTGCATTTCGTAAGGATTAATTGCCTTTTCAGGTGTTGTCCTCCAGTTTGACCCTGTAAGGTTTTGGGGAAACACTTTTTACATACAGATAGAAATGTGTCTGAGTTGAATTACACCCCCTAAGAAAGATATGTTGACATCCTTACTCCCAGTAGTTCAGAATGTGAACTTTTTCATAAATAGAATTGGGGCAGATATAATTATTTAAGTTAAGATGAAGTTATAGAGTAGTGTGGGTCCCTATCCCAATAGGACTGGTGCCCTTATAAGAATTCAGCCCATGTGAAGACACAGAGACACAGGGAGAAGGCCATGTGAATATGGAGGCAGAGATTGGAGTGATGCAGTTACAAGTCAAGGAATGCCAAGGGCCATGACCGGAAGCTATGAGGAAGACATGGAAGCTACTCTCCCACAGAGACTTCACACACACGCACACACAAAATCAACCCTGCCAACACCCTGATTTCAGACTTCTAGCCTTCAGAACGGTGAGAGAATACATTTCTGATGTTTTAAACCACCAGTTTGTGCTGCTTTGTTATAGCAGTCCTAGAAAATGAATACACTGTGCTTTTTATATTCTTGCCAGTATGCCTGCAAAGGTTTGCAAAGGCTTTACTGAAAAGACTTTTCATGCTGTGGTTAGAAAGCCCTGATTAAAAATCCCCAACTCCTGACATTCAGTAGTTAAGCGTTGCAGTTTGTTTGGTAAATTTACCTGAACCTCTGCATTTTCACCTGTGAAACAGGGCTAATCATATTACCCTTGCAGAATTATATACCTTGATGGTTTACACATTCCCAAACTTGGAGCTATTAGAATAATTGTTCAAGCCCTTTCAAGTGAATATCAGTCAGAAAGGAGCTTAGAGTGGGGAGGATACTGCTGGCTTACATAAGACGGATGTGACTCTAGGAACCTCAGGGGTACATTTGATGAATATCAGTTTGCCAAACTTTTATCAAATTGTGTCATACCTACATCTCACTTATTTACTTAATCTTATGTCTGATAAAAGGAGAGGGAGAGATGGAAGTAAGGAGAAATCCAGGTAAAAAAAGAAGAATGGAAGAAGAAAATGAGAAAAAGAACAATTAGAATTGTTCACTCACCTTTGTGCCACTCAAGTTAATGTACCAGAAAGAACTTAACATAGAAGATTCTAGATCTGTTTCCTCTTTTTCTCAGGATTCCAGAGCCCTCGTAATATTTACACCTTACTCTGATGACCATGATTTAACACTTTAAACATATAGTTTATGTTTTTCATGAAACCCAGCACCTAACTCCTTCTTTTAAAAAAAAAAAAAAGTTTTTTGTTTCAGTGCTGGAGGGCAAAGTAACTTTGTGGGTTTTGTTGAGTAAAGTGTATCCAATTCTTATCATGAAGAAATTTATGGAATTTTCATAGGAATATGGAGTAGGCAGAAAGGTGACTCTCAAAGATATCCATTCCCTAAATCCTAAAACCTGCGTGTATATTATGTTGGTGAAAAGGACTTTGAAAATACAGTTAAGAGTATGGACCTTGAGATGGGGAGATTATCCTTGATCATCATGATGGGCTAAATTTAATCAAACGAATAATTTAAAGTTAAGAAACTTCTGTGGCTGTGGTCAGAGAGATATTTAACAAAAGAAGAAGGGTCAGAGGAGGATGTGACTTGAGAAGAACTTGACCCACTATTGCTGGCTTTGAAAGAGGGAGGAAAAGAGCTATGAGTCAAGTGACACAGTGGCCGCTAGAAGCTGAGAATGGTTCTTAGCTGACAGCCAAGAAGAAAACATGGGTATCAGTCACACAACTGCAAGAAACTGAAATCTGCCAACAGTCCAAGGGGCAGGAAACACATTATCTCCTAGAAACTCCAGAAAGAACACACTTTTGATTTCAGCCCATGCTGGACTCCTGACCTAACAGATCTGTACAATAATACATTTGTAATTTTTAAGTCACTAATGTGTAGTAATTTGTTACAGATGTAATAGTAAACTACTACAGTATAATTGACTATGAATGATTATCATATTATGTAGTAATATTAGATCTTTACTGCTTTGTATGATATAATCTACTTCTGTGCATTGATTAACTAATTCAATAAATTTTTATTGAATTTAATAGCACTGAGTGTATCTGTGTGTGTTCCATTGTTTTGGTTTTCTTTTCTGTGTTTGCTACTGTAAAGTGCCTGATTATTTTTGCTTTTCTTCTCTATTCCTTTTTTTTCAAATTCTTTTTATCATTTTCTTCACTTACATCTATGGTTTTCATTTTTCTCCTTTCCATTACCTATTTTCTTTATGAGATTCTCTGCTATCTATACATTCATGGCTTCTAGGTTAGCCCTTATTTCCAATTTTTTTTCTTTTCTTTCTAATCTTTCCTGAACTTTGTCAGCTCTCTTTCCATGGCTTACTATTTCCTATTATTTTATTTAATAAGTTTTCTAATTTTGATTTATTTATATTTAGGTTATTATGAAATATAAGGCATTGGCTTGGGCCATTTTTTTTCTGGTATTTCTTCACCTTGCACAGGTCTTTATATAGATTGTTATATATATTTTTTAGATAATATCCTAGTGTTAGATTGAATCACAATCCTTTGTTGTTTCTGTAGAAACTATATGTACTTCTCTTCTGAAAAAGATAAAGTTATAGGAATCCAATTTACCATTCCCCTCCTTGAAAAAAAAAACAGTAAAATTATATAAATTTATATAAAACTATATTATATAAAACAATTGCACATCAAAAGGCTAGAGATAAACATGCTAGTTAGTTTGATTACGGTGATCATTCCACAATGTGTACCTATATCAAAACATCACACTGTATACCTTAAATGTATACAATTTTTGTCAATTATACCTCAATATCGTTGAAAAGATTAATTTATAATGCTGTAGTAGAAATATAATGTTAAATGTCTCATGAATATGTAGTAACAGCCCATGGTCTAATGGGCTGTTTGGAAATAAACAGTATTTTTAACAAGTATTCTCTTTTGAAACTTGTTCAATATCATCTTTTAATAGCTGATGCAAAGGGATTTCACAATACTGCTGAAAATATCTGGGGGCTAGAATTTGCTTAATATTAAACGTTAGACAGTAATAAAAGCATATTAAAATATGTATATTGGCCTTTAGGCAATGAATGATAGTGTAGTGTTCCCTGAGAATCAGGAAGCAAACTAAGCCTTGCACTGGCTTCAGTTTACAGACTGAAGTGAGCTTCCAGGCCATGTGTCAGAGAAGGAGAAACCAGGAAGAACCTAGAGAAATCCCTGATATGAACAGATGGAGCAGAAAATCTAGGGAGGCCAGAGTGACTGGAATTTTCAGAAAAGAACACTGGAGGAGTAAAAGATGCACTTAGAGAGAATGGTGATATTTGCAGAGGGTCTTCTTCAAGTCTTACTGGAAATTGAGCATTAAATGCACGTGTAGAAATTGCCTAGGGCCAGGAGAAGAATAACCTGAAAGTAATAGAGAAAAAAAAATCCTCGATGCTCACATCTAGCTGGAAATATCTCCTGTTCCTACAAGGCAGAGTGGAATCCCTCGTAAGTGTGATGCATCAGGGAACACACTCAGAAGGGTTTTGGCTCAGTAATGAGGCAAAATTAATCCTAGATTAAATGCTATTCTAGTCTCAATAAAGTTTACAAGCAGTTCCTAATAGGATACAACTGTTTTCATGTATCTTAACTACATCCCAGATAAAAAGAAAATAATATTTTTAGAAATTTAAAAATATCCACCATACCAGAAAGGTAAAATTTGTAGTGTCTGGAATCTGATGAAAACTTCCAGGTATGCAAAATATCCAAGCAACTGTAACTCTTGAAGAGGAGAAAATTTAATCAATTAAAACTGACCCAAAATGACAGGTTATACATTCAGTAGACAAAGACATTAAACCAACTAATAGAACTATATTTCATATGTTTATGAAAGTAGAAGAAATATTGAAATGGTATGTGGAAACATAAAAGATAAAATGACCCAACAAAACCTCTAAAGATGAAAATTTTAAATCCAAGATGAAAATACAAGGAGTGGTTTAAGGACAGATGAGACACTGCAGAAAAAGGATTACTGAAATTGAAGGCATAATAGTAGAAATTATCTAAAATGGTACATCAAAAATAAAAATGGACAAAAATGAACAGGCATCAGTGAACTGTGAATTAACCTCAATGGCCTATTATATGTGCAATTAGCATTGCTAAAGAAAAGGAAAGGGAAACAAAAATATTTGCAGAAATAATGGCTGATGAAAACTATAAAACTACAGATTAAAGACACTCGATGAACAAAGAGACATGAAGAAAACTACACAAAAACAAATTGTAAGCATGTTGCTTAACACCAGTGTAAAGAAAAAATCTTATAAAAGCAACCACAGAAAAGAGAGGAACAAAGATAAGAAAAATGGCTTACTACTTTCAGGAACAATGCGAGAATAAAAAAGAAAGGGATGGAAGAAGCAACATGTTTAAAGTGCTGAAGGAAAACCCACACATAAACACCACCTGCCAGCCTAGAATTCTACAGCCAGAGAAAAAAAATTTTTAAATGAAGATAAAGTATTTCAGACCTATAGGAATTAAAAGAATTTACTACAAGCAGATCTGCACTACAACAAAAGATAAAGTAAATCCTACAAGAAGGAGAACATATCAGATGGAAATCTGGATACAAGCTAATGAATAAAGAGCATAGAAATGGTAACCAAAATGGGTAAATGCTAAGACTATTTAAATTTATGTAAAACATAATTAACTCTACAAAGCAAAACTAGTAACACCACATTGTGGTGTGTTAACATATAATGACATGTATGATACATAGCACAAAACTTGGCAAGGGGCTGCAGAGAAATAGATATATTCTTATAAGGTCTTTGTACTGGCTATGAATTGGTATACTTTGACTAAAAGGTAGATTCTAATCATTTAAATAACTATATTACAAACCCTAAATCAAATACTAAAAGAAAATAAAAAGTACCTTCTGAAAACTACCTACAGATAACAACATCATACCTTAATAGTTAAGGACTGAATGCTTTGCTCCTAAGATCAGCAATGAAACAAGATTGAACTCTCTCACCAATTCTTTTCAACACTGTACTCAGATTCTAGTCAGTGAAATACGATATGAAAAAAGAAATGAAAATTATCAAGACTATAAGGTAAGAAATATAACTGTTTTATTAGCAGAAAGCATAATCTTGTAAAAAGCAATTCCTAAGGAATCTCTAAAAGCAAGTTCTGGGACGAATAAGTGAATTTAGCTACATTATAATACAAAAGAGAAATATACAGAAATCAATTGTATATCCTTATACTGGTAAAGAAATATCAGAAATTTAAAATAAAAATAACCTTTGCAATTATGTCAAATATATGAAACATTTAGCAATAAAACTGACAAACCATGTGCAATTCAACTATATTGAAAACTACAAAGCATTTTTAGAAAAAAACAATTAATGCAGAGATATACCATGTTCACAGATCAGAAGACTCAATATTTATGTCAACCGTCCTTAATTCATTAAGCAGTCAACACACTCTTAATCAAAATCTCAACAATGTTTTTTGAAGAAAATGAAAAACTGATTCTAAAATGCATATGGAAATACAAAGAACCTAGAATATCCAACTGAACTTTGAATAAGAACAACACATTTGGGGGACTTGATATAAAGTGAAGCCATGATATAAAGCGACAGTCAAAAAAAGGTGGTGTTAGTGTCAACATAGAGAGACCAATGGAAATGATGGGTTTTTTTGGTGATATTGTTTGTTTTAAAGTATTTATCAAGCATCATGGGTAAATTAATCTGATTCCTGGCCATAACAGCATTCTTGGATCTACCTCCATGGTAGACTGTCATAAGTAGCTGTTTCTGTAACCCTGTCTCACGCCTCTGCATTTGTGATACGCATAATATGAACTGTAAAAGTGGGATAACAGAGGACAGTTGTGAAGCAATGGTACATCTGTTATAAAATAATGATGTCACACATCATGAGGACAGATCAAGAAGCATGATCCTCATGATATGTGAAAAGATATTAACTGTAGAAATGATGTTAATTATTTTCTAAATGTCATTTGTTCAGTGTTGTTCATGCTATATGAGCAAGAAATATCTATTATCTCTTAATGGTTACTGGGACAACTAAATATCATATTGCTGAAATAATTAAATCCTTTAAAGAGGAACACATTTGGTTCTGTTAGGTTTGGTTTTACATATTAAAGTTTGCAATGGGTTAAAAGGTACAGTGATCTGGGAAGTAGGGGCAATGTTGATTCGTGCTTACTAGAATGTGTCTCAGTTCATTTATGTAAACAGTATAAATTATAGATATATAAAGAAAGGAAGCCAGAATAAAAAGGCATTATAAGTCAATGCGAGGCTGCATTTATAGAATAGCACTTTAGCACATTCTTGTTTTCACTGAGTTACCACTCAAATCACCATAAATTCTGATTCATGATGCAAATATTTTATGGCATGTTATCATGCGTCTTTTCTGATATACATATTTAAATCATAGGGCTTATTTAAATCTTTCATGAGATTATTATGCAGTATCAGCAATGCGGTGAGAAGACTCATTTCCTTGCAGTTTCACAGTCTCCACTTTTACCAGTTCTCAGATATATAAGAAACTACATGAAGAGTTGGAAGGAGAAACACATTTCTTAAGAATGCTGTGTCTCCTGAATCATTTTATTAGTTTTCAATGCTGATTTTACAGCAAACCAGACATGATTAGGAATAGAATTTGGTCATCCCATGGAAGGAAATATTTACTGAGCTCTTACTGTATGCAAGGATCTTTGTTGGATCCTGGGGAGGGGAAAATCATGCTATGAGGATAAGGATGTAGCTTTTAAGTTGATGTACAAGTTCCTATCTATACATGAAAAAGTAAGTTTTATTACCATAATACTCAGCAGGCATAAAAAGAATGTGTACGATTATAAAATGTTACTTTAACATTGTTTTCTAAAGTATGTTTCATGGACTACTAATCCTAGAAAATGCCCTGGCATATATAAAATAATTAACACATGTTTTGATTAAATTATTGGCTGAATGTTTTAAGAAAATGTTCCATTATCAATGTATATCAAATTCTCCCTTTTAGTGATTCGAGACACGTATTATTTTAGGACTCTCAGTAATATTTGACAGAATAAGCATATTCATTCAATGATGTTTATCCATTTCATCTTTTTAGGTGTTATGAATACTTTCAATTGTTTTAGGTTAAACAACAATACATATATGTTTCATACAACTTATTTTGAGAATTACTATGATTATTTGACTACTATTACAGATGTTAGCACTTTTGCAGTAAAATGGTGGATATACATATTATTGGTGAGTTACAGCTAGGCAGAGGGGGAACTCAAAGATTGTGCCCTGGGAGCAGCTCCACAGGCCCCTTGAAATGTGCCAAACCAGAAGCTTGCCCTTTAACCCGAAGCTCCTGGACAAGCAAATTGGCCTGTTTCTTAGGAAGATGGGAGCTGTGTTTCATTCTGCTATCTGTGCAGTGCTCTGGGGGTGACAGTCTGCCCAGACTCTCTCTTTCTGATTGTTACAGCCCCAAGTGACCCAGGAATGCAAGCCCCCCAGCCTCCAGGCCAGATGACCGAGAAACGTCCCTTGGCTGCACCTACAGAAACTGGGTAACTAGACATGTGTAGAAGCTCCCCTCCAGGAGATACTGGCACTTTGGAGTGAGGTGGGGAGAATGTGAAGATGATACCCACAAAAGTAAGAAAAAGAAATACGAAAAAAAGATTAAAAACTCCAAGTAAAATGAACTCAAAGAGATCCACACCAAGACACATAATAAAACCATCAAAAGCCAAAGATAAGAGATCTTGAAAGCAGCATAAGAGAAACTATTCAATACATACAAAGGATCCTCAATAAGATTATTAGCAGGTTTCTCATCAGAAACTTTGGAGCCCAGAAGGCAGTGAGCTCATATACTCAAATTGCTAAAAGGAAAAAAAAAAAAAGAAAAACAAAAAAAACCCAAACCCTGTTAACTAAGAGTCCTGTATCTGGCAAAACTATCCTTCACAAGTGAGAGAGAAATTAAGATATTGACAGATAAAAGCAGAGGGAGTTTGTTACTACTAGATATGTCTTGCAAGAAATGCTCAAGGGAGTCCTGTAGGGTGAAATAAAATGGCACTAGACAGTAACTTGAGGCCATATGAAGAAACAAAGATCCCAATACAGATAAATACATAGGCAATTATAAAAGCTAATATTATTGTAACAATGGCTTGTAACTCCACTTCGTATTCTAAGTGATTTAAGAGACTAATGCATTAAAACAATTATTATTTTATATTATTTTGGGGCACACAATGTATAAAGGTGTAATTCTGTAATATCAAGAGCAAGGGGTGGGCATGGAGCTGTAAAGAGCAAAGTTCTTGTATAATATTGAACTTGAGCTGGTTGAAGTTAAGCTGGTAAAAATTCAAATTAGAGTATGCTAAATGTAACCTCCAAGGTATCCACAAAGAAAATAACTTATAGAATATAAACAAAAGGGAATGAGAAAGGAATTTAAACATTTCAGTACCAAAAAAAAAAATGAAAAAAAATCAGCTGATCAGCTGAACACTAAGGAAGACAGTAATGCAAGAAGTGAAAAACGAAGCTATAAAACATATAGAAAACAAGATGATAGAAGTCCCTCCTTACCAGTAATCATGCTTAAATGTAAGTGAATTAAACTCTCCAATCAAAAGATTGTCAAAATGGATGAAAACACATGATCTAACTATATGCTGTTCTCTCCACAAGAGGCTCACTTTAGATCAAAATGCACTAATAGATTGAAAGTGAAAGAATGGAGAAGAGATATTCCATGCAAATAGTAACCAAAAGACAGCAGGTGTTGTTATACTAACATCAGAAAAAATAGACTTTAAATCAAAAAAGTTTACAAGAGACAAAGTAGGACATTATATATTAATAGAAGTTTAACATATCTTCTTGCTGTAACAGTTACATTTACATTTCTAGTAACAGACAATCAAAATAAATGAAGCAAAACCTGACAGAATTGAAGAGAGAAATAATGGATAGAGCAAGCAGACAGAAGGAAATAGATACAATAAACCAACTATATATAATGGACATAGCACACTCTACCCACCAACAATAGCCTACACATTCTTCTCATGTGCACAGGGATATTTTCCAGGTTAGACCATACATACATTAGGCCACAAAGATAATTATCATGCAAAGTATTTTCTCTAACCACAGTGGAATAAAGTTAAAAATCAGTAACAGAAGAAAAACTGGAAAATTCACAAATGCTGAAATTTAACAACACACTCTTAAACAACAAATGGATCAAAGAAGATATCACAAGGTAAATTAGAAACTCCTAAGTCTGAATGAAAACAAAAACAACATACCAAAGCTATAATGCAGCAAAAGCAGTCCCAAGGGGGAAATGTATAGCTACAAATACATTAAAAAAAACAGATCTCAAATCAAGAAACTAATTTACAACTTAAGAAACTTGAAACAGAACAAATGAAACCCAAAGCTAAAAGAAGGAAGGAATTAAAGATTAGAGAATAGAAAAATAGACAAAAATAATGAGATTAAAACCTGATTCTTTGAAAATATCAACAAAATTGACAAAAACTTTAGTTAGATGGACTGAAAAAAAAAAAGACTCAAATTACTAAAATGAAAGTGGGGACATTACTATCAATCCTACAGAAATCAAGAGGATAATTATACTATGAACAATTGTATGCCAACAAATAGGATGACCTACATGAAATGGACAAACTCCTACAAACACAAAAACTTACCAAGACTAAACCAGGAAGAAATAGAAAATATGAATAGATCTATTACTAGTAAGGAGACTGAGTCAGTAATCAAAAATCTTCCAACAAAGAAAAGCTCCAGATTTGATGGCTTCACTGGTGAATTCTACCAAATATTTAGAGAATTTTTCCAAATAATTGAGGAGGAGGGACCACTTCCTAAGTCATTCTATGAGGCCAACATTACTCTGATACTGAAGTCAGAGACACTGCAAGCAAAAACAAAGAAAAAAACTCAAAACAAAAAACCACCAGACCGATTTCCCTTATGAACATTTATGGGAAAATCCTTAACAAAATACTAGAAAACTGAATTCACCAGCATATTAAAAGGATACACCCTAAGTGGGATTTATTCCTGAAATGCAAGGATGGTTCAACATAAAATTGATCAACTGAAATACACTGCATTAACACAACAATATGGAAAACACAAACACAATCATCAATCGCTCATGAAGAAGCATTTGACAAAATTCAACGCCTTTTCATAAAAAAAAAAGAAACTAGGAAAAGAAGAAAAGTACCTCGACATAATAAAATCCATATGTGTGGAAAAACCCACAGCAAACATTATGCTCAATGGTGAAATACTGAAAGCTTTTCCTTCAAGATCAGGAACAAGACAAGGTTGCCCACTTTTTCCGATTGTAATCAACACAGTAGTGGAAGTTCTAGTCAGAAAAAGAAATGCAGGGGGCTTTCCTGGTGGCGCAGTGGTTGAGAGTCCGCCTGCTGATGCAGGGGACACGGGTTTGTGCCCTGGTCCAGGAGGATCCCACATGCCGCGGAGCGGCTGGGCCCGTGAGCCATGGCAGCTGAGCCTGCGCATCTGGAGCCTATGCTCCGCAACGGGAGAGGCCACGACAGTGAGAGGCCCGTGAACCACACACAAAAAAAGAAAGAAACACAGGGCATCAAAATTCGAAAAGAAGAAGTAAAATTATCTCTGCAGATGGTATAATCTTCCATGTAGAAAACCCTAAGTGCTCTGCAACCCAAAACCAAAATGGTCAGAGCTAATAAATGAATTCAGCTAGGTAGGAGGTGAAAAGTTAACACACAAGAACCAGTTGCATTTTTATATACTAACAATGAACAATCTGAAAAGGAAATTATGAAAATTCTATTTACATTAGAATCAAAAATAAAATACCTAGGAATTAACCAAAGAGGTGAAAGACTTGTACAGTGAAAACTACAAATATTGCTGAAAGAAATGAAAGGAGACATAAATAAATAGAAACATCCTATGTTCATGGATTGGAATACTTCATATATTCAAGATGTCAATACTACCAAATGTTATCTACAGATTCACTGCAATCTCTATCTTCAAAAAAAATATCATTGGGATTCTGATGTCGAAAATCCCATTCTAAAATTCATATGAAATCTCAAGGGATCCCCATATAGCCAAAATAATCTTGAAAAAGGAGAACAAAGCTGGGGGACTCACACTTCCTGATTTCAAGACTTACTACAAAGCTACAATAATCAAAACAGTGTTGTACTAGCATAAAGACATATATATATATACAAATTAAATGAGAGCCTAGAATAAACCTTCATATATATGGTCAAGCGATTTTTGACAAGGGTGCCAAGACCATTCAATGGGGGAACAACAGTCTTTTAAAAAAATGTTGCCAGGAAAACTGGATATCCACATGTAAAAGAATGAAGCTGGACCCTTACCTAATAGCAAGTCCAACAATTAACTCAAAATGGATCAGGGCCTAAATATAAGACCTAAAACTCTACTCTGAAGCTTCTCTATGATTTAACACACCAGTTTTTGATCATCAAGAGCACAGAATTTCTCCTGCCTCTTTGTGTCTCCAATGGCTAGTTTAGTCCCAGATATATTTATACACATTAGTATTCTACATCTACTCAAATCAGCTTTGACTTAACCCATTTATATTTTAAAAAAACAGAAGAGCAAAACTGAAACAAACTTTCTTTCTTTCTGAAATCTGTTGCGTAGCCCTTTTGTTGAATTTAAACATCACAAGTTTGATATAATTGTCAAGGGAACTTCCCCCCCATCTATAGATAATTTTAATTACATTGTCAGCAGGTTCAAATACATCGCTACATTCTCAGAAGGTTTTTCTGCTTGCAATCAGCTACCTTGATGTTCTAATGCTGTTTTAGCCATCTCTTGGCCTCTCAGCTAAGAATGCCTGTCTCAGTTCTGCCTAGAAATCTACTACCATACAATGGAGTATTATTCAGCCTTAAAAAAAGAACGAAATTCTGACATATGCTACAACATGGATTAATCTTGATAACATTACACTAAGTGAAATATGCCAGCCACGAAAAGACGAATACCATATGATTCCACTATATGAGATATTTAGAGTAGTCCAAATCATAGAGACAGAAAGTAGAAGGTTGGTTGCCGGGGCAGAGGGGAGGGGGCAATGGCGAGTTATTGTTTAATAGGTCTAGAATTTCTGTTTTACAAGATGAAAAGAGTTATGGAGATGGATGGTGTTGATGAAACATTATGTATGTATTTAATGCCACTGAACGGTATACTTAAAAATGGTTAAGACAGTAAATTTTATCACTATAAAAAAATTGGAAAGAAAACCAGAAATTGATGATCTCACAGTTCTGGAGGTCAGAAGTCCAAAATGGGCTGGCAGGGCTGCATTCCTTCTGGAGGCTCTAGAGGAGAGTCCATTTCTTTGCCTTTTCCAGCTTCTGGAGACTGTCCACGTTCTTTGGCTTATGGTCACTACAAGCAAATAAATAAGAAAACTCAAAACAAAAAACTACCACACCAATTTCCTTTATGAACATTGATGGGAAAATCCTCAACAAAATTCTAGAAAACTGAATTCAGCAGCATATTAAAAGGATTATATACCCTGACCAAGTGGGATTTATTCATGGAATACAAGGATAGTTCAACATAAAATTGATCAATGTAATATACCACATTAACAGAGTGAAGGGGAAAGAAAATATGATCATCTAAATTGCTGCTAAAGAATTTCACAAAATTCAACACCTTTTCATGGTAAGAAAAACACTCAAACTAGGAAAAGAAGGAAAGTACTTCAACATAATAAAAGTCGTATGTGTGGAAAAACCCACAACAAATATCATGCTCAATGGTGAAATACTGAAGGCTTTTCCTCTAAGAGCAGGAACAAGACAAGGATGCCCACTTTTGCCGCTTCTAATCAACACAGTACTGGAAGTTCTAGCCAGAAGTATTAGGCAAGGAAAAGAAATACAGGGCATCAAAAATGGAAAAGTAAAATTATCTCTGCAGATGATATGCTCTTCTATGTAGAAAACCCTAAAGACTCCACAACACAAAACCAAAACTATCAGAGCTAATAAATGAATTCAGCAACATAGCAGGATACAAAGTCAACACACAAAAACCAGTTGCATTTCTATACACTAACAATGAACAATCTGATAAGGAAATTATAAAAATTCCATTTATAATAGCATCAAAAATAAAATACCTAGGAATTAACTTAACCAAGGAGGTGAAAGACTTGTACAATGAAAACTACAAACATTGCTGAAAGAAATTAAAGGAGACATAAATAAATGGAAATACATCTGATGTTCATGGACTGGAATACTTAATATTGTTAAGATATCAATACTACCCAATGTTATCTACAGATTCGATGCAATCTCTACATTCAAAAAACATCATTGGGATTTTAAAATAGAAAATCTCATTTTAAAATTCATATGGGATCTCAAGGGCTCCCCATATAGCCAAAACAATCTTGAAAAAGGAGAACAAAGCTGGGGTACTCACACTTCCTGATTTCAAAACTTACTACAAAGCTATGGTATTAGAAACAGTGTGGTACTGGCATAAAGACAGAAAGATAGACTGATTAAATAAAATAGAAAGCCTAGAAATAAACCTTCATATATATGGTCAGGTGATTTTTGACAAGGGTGCCAAGACCATTCAATGGGGGAACAGCAATCTTTTAAAAAATAGTGCTGGGAAAACTGTATATCCACACACAAAAGAATGAAGCTGGACCCTTACCTAGTGCCAAGTATAAAAATTAACTCAAAATGGATCAGGACCTAAATATAAGACCCAAAACTATACAACCCGTAGAAGAAAACAGGAAAAAAGCTTCATGACACTGAATTTGGCAATGATTTCTTGAATATGACACCAAAGGTATAGGCAACAAAACAAAAAAGATAGATTGGACTTCATGAATATTAAAAATTTCGTGCATCAAAAGATAATATCAACAGGGTAAAAAGGTAACCTGCAGAATGGAAGAAAATATTTGCTAATCATATATATAAGGGTTTAAAGTAAAAAGCAAAAATAAACAAATGGGACCTAATTCAACTTAAAAGCTTTTGCACAGCAAAGGAAACCATCAACAAAACAAGACAACCTGGGGCTTCCCTGGTGGCACAGTGGTTGAGAGTCTGCCTGCCGATGCAGGGGACACGGGTTCGTGCCCTGGTCTGGGAAGATCCCACATGACGCGGAGCGGCTGGGTCCGTGAGCCATGGCCGCTGAGCCTGCGCGTCTGGAGCCTGTGCTCCACAACGGGAGAGGCCACAACAGTGAGAGGCCCGCGTACCGCAAAAAAAAACCCCAAAAAACCCCACAAGACAACCTACTGAATGGGAGAAAATATTTGCAAATTATATGACTGATAAAGGATTAATATCCAACATATATATAAACAGCTCATACAACTCAACATTGATAAAACAAACAACCCAATTAAAAAATGCACAGAAGAACTGAATAGACATTTTTCCAAAGAGGAATGCATATGACCAACAGGCCCATGAAAAGATGCTCAACATCACTAATCATCAGGGAAATCAAAACCACAATGAGTTATCACTTCACACCTGTCAGGATGGCTATCATTAAAAAGAACATGAACTATAAATGTTGGCAAGGATGTGGAGAAAAGGAAACCCTTGTACACTGTTGGGGGGAATGTAAATTGGTGTAGCCACTATGGAAGACAGTATGGTGGTTTCTCACAAAACTAAAAATAGAACTACATATGACCCAGCAATTCCACTCCCGGGTATATATATATATATATATAAAAAACCAAAAACACTAATTCGGAAAGATACATGCACCCCAATGTTCACAGCAGCATTATTTACAATTGCCAAGATATGGAAGCAACCGAAGTGTCCATCAACAGATGAATGGATAAAGAAGATATGATATACACACACACACACACACACACACACACAATGGAATACTACTCAACCATAAAAAAGAACGAAATTTTGCCATTTGCAGCAACATGGATGGAGTTGGAGGGCATTATAAGTGAAATAAGTTAGAGAAAGAAAAACACTGTATGATATCACTTATATGTGGAATCTTCAAAAATACAACAAATCAGTGGTTTACCAATGGGGAGAGAGAAGAGGGAAGTGGCAGTATAGGGGTGGGCGAGTGGGAGGTACAAACTGTTGGGTGTAAGATAGGCTACAGGGATGTATTGTACAACACAGGGAATATAGCCAATATTTTGTAATAACAATAAATCTAGTGTAACTTTTAAAATTGTATAAAAATTTTAAAAATTAAAAAAAAATGGGCAAAGGACTTGAATAGATATTTCTCCAAAGAGGATATACACATGACCAATAAGCACATGAAAAGATGCTCGGTATCACTAATCATTCTAACCAAAACTACAATGATATATCACCTCACACACATTAGAATAGCTACTACTAAAAACAAACAAACATACAACAAAAAAACCCCAGAAAACAAGTGTTGGTGAGGATGTGGAGAAATTGGAACCTTTGAGCACTGCTGATGAGAATATTAAAAACTGGTACAGGGACTTCCCTGGTGGTGCAGTGGTTAAGAATCCACCTGCCAGTGCAGGGGACAAGGGTTCGAGCCCCGGTCTGGGAAGATCCCACATGCCACGGAGCAACTAAGCCCGTGCGCCACAGCTACTGAGCCTGCGCTCTAGAGCCCACGAGCCACAACTGCTGAACCAGCGTGCCACAACTACTGAAGCCCGCATGCCTGGTACCCGTGCTCTAGAACAACAGAAGCCACCGCAATAAGCCCATGCGCTGCAAGGAAGAATAGCCCCCGGTCACCGCAACTAGAGAAAGCCTGAGTGCAGCAATGAAGACCCAATGCAGCCAAAAATAAAATAAATTAAAAAAAAAAAAACAAACTGATACAACTGCTGTTGAAAACAGTATGAAGGTTCCTCAAAAAATTTAAGATAGAATTACCATATGATCCAGGAATTCCACTTCTGGATACATACCCAAAAGAGCTGAGAGCAGGATCTTAAAGAGGTATTAGTACTCCAATGCTTATAGCAGCATTACTGACAATGGCTAAAACGTACAAGTAACCCAAGTGGTCATTGATAGATGAATGGGTAAACAAAATTTTCTGGTTTAAAATAGTTAGCTTTTTTGTTTTTTGGATTTTTTTACAACACAGCAAAAAAGAATCTACAACTATCAAAATCTGCAAAACACCTGTAGAAAGGAGCTACCTTTTTTGAACTGTTTAATTAAAGCTTCTCTAGGATTTACACACCCATTTTTGATCATCAAGAGCATGGAACTTCTCACACCTGTTTGTGTCTCCACGGGCTTTAGACACTTTAGTATTCTACATCTAATCAAATCAGCTTTCATTTAGCCCATTTATATTTTTAAAAAATAGAAAAGTGAAACAAAAACAGATTTAATTTCCTTCTGAAATCTGTTATGTAAACGTTTTGTTGAATTTAAACATCACAAGTTTGATAAAGTTGTCAATGAGGTCTCTCACCCACCCCACAGCCTGTGGAAAATCTTAATTACAGCAGATTCAAATACATCGCTACACTGTCAGCTGTTTTCTCTGCTTGGAATCAGCTACCTTGATGTTCTCATACTGTTTTAACCACCTCTTGGCGTCTCAGCTAAGAATGCCTGTCTCAGTTCTGCCTAGAAATCCACCACCATAAAATGGAGTATTATTCAGCCTTTAAAAAGAAGGAAATTCTGACATATGCTACAATATGGATGAATCTTAAGAACAGTATACTAAGTGAAATATGCTAGCCACAAAAAGACGAATACCATATGATTCCACTATATGAGTGGTCCAAGTCAGAGACAGAAAGTAGAAGGTTGGTTGCCGGGGCAGAGGGGAGGGAGCAATGGCGAGTTATTGTTTAATTGTTTACAAGATGAAAAGAGTTATGGAGATGGATGGTGTTGATGAAACATTATGCATGTATTTAATCCCAGTGAACGGTATACTTAAAAATGGTTAAGACAGTAAATTTTACCACTATAAAATTTTTATCACTATAAAAAAAATTGGAAAAAAACCCCAAAATTGATTATCTCACAGTTCTGGAGGTCAGAAGTCCAAAATGGGCCGGCAGGGCTGCATTCCTTCTGGAGGCTCTAGAGGAAAGTCCATTTCTTTGCCTTTTGCAGCTTCTGGAGGCTGTCCGCGTTCTTTGGCTTATGGTGCCTTCCAGCAATGGCGTCACCCCCACCTCTGCTCTGTCAGCACAGCTCCTGCTTTCCCCCGGCTTCCTCTGCGCATCTCCTCTCCGGACCATGAGCCTCCTGCCTCCTTCTTATAAAGTGCCTTATATTGGACACACCTGATAATCCAGAAGGCTTTCTCTGTCTCAAGAGCCTCAGCTTAATCACACCTGCAAGTCCTTTTGCCATGGAAGGAAACAAATTCACAGGCTCTGAGGACTAGGACGCCGGCATCTTTGGGAAACCATTACTCTGTTTACCGCAGTTGCCTAGAGAAATACTCACGTGAGTGTGGGAGGAGGTAGGCGCAAGGGCTTCAATACTGAAAGCAGGGGTAAACCCATGTCTGACAATAGGGTTGTGGTTGAACAACCGTGCAGACATTCTATAGAATACTACGCAGCCATAGAAAGAATGAGCTGGATGACATGGAAGGCCGTCCATGGTGCATTTTTAAATGAGAAGGACAAATTTCAGAAATTCTTAATTCATTTGTTCAACAAATATTTTCAGTGTCTATCATGTTCCTGAAGCTGGAAGTACAGAAGTGAATTAAACAAGAGTTTATACTCTCTTTCTGTATAAAAACTGTATGCAGAAATAGGTGTGTACAGGGAAAAAAGGGTCTAAGCTGGAAAATAAATACTGATATGTTAACAGTGGGTATCTCGGGAGAGGAAGAGCAGGAAAAGTGGTGAAGGTTTGCCCTTCTTCTTTGGTTGTTTTTATATAGTTTTACCTTTTCAATGAGCATTTAAACTTGCTTGAAGTTGGCTAAAAAATTAAACTGAGGTACCGTTATTAGGAGAAGTTATCTATTATGTCTAACCCCATCTCATAATGACAAAACTGTACCACCTGCAAAACAGAAAGAAGGGAGGGAAGGAAGGGAGAGAGTGGAGACAAAGAAACATCCAGCTGATTGGTGTTAACTTGGAGCAGGCAAGGCTTGTGGGGCACTTAGCCAACGGGTGGAGCAAAGTGTCCCTCCCTCCCCGGCGGGAACTGGCAGCTCCTCCGGGTACGATTCTTTATAACCTCTCCTGTGGCACCGGCCCTGTGCCTAGTGTACGCGGTAGGCGATCAATGACATATTGTCGACCAGCTGAGTCACCGATGGGAGCGCCTGTAAAGGTGTAGATGACACCCAAACAGGAGGGGCAAGCGTCCTGTCAGGGCTCAGCTTTGACCCCATATGGCAACACCCACACCCACCAGCCTCACTTCCACACCCATTCGTCTCCCCTCATTTCTAACCATTTCAGATCAAAGTCTGGTCCTTCCCAAGCCCCCAGAACTTCCTGGTTTATTTGAAGCAGAGGTTCTGCAGTTGGAGGAAGTGGGTAGAAATTCCAGGTCACTTATCTCCGCCATGGTGTCCCCAAGATGAACTTGTGGTTTGCTACTTCTTTGCCCTGAACTGCAACCTCTGAGCTGGCCTTTCTGCCCCCTGCATGTGTCTCTGGAGCTGATGCTTCATGGCTGCAGGGTGCAGGGAAGACAGGAGGGGGTGAGGCGTGGGGCCCAGGGACCCTGACCCTGGGCAATGTCATCTCAGACTTGTAAACCTAAGTTCCCTTGATAAACATCATCTGAGAATCACACACCTGGCAATCAGGCTGTTCCGGGAACACGGCCCAGGAACAAACAAAATAAGCTTGTGTCTTTCATTTTGTTCTTGGTTCTTACTGTTCTAGGAAGAAAAAAAAAAAAGACTGGACTTGAGTAGGTGAGACATTCACATGCTTTACTCAGAAAACAAGGAACCTCTGATTTTCTTGGAGAAATGTTGAGAGCTGTCTTTTCCTTTTAGTGCCCTTAAGCACAGACTGAAACAAGGAAGACATAATTTCAGTTCATTCCAATTGTCCCCTTGAACACCTACTTCATCCTTCCTAGACTGATCGTTGGACAGAATTAAAACTGCTCCCAAAGTGTAGTTTGATTCAGCCTGCAGGCCCTCCGTGAAGTGTCCCTGCCGCCTTCTGGCTCTGTCCTCCTCTCCTCCTGGATCCCCCTCAGGCACATCCTGCACGTCCCTGCCCCCAAGCCCTCATATCTGTCCCCTCGGCCTGGAACATGGTCCTCCCGTTTCCCTGCCTCCTTCAGGTCCCTTCAGAACCTCAACCGCCACCCCATCCCAGCCCTCCCACCCCAGCCCTGCTTCATTTCTCTCCACAGCACTTGTCACCTTCTAATAGGTCACGTTGTTATTTTGTTCACGGTCTACCCCTTTTCTGATGTAAACTCCACCAAGGCATGGATTTTCATCCATCTGTTCACCACTGGAAACTCAGTCCTAGATAATGATTGAATCTGAATCTTTATAGAGGAGTTTTGCATTATGTATCCAAAATCTTATAAATTCGCTAATGCTTCCACGCAGCTATTCGACATTTAGAAATTTATCCCTGGGAAGTCATCACAGAAGTTGCAAAGATAGAGTTAGAAATGTTATAAAAGCTAAACACTGGAAATAATAAGAGCTGACATTTAATTAGCACTTACCATGTGCCAGACCCTGTTTTAAACATTTTACGCACATGAACGCTTTAAACTCCCGACCACCCTATAACCCACCTATTATTGTCTGGATTTTACAAGTCGAGCCAGGGATTTGATGGGGTGTGTCTGCCTCGAGTCCATATTCTTAACACCGTATGGGTTACATGAGCTGTGCTTCAGCCACCCTGAGGCATTCAATGCAACCATTTAAAATGATGCTGTAGACAATGAATTTTTTCTGGTGTGGGAAGAAGGGACATGAACCCCTGAAATTATATGTAAATTGTGTGATCATACACATTGCTGGGAAGGAGACAGCTTTATCAGATTCTCAGAGACATCCAAGAACCAGCGTTGTAGAATAATTCTTCTACATACGTAGTTCAGGTGAACGTATCCTGCACATGGGTTATCAACTGTTTAGCACAGTCTTTAAAAAATTTCTTTTTAGTTTCCCTCCTTCCACACAAGCTTTCCTCGTCTTGTCCCTAAACCACATTAACAACCTAGAAAGTCACCAGAGAAGACGCTTTAATGACTTGAAAAGATCTTTGTGAGATACAGTAAAAAGCTCAAATAACTAAATTATATGTTAATAGCTGTTATTCCTGGGTGATGGAATTATGAGTGTGTTAAAATTTCTTTTCTGGTCTTATTTGTATTCTGTACACGTTTTGCAAGAACATGAATTACTTTTTGTAACCAAAGAAATTTTTTTTTTAAGAAAATGGCACATTTGGGGAAGGTAATTTGGAAGAAGCTATGAAAATTTTAAGTGTACCTGCCCGTTGACCCAGCAATTCCATTTCCAGGAATCTGCTGGACAGAAATTCTTGCCTGTGAGCCCGAATATAAGTCCAGCGACATTCATGAAAGCATTGTGAAAATTAGTAAACAGCCCAAACCCTCAGAGAAGGTGAGTAAATAAAATAAACAAAATAAAATATTCAATAAAGTATAATACCACCATATTAGAAAAACTGTGCAGCTGTTAAAAAAAAGAAAACACGGTAGCTAGATCTCTGACTCTCCCACAAGATGTATTATTTGGTAAAAACAAAGGACGAGCGTAAGAGTGTAAAGGCCTTGAAAGGGGTCTGGAAGGAAGCTGCCTGTTTGTTGATGATGGTTACTTGCAGGGAGGCACTGGGAGCTGGGCAGGGGAGGTAATGGTGAAGGGAATTCATGTTCTGTTCTGGATTGTCTGAATCTTTTACATATTATTTATGTAACCAAATACAACACACACAGTTAAACTATGAAAGAGTTCTAAGATTAAAAAAGCCTCCAAACTCCGAAGTGCTTTCCCCCCACCATGGGACTGCTCAGGGTCTCCACGTCCAAGCTGCCAGGAAGTCTCAGGAAGGACCACGATCCTGGTTACTGTCAGGATTGGAAACAGGCTCTGTCACCGGGCAGGGGCAGGTGGTTATGTAAACGGGAGCGCAGACCTACTGCACACTCTTATGCCCTAAGCATGAGCAGCGATCGTGAGGATATTGGAGCAGCTTGGAAATTAAATGACAAAAGCCCAGTGGGAAACTACACACAGCGCGCCCAGGGTAGAGGCGGAGGGGCCACATTGTTAGCCAGGTGGGATTATATCATCTTGGCCAAACCTGTTTCTCCCTGGGGCTTTCTCATCACGGTTCCGAGGCCACAAACCTGCACGTCGTCTTGGACCTGCACTTCTCTCCCTCCCCCACATTCAGTCGTCACCGCGTCCTCTGCTCCCTTCACTTCTTTCATCCCCTCGCTGGTCCAGGCAGCTCTGTCTGTCCCTGCATGATCGCAGCAGCCTCCCAAGAGGTCTCCCTGTTCCCAAAGGCCATCCCTCCCGGACCTGTCTGTTCCTAGTCTGTTTCTGCACAGCAGCCAGAATGGTCTCCGAGCTTTTAAAAAGATAACTGGGCTCAGTTGCTTCTCTGTTTCCTCGTCGCTTTTATAATAACTTTGTCCTGATCTCCAAGCGCCTGTAGGATCTGGCCCTCACCAGCAGCTACAAACACTTCTCGCTTCCTTCCCTTCCACTGTGTTCCAGCCGCCCTGGCCTTTCTGTGCTGTTTCCTAACCGGGGCCTCTGCTCTCGCTGCCTCTGTGAGCCTGGCTACTCCTTATACCCCCAGCCCTCTCGCAGTTTCTCCATCACGTTAGTCTGCGTACCTGCTTCCTGGGCCTATGCTTGTCTGAAATCGTCACTTTTTGATTCCCAGTCTCTCCCACTGGCCAGCATATATACCCAAGAGTGGGATTGCTGGATCATATGGTAGCTCTACTTTTAGTTTTTTAAGGAACCTCCATACTGTTTTCATAGTAGCTACACCAATTTACATTCCCACCAGTGGTGTAGGAGGGTTTCTTTTCTCCACACCATCTCCAGCATTTATTATTTGTAGACATTTTGATGATAGTCATTCTGATGGGTGTGAAGTGATACCTTGTTGTAGTTTTGATTTCCATTTCTCTAATAATTAACAATGTTGAGTACCTTTTCATGTGCCTGTTGGCCATTTGTATGTCTTTGGGAAAATGTCTACTTAGGTCTTCTGTGCATTTTTTGATTGGGTTGTTTGTTTTGGAGTTATATGAGCTGTTTATATATTTTGGATATTAAACCCTTGGTCGCATCATTTTCAAATATTTTCTCCCATTCAGTAGGTTGTCTTTTCATTTTGTTTATGGCCTCCTTTGCTCTGCAAAAGCATTTAAGTTTGATTAGGTCCCTTGAGCTGCTCTTGCATATTCTTATATGCACTAGTTTGGGTTCCCAAGAAATAGGCAACAAGACAGGATTAGACCAGCAAAAGATTTATTGGGGGAGGGAGTAGGAGAAGGTAGAATCTTCACAATAAAATGCAGATCTGACTCCTGTGAAATGAGAGACAGAAGGAAGGTTAATTATGTCAGGAAAAATCTCAGACTGCAGCAACGTTCAAAGAAAGTTTCAGCCAGGTCACAGGGGAGCCCGCAAGCTAAAATCAGTCAGTGAAGGAGCTCATCTCACCAGGTAACTCCTTAATAATCCCACCATACTCGATATATCATTGGCTTAGAGCAGCCCACATGAAGTGGTGCAAACTTGGTGGAGACTACAGAAGGGTAAAGGCTGGAATATTCATATCCACAGCAGGATATGTAAGCAGCACATTTTCATGACTGTCATATTATACATAGATCTTCATTTTCTCTGTTTTTTGTTCTTTTATGTCCAGATCCCTAATGTTATGTTTTTAATTATTATACAAAACATGTAGCCATTTTTTAAGGTCCTTCATGAATCTTTCCAAATGGTACAACATCTGGGGGGCAAAATTGGATGTATTCATAAATATGTGGATTAAATGCATCTTTTTATATACTTCTCATTATCAGATGATATCATTATTACTAGTTTCAATCTTTATGAGTTTGAGGATCATAAAGTGATATTCAGATTTGATTGCAAAGCTGTGTTTTCTGACTACTTTTGGCAATGCTTGGGGGAAACAGTGGAAACAGAAACTCCATCCTTAGGGTGGTAGCCTTGGCCCAGGTTTTCCATTCCTTTATGATATAGTATTTGTCTTTCCCTTTTGCCTGACGAGGCTTAATGCCCGCTTTGTTCTTCAACTCCCCTGGTCCCTGCTCTTCCTATTCATTTGTTCATCCATTTTATCCTGTGCTGAGGCAGTGGTAGGTGAGCATATGGAGGATCTTGCCTTTGGAGAATTGGAAACAACAGCAACAGCAGGCCTGCTGGTGGGGAATCAGCATCTTGTTTGTTAAAGTAGACCCTCTCTGCACTGAATCAGCCCCAGGCAGAGGGGCCCCACTGGCTGAGAATGTCAGAAAACATGGGGTGTCTCAGACCTTCATGGAGATTGACATTTTACGAAGAAAAGCAGCCTTTGCCTAGGGGATGTCACTGCAGAGGTTGATGGTTCTTAGTAATTAATCAACTGCTTCAATGAAAGCATCAGGCTGCATCAGGAAGAGTGAATAGGAAATAAATTTATGTGAGTATAGAGGAAAGTGGAATTATTCTCAGCAAAAATGCTACCACACTGCTAGATCTTCTCCAGAGGAATGAGCCCTTGCATATACAAGGAAAATCAAAGTCCCTTCCACGCCTCTGTCACTAGCTTTAGGTGTAACCTTGGGCAAAGCCGGGTCTTTGTTTCTTTCAGTGTAAAATCAAGCAGTTGAAAATGAGATCCCTAAGAATCCTCCCAGATTTAGTATTCTGTGGGCCTTGTCAACATCTCCCATCTCTTTCCACCTGATGCCTCTTCTTTTCTGATTCACCTGAACGTAGGGTCATTTGAATGGTTTCTCCCGTATCTCTTCACCTGGTATAGTTTTCATAGGTGTATTAACCTGCTCAAGGTGCCATAACAAAACACCAGAGGTTGGGTGGCTTAAATAACAGAAATTTATTTCTCAGAGTTCTGGAGGCTGGGAAGTCCAAGATGCCGGCAATGTAGGTGTCAGTCTGCCACCTCCTCTGGGCTTGCAAGTGGCCACCTACTCGTGGTGCCGTCACACTGTGGAACAAGAGGAGGGTCTGGTTTCTTTTCCTCTTACAGAGACACTAATCCTGCCAGATTAGGGCCTCCCTCCTATGATCCTTTATAACAGGGGTCCCCAACCCCCAGGCCACGGACTGGTAGGGTCTGAACCCCGGCGCACAGCAGGAGGTGAGAGGCAGGTGAGCGAGCGAAGCTTCATCAGTGGCTCCCCATCACCCGCATTACCGCCTGAACCGTCCCCCACCCCCACCCCCCACCTTCCATAGAAAAATTGCCATCCACAAAACCGGTCCCCGGTGCCAAAAAGTTTGGAGACTACTGCTTTGTAACATTAATTATCTCCTAAAGACCTTATGCCAAAGTACAGTCCTATGAGGGACTAGGACTTCAACACTTGAATTTATCCGGGGACACATATAGCAAGTATGTGATAATTAAGGAGCTATCAGAAGCAATATTTAAGGTACGTGTGTTCCACTCACCCCTCAAACACCATACTTTTTCATGCTGCTTACCTTCAACATAGTCCATTTCTCTGTCTAAACACTTTCTCCAAAGCTTTTCTTTTCCCTAACTTGTAAATTCCTACTTATCTCTTACGAGTCAAACAAAACTCCTCTCTGAAAATTTTCTTTAAATTCATCTCCATTTAGTGTCTCTCATATTCTTCCTCCGTTTCCTATATTCCTTTGTATACATTTTACAATAACACTTATTCCATTTTCTTGGGGATAATGCCATCTCCTTACTTTCTCTTCTCTTAATGATTTATTTAAATGTAATCACTGTGACAGTTGAAATAATGCTTCACTCAACTTTCTCTGAAATAGAGGAAGTTTGATTTTTGTTGATTTGGTATGAATAAGCCTGAATTTCAGGTCAAGAGTCATTGTCAACCAGTTAATGTAAATGAATTAAGCTTTTTTTTGTATATGCAAATCATCACCCCCCAAAAACAATTCTGACTAATGCCTGCATTTCTATAGCTGGGTTTTCAGTTGTAGCTGTTAATAGTAATCTGGAAAAAATAGGGTACTAGAGGCTTTAGATTGTTTTGCTAGGGTTTATTACCTATCAAACAATTTGGGTTTAGTGTTATTAGTTGGGTTTTCTGAGAGAATTATTTTTACCTATCACTTTTCTTTAGTAATTAAGAATACACTGAGATTAAAATTTTTTTTGAGTCAGTATTCATAAAATTTTTTCTTAATTTTAGAAAAAAATGCTTTTTGAAAATGATTAGTGAAAAGTTGTGTTCAGAAATCTTCTGTGAGTTACAAAGATCCCCCATGCATTTAGGGTCCTTTTTTATTTGTAATGTTCAGTTCACTCTTGATCTCTTTCAGCCTTCATAAATTTAGCAGGGGATTTTCTATTTTTTAAGTCTTTTTAAAGAATGGGTTTTAAGTTTAGTTGATCATCTCCTTTGTTTTTTATTTATGTATCTTTATCATGACCTTCTTTTCTACATTGTCTGGATTCACTCTGTGGTTCTTTATTTTTTTAATAGAATTTTGAGTCTGTGGTGTATGTCTGCTCTTGCTTTTGCCCCCTCATCCATCTCCACCACATCCCATATGGGGACATGGTAGAATTTGGGGTGAAGGGTGGTTATTAACTAAAAGGAAACAGGGGTTTGTCAAGGTAGTGTTGTTACAACACTCCATGAATCCAGTAGAGAAGAGAGCAAATTATTTAAATTTACCATTCATTCATGACCTGAGATTTCCTACGTGTTTTTATTGGAATTTTTTAGGGGTAGTAATTTGCACAGCACCAAATTTACAGATGGAAAAATTGAGGTTTAGAAGGCTTAAGAGTTAAGTTCACACAGCTAGGAAATGATGATGCTATGGTTCATACAATGTAAAAGAGAATGTGCTAAAGATGAAAAAATGGAAGCTGGATGTGACATAGTGGCATAAGAGACGAGCCATAAGTCCAGAGACTGAGAAATTAGAAACAGAGTCCCATGAAATAGGTGGTACTACAGGGTCTAAAATAATTGTCTTAAGCAAGATTATAACACCCAAAGCCCCCTGAGGTAAGTACATGGGTCAGTATGAGGTTAGAGTCTTGAAGTATTGCCTAGTTAGTG
This sequence comes from Monodon monoceros, assembly GCF_005190385.1. Taxonomy (NCBI): domain Eukaryota; kingdom Metazoa; phylum Chordata; class Mammalia; order Artiodactyla; family Monodontidae; genus Monodon; species Monodon monoceros. The sequence goes on along the minus strand of NW_021703766.1, from coordinate 24,774,539 downwards.
ACACTGAATTACTAAATTGTTTGTGTTTGCCAAAACTGACAGTTCTCTGAATTGTCTTTGTAAGCTGACTTTCTTCAATATTTAAATGTCCAGAGACTAATAATTGGAAAACAAACACAGACAAATATATGTTTGACAGATTGTACTGCTCAGATATATTTGACAACATGTGAGATTAGAGATAGGTTCCTTAGTTTGTGTTCCTAAAATAGCTCTTTGAAATGACATCATCCTTTAAACACCAGAAACACCTTCCTCAGATTTTTTGTGGTTCTAAATATATCTAGCATATATCGAACAGAGAACAGATAGATTTCTAGATTCCACACATTGTATGCATACACACACATACAAACACACACATGCTCACTCACACACACACACTCACTCACACACACACACACAAGTTTCTTGGCCTGGCACAGAAATTTATTTATCGCATGCTCCATTCTCTGCCTTTCTAATGGTTCATGTTATGAAATGATATTGTTTCACACACGAATGAATTGAAAGACATTAAGAAGCAATCTGCCTGCTGTGAATTTACCCTTAAATCCCTTCTCCTTTCTTATGGTCCATGCATTCGAGCCTCTGTAATGAAGTGCCAAGAAAGATTTTTTTCACTGCTTGGTATTTACAGTCTGTCTGCATTTTCACTCTACCCAGCCCTCAAAGAAAACATTTGGACTTAGTTCAGAGCTCTGAAAGGATATTTGCATTGTAGATTCCCTTATAACATTTGCAGTGAAAATAACGAGAGACAACTCATTCCCTAATGTCCCATTACTATTTGCGTAAAATTAATTAGAAAAGAATTAATATTGTATATGCTCCACTTATAGACCCAAATACTTTTTTGGAATTGTTGTGATGTCATGTAAACCTGCATAAAGTCATGTTCTTTTCAGAATATCGTCAGCATGATGCAAATATTTATTTCATTTTCATTTGTTTGTATTAACAAAATAGACTTTTTTTTTCTTTTGTGTTTATAAGTTTCTGTGCTTAACCCTATCAAAAAGTCTAGCCATGGTATTTCTTATAAAGAAATAAAGCACATGCATTTGTACATAGGAATCCCTAGATAGACAAATTATACATGGCCCCTGATCTTATAGAGCTTATAATCTAATATGGTATTGAGTAGGTAATTGGAGATAAGAATATTCAGAATATGCTATTCAACTCTATAACCTATACTTTTAACCTGGTCTGTGGCAGCATGAGGACTTCCAGAGAAAATAACCTTAAAATTAAGACCTAACAGATGAATAGACTCTTTCTAGATTCCCTAAAAGAAGGGATGGGCTATGCAGATCAGGCAACTGCAATTGTCAGCCCTGCAGCAGGTGTACTACCCAAATGCCACCTTCACTAAAGAGTGTCATTTGTAAGAGAAGGGACCTTGTGTTTCATGGTTTCCCTAACCTAGTGCAATGAGAAGGTGGAAACATGCTAAAGTTGAGACGGCAGGTTTACCGTGTGAAATTTTTTTTTAATTAATTATTTATTTTTGGCTGTGTTGGGTCTTCGTTGCTGCACAGACTTTCTCTAGTTGCGGCGAGCGGGGCTACTCTTCTTTGCGGTGCCTGGGCTTCTCATTAAGGTGGCTTCTCTTGTTGTGGAGCACGAGCTCTAGGTGTGCGGACTTCAGTAGTTGTGGCATGCAGGCTCAGTAGTTGTGGCACACAGGCTCAGTAGTTGTGGCTCGCGGGCTTAGTTGCTCTGCCACATGTGGGATCTTCCTGGACCAGAGCTCAAACCCATGTCCCCTGCATTGGCAGGCAGATTCTTAACGACTGTGCCACCAGGAAAGCCCGTGAATTTTTTTAATTAGACATAAAATTAAGAGTAAGTTACAATATTTCATTATTCATGAAAATGATGAAATAAATGTATTGCGATGGTATAAGGTAGGTCAGTAGGGACTTTGCTTCCCTGTTACACATACTAGTCAGGTGTTTCAATTAAATTAAACATTTATACAGTTGTCCAATGTTTTATTCAAGTAAAAACAACTTGCAATAAAACTGCATATTCCAGAATTTGGAGCAGGTCGAAAGGTTCATAGAAATGTATGTATGTTATAGCAGGAGTGAGGGAGAGGACTAGCCCCGAGAAGAGTACAGCAGGTATTTGAGAAATTTTACCTGCTGGCCTGTTTATTAAACTATCCTAACAGCTCTTCACCAAATTCCATTATCATCACTCTGCTTTGGAAAAATGGGTTTGTTTAGACATCTAGATAATGCTCTTACAAATCTAGAAGTAGCCTTGAAGAATGGACAAGATGTAATAAACTCGGAGATGAAGGATTATCTCAATATTTTAAATGAGCAGAAAGTCTATTTCACAAAGAATAAACCAGTGACATTACTATGCATCTGTATAATCTGTATAAGTGTCCATTAACAGGGCATTTAAAGGATGCATGACAAAAATTAGGAGTCTTGGATTGCAGGTAACTAATTTCCAACTTGACCAAGTTTTAAACCATAGGCAATGCGTAGGCTACTGTATCTGAAAAGAAGAATTCACAGAATCAAAGCATGAAATGAAGAAACTGGAGCCCCAGGAGCTGCAGTGAAGCAAATATCTCAAAGATTTTAATCTCCAGCTATCTCTCATCATTGTTTGTCTCTTTTTAGCTTTATTCTGTAGACGAACTCTCTCCATATGCCAGAAAAGACGGCTACTCTCCTCCCTAGAGTCCCATCCTCCCAGTTAAATAATCCCAGTGAAAAGAGAAAACATTTTTTCTTTAATCAAATAAATACCAGGAAGGATACAGATTCCATACTTACCTGGGTCACATACCCACTTTGTTGGCCCCATCACAGTTTCCAAGGACATAGAGACAATGTTTCAGGTAGCTTTCAAAGGTTCAAAGATTTCAAAGGCTCAAAAGCATTCAAAGAAAATGTTTTTCAGAAAAAAAAAGGCTACAAAGTGCAATGCATTATATTAGGCAGTGTGAGGTACTTGCAATTACTGATTTTTTTTTTTTCCTTTAAGATAACCATGTCAGTGTTCTTTAAGGGTGGATGTGCAATTCATGCTGTACAGGGAACTCAAGTTATCCTCTAACTAACTCCACTTTTGATATTTGTAGAGACACTAGATTATAGAAGGCAACTAGCAATTAATGTCAAAAAATAAAATACAATATCTAGGGACTTCCCTGCTGGCGCAGTGGTTAAGAATCTACCTGCCAGTGCAGGGGACACGGGTTCAAGCCCTAGTCCAGGAAGATCCCACATGTCGCGGAGCAACTAAGCCCATGCACCACAACTACTGAGCCTGCGCTCTAGAGCCCGCAAGCCACAACTACTGAGCCCATGTGCCACAACTACTGAAGCCTGCAAGCCACAACTACTGAGCCCACGTGCTGCAACTACTGAAGCCCACACTTAGAGCCCGTGCTCCGCAACAAGAGAAGCCACCACAATGAGAAGCCCGCACACCGCAACAAGGAGTAGCCCCCACTTGCCACAACTAGAGAAAGCCCACCTGCAGCAACAAAGACCCAACACAGCCAAAAATAAATAAATAAAAAATAAATAAAAATTTTAAAATACAATATATAAAATTGAAAAGGAATTTTTAATAGATTATCAAAGAAATAGTTCCTTCAAAACAAGCTCTAGGCTTGAAATGTTTGTGAAAGTTTCAAACACAGAAGTATTACCATGTTTTATAAATTATATAAGAGATTCTATTTATCTTTATCTCTATCTATCTATAATTGATTTTATGACAAAAATAAAACCACCAAAATACTCTTAGAATGATTTTATATAGTTGTAAAATTGTTAAATCAAACACCAGAAATTTTTTAAGAATCATACTGTCAAAATATTAACCCTATATAATTAAGGGAGATAAATCCAAGAATATAGCACTATTTTAATATCAGCTCATTTATTAATCTATTAGAGCAAGCTGATAGAGCATTGGTTACTAAATGAAATAATTTAACTGAATAATATGATATAATCTATAAGTCAATTGCTCTTCCTCACAAATAGTAATTTTCCCTAGATTTCTTTATAAAAGGATAAATAGATTAATCTTAAACTAACAGCTAAAATGATACTTAGGTTAATAAAATACATCCTGGGGGGGCTTCCCTGGTGGCGCAGTGGTGGAGAGTCCACCTGCCTATGCAGGGGACACGGGTTCGTGCCCCTGTCCGGGAAGATCCCACATGCCGCGGAGCGGCTGGGCCTGTGAGCCATGGCCGCTGAGCCTCCGCGTACGGAGCCTGTGCTCCGCAACGGGAGAGGCCTCAACAGTGAGAGGCCCGCGTACCGCAAAAAAAAAAAGTCAGTCAACCTATGAAATAGACAATAAACTTCATACCAATACAAATGAAAACAACAATATGCCATTTCTTACGTATTTAACTAGCATCTGATAAATAGCTGGAGATTTTATAGAGAAATAGCCTCACTTACTTCTTGCTGATAGAAGTGTGAATTGATTCCACCTCTCAAGAAATCTCTTTGGCAATGTAAATCAGAGGACTTAAATATTCTAACATTTGACCCAGTACATCTTTATCTAGTAATCCATCAGAGAAGTGATCATAGACATGGACAAATGTTTGATTTTAAGAGCAGATATGGTGCTTAAAAATTGAAATAACAAATGTTTAAGAGGGAATTGGGCAGATAAATTATAATCAGCCTTATAGAATATTTTGAAACAACTTTAAAAATTTAATTTTGAAGCATAAAAGTGACAGATCAAAGCAAAAGTTTTATATCATATACATATAAATATATAAAATATATATGTGATTATTTATAGCACACATTTATCAGAATGTTATCAATGGCCATGTCTGGGCTTTTTGTGTTTTTGGTTGTTGTTTTTTTGTTTTTATTTATTTATTTTTTCTTGAAATACAGTTGATTTACAGTGTTGTGTTAGTTTCAGGTATACAGCAAAAAATATATATATATATTCTTGTTTATATTATTTTCCATATAGGTTATTACAAGATCTTGAATATAGTTCCCTGTGCTATACAGTAGGTCCTTGTTGGTTATATATATTTTTTAATTTAATAAAAATATTTATTTATTTTATTTATTCTTTTGGCTGGGTGGGGTCTTTGTTATGGCACGCGGGCTTCTCTCTAGTTGCAGCATGTGGGCTTCTCTCTAGTTTTGGTGTGCAGGCTTCTCTCTAGTTGTGACGTGCGGGTTTTCTCTTGTTGTGGCGCGGGGGCTCCAGGGTGCATGGGTTCTGTAGTTTGCGGCATACGGGCTCTCTCGTTGAGGTGAGTGAGCTCAGTAGCTGAGGCATGCAGGCTTAGTTGCCCCATGGCATGTGGGATCTTAGTTCCCCAACCGGGGATCGAACACGTGTCCCCTGCATTGGAAGGTGGATTCTTTTTTTTTGATTCAACAATGTATTTTTTTATTAACATCTTTATTGGAGTATAATTGCTTTACAATGGTGTGTTAGCTTCTGCTTTATAACAAAGTGAATCAGTTATACATATACATATGTCCCCATATCTCTTCCCTCTTGCATCTCCCTCCCTCCCACCCTCCCTATCCTACCCTTCTAGGTGGTCACAAAGCACTGAGCTGATCTCCCTGTGCTATGCGGCTGCTTCCCACTAGCTATCTACTTTACGTTTGGTAGTGTATATATGTCCATGCCACTCTCTCATTTTGTCCCAGCTTACCCTTCCCTCTCCCCGTATGCTCAAGTGCATTCTCTAGTAAGTCTGCGTCTTTATTCCCGTCTTGCCCCTAGGTTCTTCATGACCATTTTTTTTTTCTTAGATTCCATATATATGTGTTAGCATATGGTATTTGTTTTTCTCTTTCTGACTTACTTCACTCTGTATGACAGACTCTAGGTCCATCCACATCACTAAAAATAACCCAGTTTTGTTCCTCTTTATGGCTGAGTAATATTCCATTATATATATGTGCCACATCTTCTTTATCCATTCATCTGCTGAATGACACTAAGTTTGCTTCCATGTCATGGCTATTGTAAATAGAGCTGCAATGAACATTGTAGTACATGACTCCTTTTGAATTATGTTTTTCTCAGGGTATATGCCCAGTAGTGGGACTGCTGGGTCATATGGTAGTTCTATTTTTAGTTTCTTAAGGAACCTCCATACTGTTCTCCATAGTGGCTGTATCAATTTACATTCCCACCAACAGTGCAAGAGTGTTCCCTTTTCTCCACACCCTCTTCAGCATTTATTGTTTGTAGGTTTTTTGATGATGGCCATTCTGACAGGTGTGAGATGATATTGCATTGTAGTTTTGATTTGCATTTCTCTAATGATTAATGATGTTGAGCATTCTTTCATGTGTCTGTAGGCAATCTGTATATCTTCTTTGGAGAAACGTCTATTTAGGTCTTCTGCCCATTTTTGGATTGGGTTGTTTGTTTTTTTGACATTGAGCTGCATGAGCTGCTTGTAAATTTTGGTGATTAATCCTTTGTCAGTTGCTTCATTTGCAAACATTTTCTCCCATTCTGAGGGCTGTCTTTTTGTCTTGTTTATGGTTTCCTTTGCTGTGCAAAAGCTTTTAAGTCTCATTAGGTCCCATTTGTTTATTTATGTTTTTAATTCCATTTCTCTAGGAGGTGGGTCAAAAAGAATCTTGCTGTGATTTATGTCATGGAGTGTTTTGCCTATGTTTTCCTCTAAGAGTTTGATAGTGTCTGGCCTTGCATTTAGGTCTTTAATCCATTTTGAGTTTATTTTTGTGTATGGTGTTAGGGAGTGTTCTAATTTCATTCTTTTACATGTAGCTGTCCAGTTTTCCCAGCACCACTTATTGAAGAGGCTGTTTTTTCTCCACTCTATCTTCTTGCCTCCTTTATCAAAGATAAGGTGACCATATGTGCATGGGTTTTATCTCTGGGCTTTCTATCCTGTTCCATTGATCTATATTTCTGTTTCTCTGCCAGTGCCATACAGTCTTGATTACTATAGCTTGTAGTATAGTCTGAAGTCAGGGAGCCTGATTCCTCCAGCTCCGTTTTTCTTTCTCAAGGTTGCTTTGGTATTTGGGGTCTTGGAAGGCGGATTCTTTACCACTGGACCACCAGGGAAGTCTCTCTATTTTATTTATAGTATTGTGTGTAGTTTAATCCCAAGGTCCTAATTTATCCCTCCCTTGCCCCTTCCCCTTTGGTAACCATAAGTTTGTTTTCTATGTCTGTGAGTCTATTTCTGTTTTGTAAATAAGTTCATTTGTGTCAAGTTTTTAGATTCCTGGGCTTTTTGAAGGTAGATTTTTCTTTTTTACTTTTTAGTTTTTTTTTTGTTATTAGTTTTTTACTTTGCCCATTGATTTTCAATTTGAGATCCGTGACTTTCTGAGTGTCTAGTAGGAGTTTCACTCTCCCTACGAATGCCTTGAAACCTAAATTGCATAGAATTATTTGTTCAACGTATACTCTCTCCTGACATAACAGCACACCTTGCACTAGAAAGAGAAAAAAAAAAGTTAAAATTTTTTTCCAGTCACCTCTCTCTTTCTTCTATCCATTTAAATGAGTTTTATCTCTGAGTATGAGTTTGAGTGATATTATATGTAATTTATAACATAGATGGATAATGGGAAAGAGAGGAAGAGACAAGAATAGAGAAGCAGGAAGAAATAGAATGAGGTAGAAAAAGATAAAATCTATAAGCTGGAAATTCAAGGAACGTTTTTTATGATGAATCACCGTTTTTAAGCAAGTGAGTGGCTTGGGCACTGGGGAGTACTGAGATAATTTGAGTGTAAATAAGAAAGTATTGGGTTGGCCAGAAAGTTCGTTTGGTTAGTGACTATGTTGTTCAACAAAGTTCCTCGTGAAAGTGAAAAATGTGTCATTTGTTGGTATTTAAAACCGAATGAACTTTTTGGCCAAACCAATA
>NW_021703766.1:24712264-24766617 GCF_005190385.1 Monodon monoceros | reverse complement strand
CATTTGTTGGTATTTAAAACCGAATGAACTTTTTGGCCAAACCAATATATGATGAAGTGTTGCTCTGGGATATTTAAATGATTCCCTTAAAAATTCTGTAAGAGATGCAAGTAATATTTGGAATCTTTCTATTATTGCTTTTATTTGATGGACTCTATTTTTTTAAATACAATACCATGTTGTACAAGTATTAGGATAAATGTGAAACTATGATTTATTAAGGTTACCAATATTTATCTGAGGGGAAAATTCTGTATACATTTAATTAGATTTTCCCAAAAAAATCCATGTTATTAGTTGAGAGCAACATGCATGCATGTCTATTGTATTCATAATTAGAAGGAAAACACTTCACAGAATTATTTTCTAGAGCCATTGTCTCAGTGGTGATCACCTCAACCATCTTTTTCGTTTTTAGGGTTTTATTAGGATTGTAATAGAGCATCAGAGTTTTCTTTTCAACTGCATCTAAGGTCTTCTATAGTAATTGAATTAGGGTCCTAACATAAAAAGGACAATATATTCAACTGGAATAATTAAAGCGAGCTTACTGAAAGGGTTCTTTGTAAAAATGTTATTAAGATTATAGGAAATGAACAAAGTGTGTTGAATTACCTGGGTTTAGATATAGTAGGAGGTATTGCCATTCTGAGACCTGAGGTTTAAGGAGGAGAAGTTAGTGGAACCTGGAAAGAGCTATAATTATAGTAGAGATTCCCCAGAGAAAGGATGTGGCTTTGGAAAGGATAGTTTATATGCTTCCAAAACTAGATCCAGCATGGAGAGAGCCAAGAGTATAAATACCACAATCTCTATCTCTTTCTATTCTCCAGTCTCCACACAGTTTCTCCCAATTGATGTCCTCACTGGGACACCAGGGGTCAAGGAGGCCTGTTGTTACAATCCATGTATGTCAGACCTGTGAGACAAGGAAGAATTATGAAGGGCAGAGAGCTGATCTTGAGGAATAAACAATGGGTATCCAGAACTTTTGAAACTATTATCTACCAGATAATTCATTATCTCTGTATACAAAGCTGTCGTCACAGTATGCACCCAAAATACGTAAAGTATAAGAATAACCTGATTGTAAAGATAGTAATGGGGTCTTGTGTCTTGTAAAGTTATTTGTTTCTTCTGTGGAGTCTGAACCTTCTACATGTATTGCTACCTATTCTGAATAGGAGCCTTTGAACTCTGGGGAATTAAAGGACAATCTTCGTCTTTTCATTTACTTTATTTTATTTTATCTTATTTTTATTTTATTATGTTTACCATCTTACAGTGTGCTGCATTAAATTGAAAGATGTGTTTTTGGAATAACCTAGAATTATATTCAAATTCTAGGTCCACTGTTACCCAGGGTGTAATGACTATTTAACTAACTTAGCTTATACCAAAACAACAACAAAAAAAACCCCTCCTCTTTTTAAAGTAGGACTATTGATACTAACTCCAAAAATAATTTTTGAGGGTTATATAGGCAATTTATAAAGGATGCATATCACTATACTTGCCACGTGATACTAATAAAATATTAGTTTGAGGTTCACCATATTCCTCTAGCAAACTTCCCCCTTTTTCAAGGCAGTAGGCTCATTTTTCCAATTGAGAAAGACTAAGAATATTCTCTGACTGCCACAGCACTGGAGATTTAATCAAAAAAGAATTTCACGCATGAAAACTTTTAGCTTAAATGGAGAACGTTTGCAGACTGGTGTATATATGTGTATGCGTGTAAGCCTGTATGGTGAGGGGTGTGGGTGGTATCGAGGAAAGGAAGTAAAGCAGCAGGGATAGAAAGCGTTCTCCTTGCCTAATAACATTGAATGAGTAGAACAAGGGAGATTGACTGCTAAGTGAATGAAGCTCTGACTTTTCACAACTGGGAGTGTAATTCAAGTTCAAAATGATACCTAATTGTCAAACTGGGACTCTGGTTGAGGCAATATCTAAGCCACCCATGGAGAATGTTTGAATTGACTGCTATGGATAAACAAGACATTATTTTCTTAGCTGAGGGCCTAGCATTCAAAATTTTGTAAAACAAAACAAAACAACAACTAAAAATCTCATGGATTTAGTCTCTGAATTCGGAGCATACTTCTGACAAAGGCCATCATCGCCAACTGCTGCATGGTTGACTTTACATCTGCCTTGACAATTTTTCTGTCAATTAAATTAGAGAAATTTAGGGTACATACAAATATAGTTGCATTCCATCCACCAGAAGCACTCTTAGGTGCCTAGACATTCTAAAATGTCTGTTTATGATAGACTACTCCAAGCATAAAAAGTTTTCAAATGTTGAGTTGTGATCCGTTATAAAAGCCATGAATGTTAATAGCTCAGAAAATACCTATGTAAAAACTATGTGGCATTTTTTCCCTCCCACACCCTCACCTGGTTGCAGAATTATCATAATGCAACATAATCTGATAATAATTATCTGATAATGTTTCTATGTATATAAAAAAAGGGAGGTACATTCCATTTAATTGAAAGCATATCTCTGCATGCAGGGTAGGAGAAATTAAATGAGGCCCCTTATAAAGCACCTGGCATATCACAGAGAAAGAATAAATGATAAACTGCTCACCATATCCACGCATCCTGCAGTGACACTTTAGCCTTTGCTAGTCTTCATTTTCTCTAATAAAAAATAAGGACAATAGTTTCTGTGCCACACTGGTAGTGAAAAATTTGATTGAAAAGATGTCAAATACCTGGTAGAGTGTCTTGACTGTAGTAGTATTCAAAAAAATCCTCAACATGACATAAAGCTGAGTCTTTAAATAAAATATGAGTAAGTTAATGAGCTATTGGTATAAATATATACAGGCATTGCTCCGAGTTACAAACACCCATCTGAGAATACTTGATTCTGAAAGAGTTATCTGTCAACAATCATTTATTTAAGGAGCCATTAATTCCTATTAAAATTAATCTAAAACTGACAATGTTTCTATTCCTGGAAAAATAAGCCCAGCCTCATTGTGGTGATTTGATAGTATGCATTCATACTTACATTCTATAGATAACTGAAAGCTCTGTCACTGCATTAATAACATTAAAAAAAAAAATTCCTGAAGCAGTCTGGCCCTTAGTAGCAAATGCAACATCAGCCACTTCCAATTGTTCAGAAAACAGCACTAATTGAAAAGGTTCAGATCATCCATGGATTGTGACAAACAGCATCTCCTACACATCTGTGCCTGGAAGGGTACTGATTTTGTGTAAAAAAGCAAATTCAAGATTAAAAAATATACAAAATATTGGTTACAGTATCATATAAATCAATGTTCTACCATAAGAACATAGCAATAAAATCTTGTCTTCTAAGAGACTACAGCAAGTTCTGACATTGTATTAAGTATCCCTCCAAAATAAGTTTGCATGCATATCAAAACTGAATATATATTGCCTTATATTTTGTAAGAAAATTTTTTAACTGAATCATAGTTGATTTACAATATTGTGTTAGTTTCAGGTATACAGCAAAGTGATTCAGTTACATTTTTTTTTCAGATTATTTTCCATTATAGGTTATTATAAAATATTGAATATTGTTCCCTGTGCTATACAGTAAATCCTTGTTGCTTAGGTATTTTATGTATAGTAGTTTGCATTTGTTAATCCCATACTTCTAAGCTAGACAAAGACAAGTTTTATATGATATCACTTGCATGTAGAATCTAAAAAAATAATATGAGTGAATCTGCATACAAAACAGAAACAGACTATTAGACATGGTAAGCAAACTTGTGGTTACCAAAGGGGAAAGGAAGTGAGGAGGGATAAATTAAGAAAGATCTTATTTAAGAAAGAGATATGAGAGAGAGGAGTGTGGCCCTGGGTCTGAAAATCATCTGGGACAAAATCTAATCTAATCTAATATGATATGGTATAGTGATATTATATGCTATATAATGCAGTGGGGTATATTTGTATCTCTTTGATATCTGAAGTGGATCAGTGTAATAAATCAATGGTTTTCAAACTGTATTTTTTTTCTTTTTAAGATAAACACATCTTTAATTACGAGATTATATGTGAAATGCCATGTCTGTACATCCTACCTCCCCACCCCACTTCTGTGGACACTTCACGGTGCAGGTAGACCTTGGTGGAGGAGCAGAATTTGAATCAAGACTAAACCACGCTAAATTATGTACACTTAGCCAAACTAAACCAAACCAACACAAAGCATTACATTAGGCAATAAAAAGTATCTAAGTATAATCTGCTAAATAACATGCTGATAAAATATTGGCTCTATTGCTTTGATAATATTTCCACAGACTTATCAGAACTTTTGTGAATCCTTCTGAATCGGAGGGATATCTGCTAGATTTTTGACTTGTGAAAAGGTAAGAAACAAAGTTACAAAGAGAGGTGTTTCCTTCACCGTAGATAAGTCTCAGGCCTTCTATCTTAAAGGTCCAGAATCTCCATTTTGAATTTATCTGTGATATAATATAGATTATTCTCAGGAGTTCTGATTTCAGTAGAAAGGCTCAAGAAAACTTCTGTGCAAATCTAAAGGGCAAAGCAAATGACTCTAAGTATCGAGAAAAGTGACTTCTACATTTACCCTAAGAGCAATACAATCAAGTTAGGCAGAAGCCAGATTCTCAGAACTTGGCTTAAAGAGATTTGTGACATGAGCTGAATGTGCAACAGTGTCAGAATCCTTTAACATGATGCTTATATCCGAACAATGGAGATTTAACTCTTAGGTCAAGCAAACTTGTCCTCCATTCTCTCCCCAGGACAGCGCTTAAATGAAAAATACCCACCTGCTCCTCTACACTGACTATTTATTTCAAGGCTTACAAGAATCCTCTTTGACCGACATGTCTGATGATTGAGCACCGGAGACCTGTTTGTGAGTGCTCCCTTATTCATGTATTTAGTAAATGCTTCACTTCTGGGATGCAAGCACCAAGGTCTTTCTAAGAGAGAAGGAAAGATGGTGAATCAGTGACCAGTTAGACTAAATCTCCTTCTTTGAGGCAAAACAATGTAGTGTAAAACCTTGGACTTAGGAGTCAAACTTACCTAGATGCTAACCCTTAGTCCTCATGTATTAGGAACTTGTCAAATATCGGCCAAGTCTCAATTTTCTCAGGTGTATTTACTTCATGTAATGATCATGGGTACAAAGTATCTAGAACCCAATAGGTGTTCCATCTACATTTAAATTTATTTATTTAATTTATTTATTTTTGGCTGCATTGGATCTTCATTGCTGTGCACGGGCTTTCTCTAGTTGCAGAGAGAGGGGGGCTACTCTTCATTGCGGTGCACGGGCTTCTCATTGTGGTGGTATCTCTTGTTGCAGAGCACAGGCTCTCGGCACAGGCTTCAGTAGTTGTGGCTCGTAGGATCTAGAGTGCAGGTTCAGTAGTTGTGGCACACGGGATTACTTGCTCCGCGGCACGTGGGCTCTTCCCTGACCAGGTTTTGAACCTGTGTCCCCTGCATTGGCAGGCGGATTCTTAACCACTACGCCACCAGGGAAGCCGTCCATCTACATTTATGTTCCTTCTGTTCTTTTCCTCTTGCCCTTAAAACACTTAAAATAAAACTGGGACAATAAACTCAAATATGTGTTTGGAGAGTTACATGATTCTCTTGCAAAGAAGTCCATCAAAGAACAGAAATGGCACTAACTCTCAAAAGTCTAAGGACACCCAAGTGATTATTTTTTCTCTTCTAAACTTTTGCCAAATCATAATACTAGTGGTTTAGCAGGTTACCAATATTTTTGGTACAGGCACCTTTTCATCACATGTTCTTCTGCTCCTATATGTAATTTTTGTTTCTTCTCCTCCCAATTGTTTTATCTTTCTTTCCCAGAGCAAATATGTCCAAATTTCTCTCTTCTCTGGTGAAGTTTTAAAACTACTCCTTACATTCTGCTTGTCAAAAAATTAAAGTTAAATATTAGCGGAGTGCCTCATTTATTCATTAAACTTAAAACCAGTGCCTTCATGGCTGAGCTGGTCTTTAATGACAATGGTAACTTTCATTATTTACAAATCACGGCTGATGTGTGTATTGTTTAGTCTATAACTAGTGTTTCTTACAGTTCACAGCTGACACAGTTCCTCACAGTGAGGAAAGAATGCAGAAACTTCCTTTGGCATTTGCTAATGCGAGGAAAAAGAGGAAGATTGAAGGGTGTTTCAACCTCTGCTTGGAAATCAAATGTGTGATGACCAAGGTATTACAAGTAAAATTACAGCAACATATGTTCTAAGTATTAATTATCTAATATCTATTAACAATTATCTATTAATTTGGGGAAGACTTAGTTGTGAATACCCATTATTAACCAGGCATAATAACAGGTATTTTACCCAAGGAAAAAGAACTAACATTTGCTAAGTGTTTGCTAGATCCTAGAGACCAGGCTACTTTTTATGTATACATTTTATTTAATCCACTAATCCCCAGAATGTAAAACCTTCTCTTTTGTAAATGAAAAAATAGTTACAGAAGATTTACAGACAAAGCAAGGAAGTAGAAGAGGCAGGGATTAAATGGGTCTGAATAACTCCCCAAATTTTATCCTTTCAAAAATAACAAGTTAGTACCATCAGGAGAGTAAAAATCCTATTAACAACTTGGGGATCATTGAAACTGCATTCTTAGACTTATTATATAATTAACTTTTCTTTTCCAAATGTAGTTTCTATATTGAAGGGAATGTAATATACAAATTATTGTAAAGGTTCTTGCAAGTAGTTCAAAATATCAAACACATTAAGGACCATTCCAATTATTTTTGTTTTTATTCCAAAATTTCTCAGGCAAACCATTTTTTAAAATAAATTTATTTATTTTATTTATTTATCTTTGGCTGTGTTGGGTCTTCGTTGCCACGCGCAGGCTTTCTCTAGTTGAGGGATGCAGGAGCTACTCTTCGTTGCGGTGCGTGGGCTTCTCCTTGCGGTGGCTTCTCTTGTTGCGGAGCACGGGCTCTAGGTGTGCAGGCTTCAGTAGTTGTGGCTCCTGGGCTCTAGAGCGCAGGCTCAGTAGTTGTGGTGCACAGGCTTATTTGCTCTGTGGCATGTGGGGTCTTCCCGGACCACGGTTTGAACCCGTGTCCCCTGTATTGGCAGGCGGATTCTTAACCCCTGCTCCACCAGGGAAGCTCAGGCAAACTATTTTTTAAAGGTATTAAACCTAAAGTAAATTTCAGAAGTCACTATTGGGAGTTCCCTGGTGGCCTAGTGGTTAGGATTCCGAGCTTTCACTGCTGTGGCCTGGGTTCAATCCCTGGTCAGGGAACTGAGATCCCACAAGCTGCACGGTGCAACCAAAAAAAAGAAGTCACTATCAATATTATTCAAATATCTTTGTAGATGGAGACCAAACTATTATTGTTGTGTTGTATTACCAAATTAATTGCATCTTCCTTCTTGAATGGTTGTATGATCAATTCTCTGACTTTGATTTCATAATTGCTTAAAGATCTTCTTACCTAATCCCACTTTAGAAAGTGGCTGGCGGACTATTTATTTCTCATCCAGGTTTTTCAAATCTCTCCTCTCTCACCTCATCTCATAGTTCTCTGTTGTTCTTATCAGGTGAGCATTATCATTATATATATTATACTTTAGATGTTTTCTAATATCAAATTTATTTCTCCTAATAGGCTCTGATCATATGGGGGAAGGACCAAGTTTTATTATTTGTTTGTATCATTTATAATTCCCATTAACAGACAAATACTGTTAAGAAACACATTATAGAGTCAAGAACTGTGGAACAGATTTTAGATCAAATTTATAGATTTGTGGTCAAATGTATTTATGTCACTTACTTAGCTACATGAACTTAGGCAAGTTAATGAATTTCCTGAGTTTTGGTGCCCAAGAACCTAACAGGTTGTTTCGTGGAACCTTACAAAGCTGTCTCATGCCATTACTTTCAAGAATAGCCAGTGTTTATTGAAAACATACTGGTTGTATACATTGAATAAGTTACTAACCTTGTTTATACTCAGTTTCCTCATCTGCATAATGGATATAAAAATAATTACTATCTTGGAACACTGTAATGGATATTGAATAAGGTAATGCACTGAATTTCTTAGCACAGTGTCTATAAATGTTCAACAATTTCCATAATTTTACCATTTCCCTCAAAATGACCAATGGCATTTCCTCCTCTTCACCTCAAGTTCACATCCTCAGTACCTGTGTGCTTTACTTATCCTGGAAGAAGTCTAGAATTCCACGTAAAAGAAAAGAGGACAGATGTAGTCTGCTAGAACAAGAACCTATAGCTCAACTAGTAGAGGCTGGTGGGTCAGAGAGTTTACTAAATGTCCTTATGTTGTTAAATGATAAGAAATATTCATGTGAGATCATCTTTTCAAGCACAAGAAACAGATAATAGAAGGAACATTATGACTCCTTTGAAATGCAGCAAAAGAGCCATGGTTAAAATTTTAACAAGTTAGAGTCATTAGCTAAACAAATCCTGACAGTTTCACAGTCACATAGATACCTAACAAAAGCATGATTTGTGAGTCACCCTTAAGAGGTCCTTCTGCACCAACATTCCATTTTGTTCCTTTACTATGGATACTACAGTGTCATTCACTATTTTCTCTGCTAGCGAGGTGTGTTTAAAGTACAGCTAATGTTTCCTTTTATCAGTGATCAGAAGAGAGATTCTTTTCTGCATCTCACTGTATTGATCCTCTCTAAAAAGAGGGACATTGTTGAGGAAAATGAATCAATCCATTTCTTTAAGCTTTCCAAGTGGAGACTGTCTTTCTTAGATTTTGCTGTTTCCTCTTAAGTACTAAAATGGTAGATGGTACTCATTGGCCCAACTATAAATAAGACTGAAAAATTATGAATTATGCCATATATAATTTATAATTCTTAATAAAAAGGCAACCTGATAGAAAAATATTTTAAAGAGTACCTATCAAATGCTAGGCATTTGGTATTTAATTTACATACAATTCTCTCATAATCCTCACAAAGGTGCAGTGGCACAGGAAATAGTAACATTATTTTTCGGTCAAGGAAACTAAGGTCAGAAGGTTAAAAATAAATGAAAATAAATATCCCTTGTGGAAGCAATACCTTTAGGAGAGAAGCTTGAAAGAAAAATAGAATGAGAAATGAATCCCATTTATTTATTTTCTAGCAGGGAAAATATTATTATTACTAATGATTCATGTTATATTCATAGTTCAAATTTATTTTGAGTTTTATATTTTCATTTTAGTATGAACCAAAAAATAGAAGTTTCAGGTGTAATTTTCTTATTGAATTATTTTAATTCCCCCCTTCACCTCTGAAGTACATATCAAATTTTATAGAGCAATTGGCTAAGAAAACGATGTATTTTTTTTTTTTTTTTGCTAGAGAAATGCACTTTATATAGCACTACCCAAGAGTAAATTCCCTTTTATATTAGCTAGGTATGAACATGTGCATTGACTCATAAAGGAATATCTGTTATTTTAGATATTTTTATTAGTGGCCAGTCATCTTAGTTGCAGAAACAATAAAGCTAAAACCTTTGAAACCACCGTAGAAAATTATCATAATAAAGAGTTAGTGCAGAGAGATATGAAGCGTGTGCAAAACTGATTTCATTGAATTTGCAGTATTCTCCCTTATGAAGAAAATATTTAATTTGTGTAGTTATATATTTATTTTTCTTGGATGAACTCACTGTGAAGCATAAATATTTCCCTAACCAGAGATTTTATATGTGAGCGGTTTTGTTTTGTTTTGTTTTTTGCAGTACGTGGGCCTCTCACTGTTGTGGCCTCTCCCGTTGCGGAGCACAGGCTCCTGACGCGCAGGTTCAGCGGCCACGGCTCACCGGCCCAGCCACTGCACGGCATGTGGGATCTTCCCGGACCGGGGCACGAACCCGTGTCCCCTGTATTGGCAGGCGGACTCTCAACCACTGCGCCACCAGGGAAGCCCTGTGAGCGGTTTTTATAGCTTCCTAAACCTTTCTTCCCCTCCTGGAGAATCCAACCAAATTCTCTAATCTCAGCACTTTTCAAAAGGAAATCAGCCCCTCTGAATGGTGTGGTCAAATTGTTCCCTTGCCACTAGTGTGTGTTTAGTGATGCCTGGAGAAGAATGGGAAGGAGGAGCCCAGGAGATAATTCCTCTTTGTTACATACCTCAGAATCAACCAGCACGCTGCTGGGAGGCTGTCGGGCTCCACTCTTCCTGAATGCTATATGGAACATGATGTGTAGGTTATTTAAGGGGGAAAGAAGTATAGGGGATAGGGGTAGGAGGGTGAGTGTTGTTGGGGCCCAGTGCAGGCCACCCCAAAATATGCCTTAATGGCATGTTGATTATTTTGAAGTAAAGATACTTAAGAAACAGCCAAGGCAAGAGTGACAGTTTGACCCTCCTCTCTGTCTCCCTGAAAGCAGGAAATAAACCTCTCATGTGAAAGGTGCCCTCCTGGAAGGACACCCTTATCACCAGAGATAGAAAATTCAGTCAGTTGAGTAATATTCCATTGTATATATGTACCACATCTTCTTTTTCAGTTCTTCTGTCGATGGACATATAGGATGTTTCCATATATTGGCTATTGTAAACAACACTGCAATGAATACTGGGGTGCAGTTATCCTTTCAGACCATGTTTTTCTCCTGGTATATGCCCAGAAGTGGGATTGCAGGATCATATGGTAGCTCTATTTTTAGTTTCTTAAGGAACCTCCATAGTGTTCTCCATATATACAGTGGAATATTACTCAGCCATTAAAAAAATGAAATAAAGCCATTTGCAGCAACACGGATGGACCTAGAGATTGTGATACTGAGGGAAGTAAGTCAGACAGAGAAAGAGAAATATTGTATGATATCAGTTATATGTGGAATCTAAAAAAAATGATACAGGTGAACTTATTTACAAAACAGAAACAGACTCACAGACTTAGACAATGGACTTATGGTTACCAGTGGGGAGGGGGTGGGGAGGAGGGATATTTAGGGAGTTTGGGATTGACATGTGCACACTGGTATATTTAACCAAGAGGCACATGAAAAGATGTTCAACATCACTAATTATTAGAGAAATGCAAATCAAAACTACAATGAGGTATCACCTCATACTGCAGACTGGCCATCATCAAAAAATCTACAAACAATAAATGCTGGAGAGGGTGTGGAGAAAAGGGAACCCTCTTGCACTCTTGGTGGGAATGTAAATTGATACAAGCACTATGGAGAACAGTATGGACATTCATTAAAAAACTAAAACTAGAACTACCATATGATCCAGCAATCCCACTACTGGGTGTATACCCTGAGAAAACCATAATTCAAAAAGAAACACGTACCCCAATGTTCATTACAGCACTATTTACAATAGCCAGGACATGGAAACAATCTAAATGTCCATCGATAGAGGAATGGTTAAAGAAGATGTGGTACATGTATACAGTGGAATATTACTTAGCCATAAAAAGAAATGAAATTGGGTCTTTGTAGAGATGTGGATAGACCTAGGGTCTGTCATACAGAGTGAAATAAGTCAGAAAGAGAAAAAAAATAATATATTAACGCATATATGTGGAATCTAGAAAAATGGTACAGATGAACCTATTTGCAGGGCAGGAATAGAGACACAGATGTAGAAAATGGACATGCGGACCTGGTGGGGAAGGAGAGGGTGCGACAAATTGGGAGATCAGGATTGACATATATATGCTACCATGTGTAAAATACATAGCTAGTGGGAACCTGCTGTATTAGCACAGGGAGCTCAGCTTGGTGCTCTGTGATGACCTAGAGAGGTGGGATGGGGGGCGGGGGTGGGAGGGAGGTTCAAGAGGGAGGGGATATATGTATACATGTAGCTGATTCACTTCACTGTACAGCAGAAACTAACACAACATTGTAAAGCAACTATATTCCAGTAAAAAATAAATAAATAATAAAAAATAAAAAATATAACCAACAAGGACCTACCACAGGGAACTCTGCTCAATATTCTATAACAATCTAATTGGGAAAAGAATTTGAAAAAGAATAGATACATGTATATGTATAACTGAATCACTTTGTGGTACACCTGAAACTAACACAACATTGTTAACTATACTCCAATATAAAGTAAAAAGTTAAAAAAAAAGAAAGAAAATTCATTCGGGCTGAGAAGCCACGGTAAACAAACCTTGTTATTTCTTTAATTTGCTACTCCAAACCCAAACTCTGTTTAGATTCTTCACTAATTAATCACTCAAAGCCTGTTTATTTGTCCTGTTAATTCCTCACAAATTTGTTTCTTTGTCTTAAAAGTATAAAAGCTGCCTGCTTTGGCCATTCCTTAGGTCCTATTTCTATGAGAGCTCTATGTGCACAGTTAAAATTAATTTCTTTTTCTCCTGTTAATCTGTCTTGGTCAATTTTATGATTAGTCCAGCCACAAGAACTCAAGAGGAATAGAGGGGAAAATTTTCCCCTCCCCGACAGTGTGGGTCTGTGTGTGTGTGTTGGAGGGCGTTCCTGCTGTTTGAGATGATTTTACTGAACTTTTCTGAGTGGCCTAACTACAGAAGATTGAGTTTTCATGTACATTTTTATTGAAAATCTATCCATAACCCAATTGTATCCTTTACAAATAAGGAATTGACAACATTGTTTTCATGTAAAACAAATTTGAATAGACAATTTATAAGAGAAGAAGGAATACTGATTGAAAAGTACATATGGAAATATTCTACCTCTCAGCAATCAAATAAATACAAATCCAGCTTCAGTATTAGAGACAAATGAGCACATATAAAAATAAAAGAACATTTAATATGAGAATGTTTGCAGTAAATGGGCAGTTTTACCCTGATGGTGAGGCAAAAATTGGGGTGATCTTATCAGAAAATGTCCCCCAATATATCAAACTCTTAAATATTTTTATAACCAACCCTTAATACATAATCCTACTTCTGTAAATAAACTCTGAGAGGTCAACAAACTAAAAACACCAAAAACAATAAAAAGTTAAAATGTCCACATTGATATATTGTATAGCCTTATTCAAAATATTGAATACTTGGAAATGACACTTTAAACTGAAAAAAGAGGAGTTGACAAATAAATTATGGCATGCTTTATATGAAGAAATACTATGTGAGGATTAAATTCATCTTTGTAAAATATTGTAATATCATGGAAACTTTTGTTTTATATTACATGAAAAGATATATATTTTATATGTACACTATTTAATATGATATCAAAATTATTTACAGTTTAAACTATAAACTATGAGAAAAGTATACTGAAAATTTTAATTTTTATCAGTGACTATATCTGTCATTCTGGGTACTCGTTTTTTTCCTATGTTTCTACTTTCTATATCCTAAATATTTTCTCATGAGCACATATCAATTTTTTAAATGAATAAAAATAAATCTCATTAAAATTATTTTTAAGATGAGACTTAGAGTTTGGTAGGATTTTTGAGGGGGATTTATCATTTTATTAAAAACCTAAAATAAGCTAATCACCACCACCTCCCCAAAATGTTGAAAGATGTCATCTGAATAGCATGGATTACTCCTCCAGAAAACTAGATCACATTCTGGCTTCGTTATTATTTTAGAAAACTCACCTTTCAACCATCTGCAATATGGGCCATCATTCATATCGAACTTAATTAGAAAACAGTTTGGAAGTTGGAGAAATTCCTAATTTAAATCAATTAAAGGGAAAGTTGTCAGGTTCGCTTTGGGTTTGCTTATCTCTACTCTCACAGCAGGACTGAAGAGATCTGTCTTCCCCAATCTCCTTGTATACCTCCAGGATTATGTCATAGTGTTCAGTGTGTAAATCTAGGAACTCATGGTGGCAATTAGCATCTGAGGCTCCTGCCATAGCTAGGAGAAGTCTGGGTAACAAATGAAGGCATCCCAGGATTCCATGCTGAAAATTCTTTGATGGGTGCTTCCATTTACAATGACATATCTGTAGTTTTGGGGGCCAGGCAACCCTGTGCTCTAGCCCTATTTCCATTCTGTGTTGAGAGCTCTTCTTCCTTCCCTCACCCATGCCCTAAATCCTATTGTGTCACAGTTAATCTTGTTATCAAATGGAAAAAGCATGTCACATAGTGATTATTTAAGGAGCACATTCCTTTCACTAAATAGATCATTATAGGTTCTTTACCTCTCCATTGCTAAAATAAGATTCCTTGCCTTATCTGTCACCTGCCCATATCCCTGCTGGCTTAAAATGTGCGCTCACTCTCCACCCAACTTAGAGAGAACTACTTTTTATATAGTAATTTCATCTTCTCGTGCATTCTAAAATTATCGTTATCTGCCAAGCACGGGGATAAGATATATTCTCCAAGGTGATTTTATATATATAGATAGATAGATTTTTTCCCCCAAAATTAAGGTTCATGGGCATTTATACATCTGCCTTATCTGAGGCTGTGGTCCATGAGAACAGTCACCAAGTTTTAATCATCTTTAGTATCCTAAGATATACATGACTCTCAATTTATGACTTAGAATCAATGAATGAATGAATGAAAAAAATAGCTGTCTTCTATTATTTTTGAGTGCAAAAGTGATGGAATTTCTGAAATCTTTTGATAATTTGAGAAAATAATCCAGGATATTTGAAACTATACATACCTTAAAATTCCAGAATATATTATGGTTTATACATAGAATAAATCAAAAGAAATTTCTAAGCAAGAGACTAGAAAGTCTAGACTATATTATAGTAATGCATTAGGATATTTAATGGAAAATCCTAGACTAGGGGTTAGAAGACTCTATTCAGACTTTCTGTCTGTAGTCAAAATAGATGTAAAAGTTAAAACAATTACCCAAGTAATTAGGATGATTCGATTTTCTATTCTCCTCACATACTTTTAATGTGCAGATTTGTCTCCTATCAGATTGTAAACTCTTTAAGGTCAGAAATTCCACTTTTCTTTGAGTTTCCAGAATTGCCTCCCTTGGACTGTGTCTTAGTAGGTACTCATTTGGTTAACTGTTGTAAGCTAGCTACTGTAGAATGTACAGGCTCCAGAGATCTCAGTTCTCTTGCTCTTTGGTAGTTTCCTCTGGTACCTCAATTGCAGTTTACCAAGGTTCTTTCTGAAGGGCTGGTCCCATGTGGAAGAGCCCAGGGCAGAGAAGAGGACACTGCTAAAACAAGAGGTGTCTAGGGCATACTTTACAGTCAAGTTTACAGGTTTAAACTCGACTATGCTTTAAAATTGTCAGACACTTTGTAAATGAAGGCTCCTAGGCTCATATCTAGATATCCTGATTCAATGTTCTTGGACTACAGTCCAGAAAGACACTATTTATTTATTTGTTTGTTTGTTATTGAGGTATAATTGACATATGACATTATATTAGTTTCAGGTGTACAACGGTAATGATTTGATATTTGCATATATTGTAAAATGATCACCACAATAAGTCTAGTTAATGTCCATCGTATATGTAATATATATAACGTGCTTTATGACATATATTAAGGAGAAGACATTCTATTGAGATTTTGCTACAATAATAGCTACAGAAAAATAGGAGGACTGAAGGAAGAATTTGCTGTTTCCCTCTGCACAGGTCACTAAGGAACCCATGGGGAGGGGAAAGAGAGGCGTGCCTGGTAATGACCAGAGAGGGGGACAGAGGACCCCCTGGATGCTATCTGGCATGAGGAGTCTGATATGAGAGAGAGAGAGAAAAAGAGAGAGACAAAGATATAAAGAGAGAGAGAGAGGGGCTAACAGCCCAGGTTTCATGAGGGAGGGACAGGTGGGGTCCAAAGAGGTCACAGCACTTGGGAGTCATTGCATCAGAGCCTGCACCATGTCCTTCACCAGCACATCACCATCTTCTCACTGTTGACTGTCAGCTGGGCAGCTCCAGTGGACGGGGCATTCCAGGCTCAGTGGGACCAGTCTCCCACTGGTCAGTGTCCTTCCTGCAAACCTGTACCCACCATAGGCCCCACAAGGGACACAACCCAGGTTGGCAATGGCAGTCACTTTCTGTACCACAACATTGTTACTCTGACAGGTGTCTGGCAGCTTGAGCTCCTCTGTGATCTCATTCATGCCTGTCAGCTTTCCCTGTTCCTGAACTCATTCTCACTCATGAACACAGAGCCATCAGTTCCCCAGTGGCCGGATGGAGACATAGAACTCTTGGGTTTTGTTCACAGCTGGAAGCCTGGCCACCTAGGCTGAGTCACAGAAATTAATGTCCGTGACAGCAGTGGCAGATTCTCTGAGTGCTTAGGGCTCGATTTCAGGATGTTAATGCCAGCAGGAAGTTCAGGGCATGCTCACATGCAGTTCCTTGACAGGGGTATCAGAGCTGTTGAAGAAGTAAATGTGCACAGCCACTACGTGGGAGTCCCGGGAGAAAGGCTGGCTGCTGAAGATGTAGCCCACAGGTAGCCCCTCACCAGCTAAAAGGTGCAGCAGCTCCTGCCTCCCAACACCCAATACTGGAATCGGGAGTGAGGGCACGGCGGGGGCAGAGTCTGTGTCAGGCCCTGTAGGTCAGCAGCCAGACTGCTAGACACAACCCTGGGAGGAGAGACAGGTTGGATATTGGGAGGGGTGAAGTCCTCTAGATTGAGCAGGGAGATCTCCTTGGCTGCAGGGGCACTTTTGCCACTGGTTTTTGGTTTGTTTTTTGGTTTTCCTCTAGGAGGCAGGTTCCATCTGCTCTTCCTCAGACCCTGCTGCCTCTCAGACTTTGATGAACTATTGATGGAATCACTGTTGTCATCTGAGAAGGAGCCTGAGCACTTTCTTCCTCTTCACCTTCTTCTTCTCACCTTCCTCCTCACTCTGATCACTCTCGCTGCTCTTCCCCTTCCCCTCATCCTCATCCTGGTCTTCATTTTTGAACTCACTGCTAGACTCCCTGGAGCTGCTATTGCTGCTGCTCTTACTGTATGATTCACTCTCAAACTGGTGGTCGCTGCCTGTAGGCTGTGAGCTCTGAGTCCCCGTCAGAGGCTAAGTAGAAAGGTTTCTCCTTCCTCTTCCCTCCTCCTCCTCCTCCTTCTTCTTCTTCTCCTCCTGATTTGATCATGTGGTCCATTCACATATCTCCAAGTTGTACAAAGATGGATCCGGGGTTTCCTCTGGCCAGTCTGTGAGTTCCTGGTAGCCTGTGGCCTTGGCATTGAGCAGATGAGACAGTGAGCCCATCTGTAAGTGATCCTGGTCTTTGAAGAATAATTCCAAGACTGGGAGTGGTTTGGGTGCCATGAAGAGTGTCTTGGCATGGCAGCTGAGGGCCCCACACTGCTCCGAAGGGACCATAAATTGCTGGGTGAAGTGCGCCTGGTTTCTGATATCACAGTTTTTGCTGTACACGGCCAGACTCAGTACATACACGCTCAGCAGTTTGGTCTACTTAGAGTTGGTCAGGTAAAGCTTGGCCAACCAGGTTGATGACCTGCAGGTTGAAGATGTCCTCCTCTGCTGTGAAGGACTTGGCTGTTTTTCTCAGGACGTCAGATGCAATCCTAGGGACATGCTCACAGTACTCACTGAAGAGCCACAGGATGCTGGCTCGCGCCATGGCCACCTGGATGTTTTCTGATCTTTGCCCAGTGTTTGATGATCTCATGTTGTGCTGGGTCTATCTGCAGCAGCTTCTTCATGATGACCACTGACTCTGTGACCACGAGCTCATCACAGTGGGACAGCAGCTGCACCAGGTCATTGCAGCAGATGTCACCCACTCAGCCTATGTTAGTTGCCCAGCGTCTAGTGGCTTGGACCGTGGCTGCCACAAAATCCCTGTCTGTGCTGTGAATGTAGGTCTGGCATTCCCGTAGGAAAGTTACGGGTGTTAGTCTCATTTGTCAGGTTGGTCAGTGCTTCTAGCTTCAGGATCTTATCTGGGTGGGGTTGATGGGCCTGATGTAGAAATGTAGATGGGCCTCCTGTTCTAGGAGGGCTCAAGCATGTCTGGGCATAGTGGACATGGTGGCCACATTCTGAAGCACCATGTACTGCACCTCACTGCAGGGAGAGAATGGGTCAGAGGTACTTGGGCCCCTCAGTTGGGGCAAGGGGCAGCAGGTGGGGGGAGAAGGGAGGTGGGCCAAATAGGAGGGAGGGAAGGATAAGTGGGAGGAGGGCACCAGTAGGTAGAGGATATCAGTGGGAGGAGGACAGGACTGGAGTCAGTGTGGGGGTAGGTGAACTAGGGTGTGGAGGTTGGAGGGGGTGTGATACACTCAGAGTCCTGGAGAAGCCTTATTTATTTATTTATTTTTTTTGAGAGCACAAAATATTTTATTTAACAACTTACAGCGTAACAATTTGCATTTAGGAAAAATAGCTCCTCCCTTAAAGGAAGCTTCTTGAATCAAAAGCTGCTGGCAGTTTGGGAATTCCCTGGCGGTCCAGTCATTAGGACTCTGTGCTTTCACTGCCTAGGGCTGGGGTTCAGTCCCATGCTGGGAACT
Organism: Monodon monoceros; assembly: GCF_005190385.1. Classification (NCBI taxonomy): domain Eukaryota; kingdom Metazoa; phylum Chordata; class Mammalia; order Artiodactyla; family Monodontidae; genus Monodon; species Monodon monoceros. Next base: position 24,748,133 of record NW_021703766.1, on the reverse strand, counting down.
AAGATCTCACAAGTTGCGCAGCCAAGAAAAAGAAAAAGAAAAAGAAAACTTGCTGGTGGTCGACACAGAGAGCAACGGGCAGGGCTGGACTGGAGGAAGCCGAGGGAGCCAGGAGGGCCTCAGGTCCCAGGGATCACACCCAGCGCTGACGAAGGGAAATAAGAGGCTGCCCGTCATAAAGCCCAGCCTTTCTCAAGGTGGCAAGAACAAATGGATCCATTCCTACAAGTCTGTGAAACCTCGTGGATAACGTTCTGTGGGTCTCTCCTAGATGATCAAGTGAACCAGAAAAATGGGAAGGACCTGTGCTAATTCCACATTTACACGATTCCCACACGTAGAATTAAAATACCCAGTACACTAGGTTCCCCCAGCAGAACCTACAGACAACATTTCCTAATGATTTTTATAAATATTTAAATCTTTTTTTCAGTTTCTTTAGACTTAACAAGAATGTTAATAGTTTTCGGAGCCGAGGATGAAGCGTTAAAGCTATGAGTCCAATAAGAGGAGGTCATTTCTTTGAGGTTTAATATGGCTGATAGTCAACATGGTAACTACTGAAGATCTTAGAGTGGAAAAAATTTGATGCGCATATACGATGGACAATACGTGATGGACAGTACGTAGTAGATAGTACGGAACGGAACGGGTGATACCTGGGAGGAGAGAGAAGGGGCGGAGCCTAGAGTTAACAAGAAGATGGCGCCAGGCGGGTCGGAGCTTTATCGAGGGAGCGCTGGAAGACTGCGCCGCAAGCCCTCAGGCCTCTAGACTGTGTTAAAGAGACGCCTGTCCCTCAGGCTAGGCTTTAAGATGAACAAATGAGCCTCATTCACGTAAATTCCAGGCACTTCTGGAGGTGCCACCTGTGTGCTGAGCCCTGCGGCGGGTGAGTGGCCTCGGAGCCGTTTAAGTGTTGTTTCTCAGGGTCTTGAGGATGGGAGCCTCCTTGGTTTTGAAAACTAGATGTTTTGGGAGCTTGTCTCTCAGGTGCATGTCTTAAAAGCTGGAGTCCAAACCCTTTTCTCCTTAGGGAGGAGCATGGATTTCGAGTTCCCTCAGGGTGTGGGTTGCGCCACCGCACGTGGGGTTTATGGAGCAATTGTGTCTCAGACTCTGGTGGCCTCTTCGACGGGGGGCCTTGCCTCATTGGCTGGAGGTGTAGGAGTCACTCAGACTCCGTTTTTAGGTGTCGTTCCCCTCCCTCCGGAAGTTGTTCTGTATATAGCTGCGGATTCAGCGTGTCTGTGGGAGTAGGTGAGTTCTGGGTTTTCCTACGGTGGCGTCCTGAAGCCAGGACGGTGCTGGAGGCTGGGAGTCTGAAATGAGAGTGAGGGGCCTACGCATTTTTTTTTTTTTTGCCGTACGCGGGCCTCTCACTGTTGTGGCCTCTCCCGTTGCAGAGCACAGGCTCCGGACGCACAGGCTCAGCGGCCATGGCTCACGGGCCCAGCCGCTCCGCGGCATGCGGGATCCCCCCGGACCGGGGCACGAACCCGCGTCTCCTGCATCGGCAGGCAGACTCCCAACCACTGTGCCACCAGGGAAGCCCAGGGCCTACGCATTTTAAACAAGCATCAGCTGTTCTTTATGTCTACGTGGTTCATTGACCACAGACTGAGAAACTGCCCTGAGGAATATCACTTGTTCCACCTCTCCTGCGCCCTCGTAATCGCTCAGGCACGTAATCCGTCCTCTCTAGAGTAATATCTAGAAGTTGGGGTGTGGTCTTGGCCAGGTAATCTTGCAAAACAACATAATGGGACCATCAACGTGATGTTCTAGTTCTAGCTCCAAAGAATTTTCTTTGAAGTTATTTTCTTGTCTCCTCACCATGGATACCTCCCCTCCCGTCACCATAATAATCCATGTCCCATTAAGCACATTCAGGCGTTACCTAAAGAAGTAAAGTGGTGATGAATTTTGCTGAATCCCTTTGGGGTGTCGTCTCAACTTATGCTTGGTTTGTGGGCTTTGGCATGTTTTAACGCTCCAACAATGAGCTCTAGAACGGTCCAGAGGCACAGGGCTTCTCAGCATCTTGGCGCTGACCTGAAAGAAATCACAAGTAGCAAATGAGGAAGAGTTTTAAAACAATGTGTTCTAAATACAGCAACAATATGTGTGTATATATTTGTAAATGCATAGGAAAAATTTTTTGAAAAACATGCACACTCTGGCTACACCCAGGGAAGGGTACTAGAACTGGGGGTTAGTCAAAGTGGCCTTTATTATTATCACAGTTTTCTGTCAGTGTTATTTATTTCAGAATTTCTTTCAAGTTGCTTTTGTTTTGTTTTACACTTGGCACATTTTCAAGTACATCTTGAGTGTATATTTTTAAAGTTGGCAGTAATGTTAATACATTTTAAAATATTTTACTTGTCTCTAGCCTAATAATAACAAGATTATAACAAGAAATAGCCCTATCACAAAAACTTTTTTTTTGATAGAAAAGGTGAGAGGATTACAATGAAAGATTCTCTACCTCTTAAGGTGTATGTATATTAGGCAGAATTCTCTCCCATTATGATAGTGTCCCCATTTAAGCCTCTTTCGAGAATATATCTATAGAAATTTCCTGGGAGCATTTTTGGAAGAGAGCTTTTTCTTTTCCATGTGTCACCTGTAAGGAGGTGGGGTAGTTCTTGTCTGAAGTACAGAATCTCTGAATGACCCAAAATTATGTACAAATGTATGGATAGATGAATGTCTGGGGTATAGGAATAGATTAGTAAATTGTTAGAGAACAAAACACCTTGACAGAGGTAATGTTGCATACACATATATATCATGACATCGTGATACCCATGTGTTTTTTCATCACAGTGGGACACTCTTTCTTAGCTGGAGTTTACCTAGCAAATGACAGTTGACACCGGAAGAGTAGAAGATAAACAGGGTGATCACTGTAGCATGGGGTGGGGGAGGGGGGGAGGGGGAGAGAGAGAGAGAGAGAGAGAGAGAGAGAGAGAGAACGCTGAGTATGGCATTCAGGTTAAAGCAATAGGTCTAAACCTTGGCTGCACAGTATAACTGCTGAGGGAGCTTTTAAAAAGACATAGTGGAGCCCCACTCTCATAGATTCTGATTTAATGGCCTGAGATGGGGCTCAGGCAATATTAGTTTTAAAAGCTCTCCATTTGATTCTCATGTGTAAGCAGGGTTGAAAATCACTAGAATAGAGAGAAAAAAATCTATAGTGGTGGTGGTGAAGTGTACTGGTAGAGCAGACATGGGTAGCAATTGATAAACACTTCAAACTTGAATATTTTGCTCAATTGTAAGATCAGGCCTAAGTAATGCTAGGAAGGATTCTGAAACATGAAAGAAACCAGTTGTAGGGCACACCAGGGCAGCACAGTACTTTGGAACACATTGAAAAGAAGAAAGACCAGATTAGAATAGAGACAATTTATTCATTCCAGAACCTGGACAGGATTATTTCTAAGAATTTTGTACTTAAGTTTAATCAATAACTACTCAAATTTACCTAACTCTTCATCCCAGGCTGAATACATACATACATACAGTAATTTCCATGCTCAAGTATTTAGTCCACACAGCCTAACCAATGCTCAGTGAGATGCTAGTTTGGTAATCACACCGACAAATAGTTGAGATGGATGATTCCATCTTCATTATTGAAAGCACAGTCTTATGACTATATCATGCAAGTGTTGTCCTTCTACAATTCTTTGTTTAAAGTATGTTTATCATCTGTTCTACCCTGGCCTTCAGGGGTACATCTGTCTTCTCCCTTCCCCCTTCCATTGTTCTGTTGGCTGGGAAGGCTAGATTTGGGGCTTCACTCTCTGGGTATATCAGATTGTTTGCATGCATATCATAATCTTAGTAGAAATCTCTGAATGCATGAGAATTTTAGAAATGTATGCTACTGTTAACAAAATAAACAAAGAATTTGCTAGGCCCCAGAACCTAGCATACTGTTCATAACTTGGATGATTTTCTGTGTTATGAAATAATGGACAAGTACCTTTTTAAAATTTTGATTTTCTAATCTCTTTTATACATCTTCACTCATTCTATGGAGTTTGTTATTTACACACTCTTCCTTTTATTTGTTTGCTGCTTTATTTTTAACTTTACTCCCTTTTGAAATCATCCTGGAGTCCAGCATGAAGTTCTTTTTTTTTTTTTTAAACATCTTTATTGGAGTATAATTGCTTTACAATGTTGTGTTAGTTTCTGCTGTATGACAAAGTGAATCAGCTATACGTATACATATATCCCCATATCCCTTCCCTCTTGCGTCTCCCTCCCACCCTCCCTATCCCACCCCTCTAGGTGGACACAGAGCACGGAGCTGATCTCCCTGTGCTATGTGGCTGCTTGCCACTAGCTATCTATTTTATATTCATTTGGTAGTGTATATATGTCAGTGCTATTCTCTCACTCTCTCACTTCCTCCCAGCTTACCCTTCCCCCTTCCCAGGTCCTCAAGTCCATTCTCTGTGTCTGTGTCTTTATTTCTGTCCTGCCCCTAGGTTCATTAGAACCATTTTTTTAAAATTTGTTTTTAGATTCTATATATATGTGTTAGCATATGGTATTTGCTTTTGTCTTTCTGACTTACTTCACTCTATGACAGTCTCTAGGTTCCATCCACCTCACTACAGATAACTCAATTTCGTTTCTTTTTATGGCTGAGTAATATTTCATTGTATATATATGCCACACCTTCTTTATCCATTCATCTGTCGATGGACACCTAGGTTGTTTCCGTGTCCTGGCTATTGTAAATAGTGCTGCAATGAACATTGTGGTAAACAGCATGAAGTTTTTGGATTAGTTATTTTTTGGGTGTTGTTATTTTAAATTGTAATGTTAACATTTTGATAGCATATTCACTAGATAATAACCAAATACATCAAATAATATTTTTGGCTTAGAAGGCTTATATTTTCAGGAGCGAGGTGAGGCTTATCAGAAGGTCAATGATGATTTCATCTGGAGAAATTCAATATATTTTTTCTAGGATTTTATTGACTGTTGTGACTAAGTTAACTGTCTTGTTCATTCAGTCTGTTAAAAAACACTTTAAAATACTGAGAATTAGGTATGCATTTTTGTTGTTGTTGAGGGAGGAGAGATTAAATGATTTTACAGTCAAAAAACAAACTAAAGAAATATAAATGTTCTTTTTCTCTTTATCTATCATATAATTACAAAGTTGTTTTGTGACAGCCATCAATAAGAAATTTTAAACTCGAAAATGCTCAGCTTCTTGGTTCAGAAAACAATATGTCTTTATCCTCTGTAATTTCATCTGAAAATATATCTAGGGAGAAAACCAGGTAATTTCTTTTCCTAAGGGAATGAAGATTACTGCACATCCTTTCTAAGAATCTCATTGACTTTTCTTATTATCTGAAGATAATTTTCAGAGTTATGTCTAATAGCTGTCTGTAAATAAATCCCAGAAATTGTATTTATTAAAACCTGTATCAAAAGTCATTCTTAATTATTTTAATAATACTATTATTTATTAAGTATTAGTCTTAACACCTAGAGTACACTTTAACAATTTTTATAGTTTTATTTAAAGAAAGATAACATATTTAATTCAGGCAATAAAACATCATTGGAGGTGAGACAGTGGTGGTCAGCACATGAAGCTTGACTGTAAGGAGTTTGCATTTTGAACCTAGAACAGTTACTGGCACATATTTGACAATCAATAAATAGGATGTAAAGAAGGAAGGAGAAAGAGTTCTTCTGTCACTTTCTATCTGGGATATATTTTTTTCTTTTTTCCAAAACATGCATATCTGAGGCTTATTACATGTACCTATATGATAAGGCTCTATTGTCCAAAGTTTTTGTTATATTTTACTAGAAATGCCATTTTTTTGCAGATATTTTGTGGTATCAGATATAAAGAAAAAGAGATTCTAAAAAGGCTTTTCTGTCTTATTTCCATAGCTAGTCCTGAGAGAGTAGTAATTTTATTTTATTTATTTAGAGGTAACAATAAATATGATTTCTGTCAACTGTGAGGTAGAAAGAGATCATATGTGGTGGTTTCACACATAAGCAGTTATTTCTGGATTTAAAATAAAAAATAGATCAGCTTCAGTAGTACTGTTGAGCACACAGCTACATTTTAAAAGTTCGGAGAATCAATTGAGTGTCCATTTATCGAAATCGTATGTTTTTTTCCTTGGATTTAAAAGCTGGACTAGGCATATCATGAAAGCAGACATTTTGATGAAGATTACAAAAAGATTTAGACAAGAAATGTCTAAGCAAATGAAAAATTGTGTTTCTGAATCAATAAGAGCAATAACAAGAAAAATTCCAAATACAGATAAATGAGGTTTTATTTCATGCCTTCAATCAAGTATGCTGTCTGTACAGTTTAAGGAGCCTTTCATTTTTTTTGAACTGGTTTACCAATTTATAGTAGAAAGTGGAATTTAGACTGGGTCTACAGAACACTGTCAATGAGTATGATTGATGAAAACGGTTCCTGAAATTTAGAGCTTTCTCCTCTTCCTTAACTATTTATTTTGTGTCTATTTATTGTATCAGTACAGACTCAGAGTCCTAATTTATTAAATAGATTATAATCTAAATAATTATGATTTATTTTGATGCTAAAATTTTCCCAGAACGGGAGCCCCGTCAGCTTGCTCCTGTGTCCTTTTGACAAGTCTCCATCATTTCTTGTATGTCTTTAACTTATAACTTAAGTATTATTATATGACTTCATGTATAGCATAAGACCTTGCTGTGGTTTACTTCTCTTGCCTCTTTACTGGCCTTTGTAATATTGTTGTTATGCATTTAGCTTCTAAATATATTATAAGCCTCCCAATACATTGTTACTATTTTTTACTACACACATTCAATTAATTTTATAGAGATTAAAAGGAAGAGAAAGTATGTTATAATTATATATTTATAATGTCTGGTGTCCTTAATTGCTTTATGTAGCTACCTGTTTCCATCTGGTATTATTTTCCTTCTGCATGAAGGACCTTTTAGCATTTACTGCAGCACAGGTCTGCTGGTGATGAATTCTTTTAGCCTTAGATGTCTAAGAAAGTCTTTATTTCATCTTCATTTTTGAAGGCTTATTTTACTATGTTGTCAATTCTAGGTTGATAGTGTTTTCTTTTAGTAGAGTAGTTGCTCCACTTTCCTCTGACTTGCATTGCTTCTGATGAGAAATCTATCATTCTTATCTTCATTCTTTTATTCAAAACATATCACTTTTCTCCAGCTGCTTTTAAGATTTTCTCTTTATCACTGTTTTTAAGCAGTTTAAGATGAGCTTTTGTGTTGTTTTCTGTACTTGGGATTTGTTGAGCTTCTTGGATCTGTGGAATTGTAGTTTTCATCAAACCTGGAACAGTTACAGCCATTATTTCCTCAAGTCTTTTTTTTTCTACCTCCTGCCCTGAGTTGTTTTCCTTTGACTCCAGTTACACATGTGGTAGCCCACTTGAAGTTGTCCCCCAGCTCACTGATAATACATTCACTTTTTTCACAGTCTTCATACTCCCTGTGTTTCATTTTGGGTAGATTCAGTTGCTGTGTATTCAAGTTCACCAATCTTTTCTTCTGAAGCACCCCCTGTTTTCAATCCAAACAAGTGTGTTTCATGTCAGACATTGTAGTTTTCACATTTAGAAGTTCAATTTGTTTTTCATATCATTCATGTCTCTACTTATGTTTAATATTTCCCCTTTCATCTTGGAATATAGAAATATAATAGTAACAGTTTTAATGTCCTTATTTAATAATTCTATTATCTGGGTCATTTCTCAGTCTGTTTCTGTTGATTGGTTTTTCTCCTCCTGGGTCATACTTTCCTGATTCTTAGCTTACCTCATAGTTTTTGATGGAATGCCAGGCATCGTGATTTTAACTTTGTTGCTGCTGAATATTTTTGTATGTCTATAAATATTCTTGAGCTTCCTTCTGGAGCACAGTTATGTTACTGAGAAATCCTTTCGAGATTGCTTCTAAGCTGTGTTAAGTAGCATTAGATTAGACTAATCTACATCTAATTTTGCCCCACTACTGAGATATTGCTGAGTTTTCTAAGTACTCTGTTGGATTTGCTGTGAATTAAGAGTTTTGTTTCCTTTCTGATTGCATGATGCTTTCCCTGCCCTCAAGTTGTTTCCCTTAAATGTGTGTTTGTCAGTCATGAGATGAAGATTTGAGGAAATGCTCTGCTGAACTTTATTGTTTTATTTCTGTGCAGATCCTGTCTCTCCAGTATTTTGACCTGTAAACCTTTCACATCTTGGCCTGCTTCTTTTAATCACCTCCTAATTACCCCATTGATGAGGAAGGGATTTCCACCCTAGAATTATGGAAGTAACCAAACACATATCACCCAACACTGGATAGATGAGATCGACCATAGTCACATATGTTATTAGTCACATATACTCACAGCCTAGGGGAGGAGGACACAGCACACCACATGGACCATATAGAGGTGGCACTCAAGGACAGAGTGAACAACTAGAGGCTATGGGAGACAGGCTTTGTAGTACTAAGGGGTGTGATCTTAGTTATTGTGGTAGGTTGTGATTAGTGTGTTTAATAATTCCATGGGCTGTCAGGAAACTGAAAACCACTACTCAAAGACAAACAAGAAATGTGCCTGGTCTTACTAATAAGGGAAGTTGTTTGGCTAGAGGACCTCATCCACCAGAGCAGAGTTGGAAGGGGAATTTGTGGTTATACCACTTGAGGCCCTTTTGGATTCACCAGGTATGAAAGCAGCACATCATACTGGATCTTAATTTTAGGCTTTGCACCACATCCCCCAACCTTCCATCTCCATCTTCTCGGTTCAGTGAGATTGCTAGGCTGTGACTAGGTCTTGCCTCTCAGTGCTGCAGTCTGGGAGCCCTCATGAGGTCATAACCAGAGGGACAGTCACAGAGTTTACTTCATTCAGGTATCGCTGTCCTGGGTTGCCTAATGTGCAAGGTTGGAAAACGTTACTTCGTAGATGTTGTCTGTTTGTGTTGTTGTTCTTAGTGAAACGACAAAAGTTTCACCTGCTACTCCATCTTGGCCTTAGCTTACATTTTAGAGAACTTTGGCCGGATATACATAATAAATTGAGGTTTAATGAAAAGTTTAAAATTATTAAGCAAATGATAATTATTTGATCAACAAGAGGGAGATTTCACCAGGATTGCTTTTAAAAGGCTTCCTATTCCTCTAGAATCCTATAAATAGTATGACTATACAATAACTAGGGGAGCAAGGATGTAAAGGGAAAAAAATACAGAGTATTTGAAAAAAAAAAGAGGGAAAGAGTAAATCACATCTGTAAACAGTATTCTTACCTTTTGCATTCTCCTGACTTTTACGTATTTGAATCTAGAAGCTCCTGTTTTTCAAAATGAAGAGATATTTAGGCAGTTGGTTTTGAAAAACATATTAAACTCTTTTAGTATCAATGCCACTATCTAAAAGAAAAGGTCGGGATAACATCCACGTCAATGATTTGTTGCAAACACATTATATAAAATGTACATAGGCACTTTATACAAGATTTGGCACATAATAGGTGTTCAGTAAATATCATTTCCTCTTAACTCACTTTGATTAATTCTTAAGGAGTTTCCTTAAAGTTTCCCCATCTCCTTTTGCACAAACTAAAGTTATTTTACCTTCGATTTTTGTCATTTCCTCACTCTGAGAGGCTATAAAATATGCTGTGTCCATAAGTAAATAAAAAAAAGTCCTCAGCCTCCGCAACAAAGAATATTTTTGGCAAACACTCTGCACTTACACTAAGTGTCAGAATGTCAAAGCCTCCCCAAGGAGTCCAGCAAACATATATAAGGAAAGGGAACAGAGTGATTATGAGTCCTTTTCAAGGCAGTGAGACCATTCTTTAGAAAGAGACTCAGGCTGTGTAAAGAGTCACTTGCTTATCTGATAAGACCTTTAGCAGCAGGAAAAAAAAAAATACAGGCAGACAAAGAATAACGTATTGTTAGCTCAAAAAGGGGGAATTCATTTGAGAACTATGAATTATTTTAAAAACTTTGCTGTAGTAGTATATAGGAAAACTGTAATCCTTCTGATTATGTTCAATCCATACAATAGTCAGTTGTGTTAACAAGTATGTATTGTGCAAATTAAATTATCTTCAATGTATTGTACTTTAATGTTTGGAGATAAAGATGCTAGTGACTATATGGATAAGGACTTGTTAACATTAACATTCCAACTTTTCAGTTACTAGTTCTGTAATCTTGAGCCAATTATCTAATATCTCTGAACCTCAGTTTCCATCTCTGTTAATTATGGACATTTCATGGGGTTTTTCTGAGGGTTAAAAAAAAAAAAGTGTACAAATACAGAATCAATCATGGTCCATTAATTATAAAATGCCCCCAATGAGTGATTGTTCTGCTCCCACTACTAGTAAACCATTAACTGTTACTACATTTATCATTAAATGTTTGTTTTCAAACAGTGGACATTTTTAGATTCTTCCAGTGCTTGCCAAAAGCAGAGCTCCTAAAGTCAAAGCAAGGAAACAGAGAGACATGAAATATTACAGGCATGGTGATAGAAACTCAAAAGTAAATTCTATCATGTAACGAAACATGGCATTTAAAATGCAAACAATTATTGCTCATATAAAAGAGTAGAAAAATAGGGAGAATGAAATGTCATTCTACCATTGTAACATCTTTTTCCCTTGTGTATTCATTCATTCATTTAACAAATGATTGTTAAACACATGTAATATTCGCGTCATTATTCTAGGCATTGTGGATAAAGAAGTTAACAAAACAGATAACAAATTTTAGCCCTCTTGGAGATTAAATTTTAGTAAGGAGAAAAAGAGAATACGTATCATGTCATGTTCTATCCTATTCCCAGAGAATAATACATTATGTGCTTTATAATGTGCCTGTGTATATTTATGTTTATATTCATATTTATATTTATATACACATACCTACACATATGCTACTATGGAGAAAAATAAGACAGAGAAGAGGAATAAGGAGTGTGTGTATGGGTAAAGGGATTGCAATTTTAAATAAGGTGGCAAGGGAAAGGATCAGTGAGAAAGTATGAACAAAGACTTGAGGAAGGTATAATTTTCACCTTACTGGATAACTGAAAAGAGGGTATTCAGGGCAGAGGGAACAACCAGTGCCTGGCCCTGAGTAGGAGCATGCCTCACCTGTTGATGGAACACGGAGACCAGTGTAGTTAGAGTGGAGTCACCAAGGGGTCAGTCCTATGATTTGAGGCTAGAGAGTTGGAGAGGGCCTTGCACATTATTCTAAGGGTTTTGGCTTTTTCTTTCAAAGAGATGGGAGAAACATTCTGACTTCTGTACTGAGAATAAATTAAAGGGAAGTAGAGAGGTAAGTTAGGAAGTAGGGAGTGATTGGATTCTTGATATATTTTGATGACAACACTGAGTGAGTTTTCTGAGTAATTGGATATGGGATGTGAGAGGAATCAAAGATAACTCACAGGTATAGGCTTGAACAACTGGTGGGATGAAATTTCCCGGTAGAGAGAGAGAAAAAGACAATGCTAGAGCAGATGGTGGAGGTTGGAAGATGGTAAGATCCAGAGTTCTATATTAGGAATATTAATTTTGCGATGATTATTAGGCATTCAAGCCTAGGCGTCATGGAAACACTTGCATAAAAATCTGAAGTTCAGGATAGAGATCCTTGCTAGAAATGTAAATTTGGAGTCACCAGCATATAGATTTTCTTCATATTCCTTTTACTCCTTATCTGTAGATGCATAGAATTTATAGATCATTTTTTCAACATTACATTAAAATATCTTCAGTATTACCTCATTGCAACATTTAGTATTATTTTAAGGGCAATGGAAGGTATGTGGCAGATCTGGGTATAAATGGTCCATTTTATCAGGTATCATTTTTACAGCTTTGAGCTTGGACATGCTATTTTAGATTTGTGATCCTCAGGTTCCTCAAGTGCAAATAAAAGATAATAATACTTACCTTACAAGATTTTTGTGAGGGTCACATTGTAATACCATTCTTCATAATTTTAGTTTCTAATTTAAGTGATATAGTTTAATCCTCACTAAAAAATAAAGGTAGGTGAAATTATCCCAATAGGAATACTGAGCCTCAGCACATTGACTAATGTGCTTATGCTAACATGGCTAGCAAATAGCAGAATCAGACGTTATCTATTCACTCATTCTTTTGTTTTGCTTTGCTTTTTTTGCTTCTATGTGTATTCATATATAATATGAGTCTCAAGTCCCAGAAATAGAATAGGCACACAATAATTTCTCACTGTTTTCATTATTACATATCTTACATATGTAAGAAGTTGAACATCAGCATTGAAGTAGTAACTAAATAATTTTACAGGAGATAAAACACAGTTATCGCTTGAATGAATAATGGTATGTGTGGTAGTTCTGGTAGCAAAATAGTTGCAAATGCAATAGCTTAGCTAAGTTAAGCAACATTTACAAACATACATGCATAAGTGAATTTCAGTTGCTCAGTATATGGAATAGTATCAGTGCACATGCTCAGCATCTTACTCAATGGATTGCCTTAAGATCAGTGCAAAGTGGATTCATGGGGCCTCTCTTATTTACTCAAGGTGTCCACTTTTCCAGTTTCTATGAAAGATGCGCTGGTACTCTTTATTACCCCCTTCCAGTGCTTTCCATTGAGCAGGATTTATCCCAGACATCTAAATGTAACTTCATGTGTATATGTTAAGTGAAACCAGCCCATTAACTGGCAAATGCAGTTGAAAAGCTGTGGATGGTGAAGTCTTTCAATTATCTCTGTTACAGCCAAGCCAGATTTAAGTAGCTCTTTGTTTATGTAAATAATCTGATTAGTGTCTGTTCGCTTTACTTCTCTTATTATTTATCATATACATTTTGTTTCACTCATATAACAAAGAATTTTTCCTATTATATAAATTATATCATAATATATTATCATATTTAGTATATAAATGCCAGAAGTTGTGTGCCAGAGTAGTCAAGCATGTGACAGGAGCACACGTGTTGGTCATGAATCATGCTTTTGACATCCCACTCATGTGAATCTGATTTATGTGAGTAATTTCTCATAGAATTAACTATTCTCATCTGTAAATTGAAAAGGGGGTCCTGGTCTATCAGGGTTCATATTGTAAACAAACCACTGTTTACAAGATATGAATAACTTATTAGTGATAAGTGTGACAATAACTTTAAAACCCAATTTGTTAAGTACATATACTAATAAGCAGGTGCTCAAAATGTTTATATGAACTAGCTAAAATAATCCTTACAGTGACCCTCAAAGGCAAGTATTATAATTATATTAATTTTACAGATAGAGAAATTAGAAACTGAGGTATAGAGATGTTAAGTATCCTGCCCAAAGAGGCATAGCTGGTGTTTGTCTCTCTGATTTAAGAGTTCTTGCCCTTAAATGTGGTTCTTTAGATCAACAGTGTCCAATACAACTTTCTGCAATGCAAAAAATATTCTATATCTGTCCTGTCCTATGTGGCAACCACTAGTCACAAGTGGGTATTAAGCATTTGAAACGTGGTGACAGAGATAGAGGAACAGAATGTTCATTTTTATTTAGTTTTAGTTAAAATTTAAATTAAGTAGCCATATGTAGCTAGTGGCTATTACATTGTACATTGCAGCTCTAGAGTAAAAATCTGTCACACTGTGATACCCCCCCAGGGCTTGTGCTGTGTTCCCTTTGGCTTTGGGTCAGGGGTTAGGACAGAGCTTGGAATTCAGATGCATAGTGAGTATTTGCAGCAGACGTTAAAGAAGAGAATGATTGATGGGTTCCACACTTAAATCGCAGATCTAGTTCCGGGTTTGCAGCTGTCCCATCACAGCTGTCCTTTTCCACACCTTCCTTGCCTTTTAAGTTCTTGCTTAGTGAGCCTTGCCTTGACTTCATTTCAAGCTCCTCTGCTGGATCTAGACGCCAAAAGTGTCCCCATTTCCCAGGGAGAGAGTGTATGTGATGGTTGAAAGTGTGGGCTTCTGAGTAAGGCTGCTTTGTTTGACATTCAGTCCCACAACTTCTCAGCCTACTGTGCTTTCTTGGGAAAGTCCTTTAATCTCTGTGCATCTCAGTTTCCTGTTCTATAGGGAGTGCATAATAAAAGTTCTCATCACGAGAATGTTGGGAGGATACATGGAGATAATCTTTGAAAAGCACTTTACAGAATATCTAGCAGCTAGATGACAGTCAACAAATACTGTCTATTTTTATTATTTTTCTCTGATTTTTCCTACTTCTGCTTTTCTTTCAAACATCCAACACATCACAAATGCAAAATTTCAGGAGAATGTTTTACAGAAAACATTTCAAGACATTTATTAAGATTGTGTCTGCAGGACACTGATTTCTATCCTTTATTTAAACAATCATTTTTTGAGCTGAAATAACTTGCCAGGCTCTTCAGGTGGAACAAGGGATATAAAGATAAATAAGACATATGTACTGCCTCCAAGAAGTGCACAGTCTGGCAGGAAAAACAGCTAACAAACAGATTACAGACCAGTATCACTATTACAGAAGGACTAAGTATGAGGCAGTGATCAACATTACTGTATGGGTAGTAATTGTCAGGGAGGTCTTCACAGAAGAGGTTATAGCTGACTGGATTGTAAAGAGCACTTGGCATTTGCTTGATGCATATGAAATAAAAACCCTTGTTGATCAGTCTATTCTTTGCTGTTGGGAACTTAATGAATAAATCATGAAAAGTAGTTCCTTTCTTTTCTCTTTGTGCAGGTCGAGTAAAAAACTCTGAAAAGTAAAGTTGATCTTGTATTCAGATCACGTTTCCTCTACAAAAAATATCTTTTCAAAGGGTTAAAATGGGTCTTAAGAAAAAAGAACAACAATAATTTGTATATGATTATGCTTGAGGTCTCAAACTAGAGCAGATGCCATATTAAAGTCTTTTAAAAAAATAATGCAGACAACAGGAGTATCACAAAAAATACAATTCCTTTAGGTATTAACAAAAGTATGTAAAATAATTGCCACAGCTGGTAAGTTGATTACTGCGTACCTGGAGGAGAGCATGGGACACACTGAAGAACAACTTGAGCTTCACATCACTGTAATTATATCTCAGTCCTGGACAATCTACACAGTCTTGTCCTGCCAAGACCCCTCATATAACTATGCACAACCCATGCCAACAATGGGATACATTGCACAAGAAATCAGACATTTAAAATTAGAGGGCTGAAAGAGGCTCTCTAGCCACTGAGTGGAAGCAGCTGCTGTAAGTAAGATGTCTGGCCATCTCAATTTTCTGTAGTTTGGCTCGATGTGTTAGAAAGGAGTGACCTGTTTTAGATCTCTGTCACTAAGGAACTAGGGCATGGTGATTAAGAGTTCTGGAAATAGCTTTTATTCAAATCCTATCTCTGATCACCCTTGCTTGTGTGACCATGGATAAACTATTTAACCTATACGTGCCTCAGTTTCCTCATCTGTAAATTAATAATAGTATCTTACTTGTTCTAACTGTATCTCTGATACTAGTAATAGTATCTCTGTTTGTTTCTAATATTGTTCTAATAATTCAATCAGGCAATATATGAAGTGTTTAGCTGGTGGCTGCTAAATTAGTGGCCAATAAAAGTTAAATATTGCCTCTCCAGTTATTCTGTCAGTTTATACCGTGTATTCTTCATGCATTGTGTTCTTCCAAGTCATTTGGCCTTTAATAAATGGTTGCTCAGTGAAGGAATAAGTAAATGACAGCCTTATATTTATATAGGTCTTGGAATCATTCTAACAAATCATTTTTCTCTAGTTTCAGCATTGCAATATTAGCATATATTCTTCCATAATTTGAATAAATGATGTTTTCATTTGTAAAATTATGTTACTAAATGTCCATAATACTCCATATTGGGAACAAAGAATGGTGTTTGGATTATTTCTAGTAATTATTTCAATGTTCTCATTCATTCATTGCTTGTTAATTCATTTTGTCAGTGGTTAGTGACCAATTGCAGAAAAACTGTTTGCAATTCTAATACATATATTGGAAAAACTTTATAGGTTATTATTGTGAAGTGTTAAAGATGGAAGACTTAAGCAAATTGTGGAAAACCACTTTTTCACAGGAACATTCATTGAGAACCACTCTACAGTGACCCTGACAGCAAGGACGTAGAATTTTTCTCTTGTATTTTGTCATAAGGGGCAATGTAGTCTCAGGATGGGGTTAGGAATCAGAAACCACTAAAATCTGGCATTCAGGTTGTGTAAAAGACATTTTCTTTATTAACTATAACTAAGCAAATATTGTGAAGATCTGAACTCCAGAGGAGTTTTATAAAATGTAAATAAAAAGCAACATAATGTTTCCTTTAATGAATATACTGGGCAGCATAAGAAAGGAAAAGAAAAGTGGTAATAAATCAATCACTGTATTGTAACTGGTCAGGAATGTTTCACAGTACTTGAGTTGTTCTTGTGATAACCCAACACATATTTCCAGCAAACGTGTGAAAATTATGTTTCACTAAAATTCATGGGGTGGAGGGAGGGCATTTTCACTTCTCTGCTTTCTAGAAGGAGGCATTTTCCCCTGCACTCACCCGTTCTCTTGCATCATGTTTACTCCTCACCCCGCACTGAAGTGGAGTTCCCCTTGTTAGGTGTATCATTTGAATGGGGACTATTCTGCTCTACTTTTTTGTTCAGTACTTTCTGCCAGGGTTAAGTGGAAGGCTGTGAAAATAAGATTTTGTCTTCTTTGTAGATTTCCCTCAGGTGAGGCAGAGGATGGGCAAGCCTGTTTGTATCTTTTACTGTAGCATATTAAATATCAGCTTTATTATTCACAAAACACATCTTTACATTCTGAGACTGTCTCTTATTTTTTTCCTTAATTTGGGAGTGTTTGTTTTGACTGATCCCCTTCCACCTCCAACTAGCCAACTCTCACTCTTCTTTCAGAAAAGAGGTGTGTTCGTGGGACTTCTTTTCTGACTAAGATGAACAACTACATCCTTTAGCATTATTCCTGAGTAGAGACAGTGGTAGTACCAGGAGTCTCTGAAGGTCTTATGTTAAAATGCAAGATGTAGTGGAGAAAGAAAAAAGAGTTGTCAGTAATAAGGTTTTATCTTAATGTTGTCAAGTGATTTCTGGAGTTATTGCTGGCACGTTTGTATTTGCTTTAACGACGGAGTCTGCTTTACAAAATCAGTTTGTGCCGGAAGAGGCTTATTTAAAATTGTTCTCATGGTGCTGTCTCCAGGTGGGAATCTGTTATTAGCGGTGGTGATAAGGAAGGCTGCAGACATGTCATGACATTCGTTACCCTCAGGATAAGAGTAAATCAAGGCTTTCTGAGGAAAGGGCAGAAGGGGAGAATTGCTCCTTGTCACTGCCAGACTTTGCGGCTACCAGCAAAGGATCATTTTAAGCTGCTTCCAACTCAGGAAATTGGGAAAATTGTAGCTCCCACACTGATGATTGCTCTCCTCACTCTGCCCTCTTCAGAGCTGTCCTTTGCAGAGACTTCACTCAGGTCCATGGTCATGGCTAAGTTTTCCCTGCAGATAATTGAACAGTTACTTTATCTGTGTGTACAGGGGCCTCAGGGTCAGCTGTCGTGAGTTGAAATATTAGTAACACTGCTTTTACATGTCCCTGCACACACATACCCCCCCCACACATAACCAAAAGCACACAGGTCGTTTTGACAGTATTGGTTATAAAATGAGTGTTTAGGAGACTAACATGTATTCAAGGGGGTGCGGGAGGTGGGTAGTTATTTTCCATTAGTCAGGAAAGCTTTTTAACCCCCCAAAATAAGGTTAACTAATGAAAAAAAGTATGTACTCACAAATTTGAAACAAATTTTTATTAATCAATTTCCCCCATCCCTGAAATAAAGTATATGAAATGACTGAGAGATTTTGTGTTACACCAGTACAGTGATGTCATTCACTCATATTCTGGGCTATTGTTGAACAAAAAAAAAATAGCAGCAAAAAAAACAAGGAAAGGCTATATGAATTCTAGGAATATGCTTATTTTAGACTGAAGATTAAGCATTATTGGATATGAAACTTGCAAATCTTTGGTTATATTCCCTTTTATTCAAAGATCAAAATGTTCTTTATACACCAGCAAATAAAACACTGGGTATATTTGAATTCAGCAGATATCACCAACTCTTTTTTCAAGTGTTCTGACTTTGGCAGAAGCCAAGAAGCAGTTTGCAAAGCACTTTTCCTTAGTATTTAAATTTCCTTTGAGGTTTAAGAGAAATTTAATCCACATGTTTCTAATTAATTTGCACTCAACTCATAAAAAAAATGGTCTTCAATTTGATCTCATTGTGGTCCAGGGGCATTAAAAAGCTTTCAAATGAGCCTTCCTCCTTGAATTGATATCCAGATGTTGTGTTTTGTCAGCTCTAAGCAAATTCAAAACTCAGAAAAGTCTTGGTCATAAATGAGAAGGCACAGATGGTTTTGGAATTTAGGGGGCAAAAAACCCACAGATAATAGAAACTCTCTTAAAATATAAGGAACTATCATTTTTAAGGATTTCATTCAACTGGTGAGTAACATTATGCTCACTTAAAGATGGCAGTCTCTGCAGCTATGAGAAATTGAATAATCAGGGGCCAAACTGTGGAGCGAGAATATAGCCAGGAATAGACTCTCAGAGCCCTTCATTTTACTAATCACAAATAGTGATTAAAATAAATAAATTGTAGGAGGGTGAAAAGGATGGAACCAAATGTTAAAGCCATATGGTAACACCATCAGAGACAGAAAAAAAAAAAGGTTATTTTTCACATTTCAAATATTCCCTCACATCAGCCACAAATAAAAGATGGGGAGGGGAGAAGGGACTAAATACTACTCAATGTGAGGCAAAAACAGTCAGATTCTAAATAATTATATTTCTGGCATTTCCCAGAGAGTTCAGCTTTTAAAGATTCAAATTCTCAATCTCAATTTACTGCATTTTGAGGCAGTGTGATTCCGTCTCTCTTAAATATGAATTTGGTTTGAAAAATACTTAAATTTTTTTCCACATCTTAAAATCAATAAGTCAGTTTGTAAAAACATGTCACAAACTGCTAAGCAGTAATCTTTTTCACCTTAGAATATGGATTGTTAACATTTCTGCCTCAGTTACAAATATCTTCAAAACAAGGATGAATTTATCAAAATCTTATGCATTTTTTTTTTTACTGGTGAGTTCCACCTGAGAACTTGATTATGATTTTTAAAATCTTATATTTGAAAGACACTTTAATGTAAATGCCTTAGCTAAACATTTTTTCCTATACTTCATTTAGTAGGATATGGATATTCGTGGGTTTTCCTTTAGAAATTGCTTTACAGTCAACCAATTCTGGTTCAAATTCTAGCTCCACATGTATAAGATGGGTTATTTGGGGACTTTACATTGTTTCTCATCTATTTTCTCACCGCCAAAATGGTGATAAAAAAAGATACATGTGGCTAGTTTGTTGTGAGGACAGAGAGTGAGCTGTGCAATACCCATTTATTCCCTTTGCATGCACCTTCCCCTCCCCAACACAATGAATTGTATATAGGTGTAGCTCAGTCCTTGATAACCTCAGGAAAGCAAGCAGAACTTCACAGGAGATTTTTCTTTAATAATCTAAGCCCTCTTCACTCTTGTTTGATCTCTGTACTGTATAAGAGAATGCTATGCAATTCCTCTTGCATGTCAGTATTTCATAAACCTTGACTCCTGGTCTGGATTTAGCATTATTCAAATCAAAGCCCCAAATTCCTCTTTCCCTATTTCTTTCCAATAGAGAGTATAGAAGAGATCCATATCTGCCTAGCAATCATTCACTTAAACTCTCACAGCAGCATCCCAATTTTCCTGTTGAACCCTCTTTCCTCCTCATTCCACATGAGTCAGGTGGGCTTGACACCAGACCAGGTTCTCCAAGGCATTGTTTCAGTATCAGAAAGGCAAGTGACCCAAGAAAGGAGAATCAGGGCTGTTGGAACTCAATTGCAGTTTTTTTTTTTCATTAGAAGAATTGAAGAGCTTTTGGGGGGCTTGATGAGACAATAGGTTTCATACCTGGAATTGCTTGTAGCTTTTGCCAGTATGAAGGGAAGAGCTTGTTTGTGGATGGAGCCCCCATGAAAGGAGAGCAAAAACTTCTGAGTTCTGACGGCATTGGCTATGTGCCTGGAATCAGCCATACCTGAAGCCTTTCAATTACCTAAGAAAACACACTCTTCCTTTAGCACAAACCACTTTGAATTGGAGTGTTCTATTTAATACTAATATGAAAAGAACACATAGATAAATACATTTTTGTTGCATAATAAGATGGCTTTCATAAAAACAGTGACTAATGGCAACTATTTTTCTTCTTTTTCTCACAGTTGTTATTACTATGATTATTACTATGATGATTATTATTATGATTATTGTGCCCAAAATTAGCAATAAAAGTTAGTTTTCTCATCTTTAACAGGCTTTAATTTTTTTTTTTTTCATTTCCAGCCCCCAGACCTTGTGGTGCTTGCAGACCTAGGCAAGTACTTTGTTGAAAACAAACAAACAAACAACACACACACAGAAACAAACAAAACAAAACAAAAACAACCCCCCCTCCGATTCCTCTCCTAAGATATGCCCAGCAGGTCTATTAAACTCCTGTGATTTCTCAGCTATTCACAATTACTGCATGTTGCTTACAACTGTGTTTTCAACAGATACTTTACACTTTTTCTTTTTTTATTCCCTCTCGGCTGACTGCTTCACTATTTAATACCTGCTTGGGTAGCTTGATACTATCGATTCTAAATGAGTTCCTGATATTGGCCTTTTCATTTGAAAATGGATCCTAATTTATATTCTAATATATATTAGCAGTGTTGATCAAGGAGCCAGAGAAAGGTCTATGGACGATAATTTTGTAAAATAGAAAAAAAGAAGGCAATGGTTGTTATAGAAAAATACGAAATAAATGATAGGGATAAATGTAAAGGAACCACCTTTCTTATGTAGTCAGTGAAGGGCAGGGGCTATAAGCACCCTGGGAGAAGGTGCCACATTTGAATTGCCCTCCTTTGTACCCCAGCTGCCAGCAGAGTGAGAGGCATTGTCATAGATTCTCATCTCCATTTGCTTAAGGGCTATTGATGGCCAGGACCTCAGCAAAACAGATGGTGGAAGTAGGTTTTGATGTTTAGTCTTGTTCTGATGAGTTTCTATATGCAATTATTAGGGATTACGTAAAATTTCTTTAATCTTGCTTTAGGAAACCTTTTGGAAAAGTTTATTTGGGTAAAGGCAGAGTTTCCCTTCACCGATGTTGTCCTAAGTAGATAAATAAGGTTGCCTAAATTCTTTCCTATCACAGATATCTAAATATCTTTCTTGGGAAGCTAAGAGATCAGGAAGGAAAACTCAATTATATTATTTTAGGACTTGAGGAGAAAGTCATATAGGAGCTCCCA
Source organism: Monodon monoceros (assembly GCF_005190385.1). NCBI lineage: Eukaryota > Metazoa > Chordata > Mammalia > Artiodactyla > Monodontidae > Monodon > Monodon monoceros. Next base: position 24,726,605 of record NW_021703766.1, on the reverse strand, counting down.
GACTGTTGGTTAGATATGGAGAATAGTAGTGAATAAACACAATCTGGCTTCTTTGAGTTGAATTCCCTTTTGTGATGGCCAGTGTGTTCTTGATACATTCTGTTGGTGAGAATGACATTCACAAATAGCATCCAGGTCTATATCTTACAACTTCCTCTTCCATGCTCACTAATGCTCTGGTATAATTTTTATTGCTACATATTGCCATATGATTCTTATTTTGCTCAAGAAGATCATTAGTTCTTAGCACAAGATAAAATTTGCCCAGTATTTTTCAGAAATGGTGATAAATGATCTCTGGCTGACCTTGCCTGCCCATTCCATTCTGTCTTTTCAAGGGCAGAGATATCAGCTGCATGGTGTGCTACAAAGGGAATTTGTCTTGAAATCAGTATATATGACATATAGTGTGAAAAATTACTACACATATGCATTTTTTTTAAAAACCTCAGTTTATCTGTGTTAGTAGGTGAAATCATGTAATTTCTCAGAGATATTCTGCTACGTCTGCCATTGGTAAAATTGGAGGGTTTAATTGGGTAATCAGTGGTTCTCTAAAGAGATGAAAATAGGTGGCTCAAGCAGAGAAAAAAGGGATGATTTCAAGAGTTATGCTAGAAGGGAATATACCACACTCAGCCCCTGCGAAGTTTAAATGTCCTCAGCTTTCAGCTGAATTTTTTATTTCAAGCTACCTGCTCTTTTCTGTTGATACTGCTAAACAACCATCCCTAAAGGAACTATGGATATTTGCACATCAGCTGATTTGGCCTAAATTCTTTAATGTCGCCATTTTTTGTCTGAAAATAAGTATTTATTAAGCTATCTAAATATGTATGGTGATTTGCTTTTTTTACTTTATAATATGAAGGAAAAAGGTTAAAATCAACAACAATTTGTAATAGAAGGGAAACAATTGTGTGTGCCAAAAGCAGAGATACCTTCAGACTAAGTCATTCTACTTTGTGTTTATTCTGTAAAACCAAATTAACAAAATTAAATAACAAGACTTAAATGCTTCAAATAACATTTTGAGAAATGATAGTTAAAATATGAGTTTTAATTAAGAAATTAAAACTCATGATTTAGCTATCTGGGAATGGAATCGCTTTTAAAACATAAAACTTTTACCATGGATGTAGGAAGGCTTTGTGTTGTGAAATAAGGGATTGCATAGATTGCTTTTTAAGAAATAGTAATAAGCTTTCATCTGAAGTTCATTGCTATTGTCTCCTTATAGTTTGAGTATTTTCTGAGTCTTAATAATCTTTATGACTTAAAGGAGTTGATAGAAATCCTAAGATGTATCAGTCCAAACAAATGGCAGAGCACATTCTACCAATGGTTAAGAAAGAAAACATTTTATTTCTACAGCGCATCACATTTAATTGTATCACTTTTCCATCATCTGGATTGTTTTACCCTTAAAATTCTAAACATTTTGCTGAACTTTTAACAATGATGGTCTGTTCTGAGCATTACAGACATTTCTTTATTTTTAACAGCTTTATTGGACTATAATTGCTTTATAGTGGTGTGTTAGTTTCTGCTGTATAACAAAGTGAATCATCTGTACATATACATACATCCCCATATCTCCTCCCTCTTTCGTCTCCCTCCCACCCTCCCTATCCCACCCCTCTAGGTGGACACAAAGCACTGAGCTGATCTCCCTGTGCTATGCGGCAGCTTCCCACTAGCTATCTATTTTACATTTGGTAGTGTATATCTCTCCATGCCACTCTTTAACTTCGTCCCACCTTACCCTTCCCCCTCCCCATGTCCTCAAGTCCATTCTCTACGTCTGCATCTTTATTCCTGTCCTGCCCCTAGGTTCTTCAGAAACTTTTTTCTTTTTTTTTTTAAGATTCCATATACATGTGTTAGCCTATGATATTTGTTTTTGTCTTTCTGACTTACTTCAGTCTGTATGACAGTCTCTAGGTCCATCCACCTCACTACAAATAACTCAATTTCGTCTCTATTTATGGCTGAGGAATGTTCCATTGTATATGTGTGCCACGTCTTCTTTATCCATTCATCTGTCAGTGGACACTTAGGTTTCTTCAATGTCCTGGCTATTGTAAATAGTACTGGAGTGAACATTGTGGCAAATGTCTCTTTTTGAATTATGGTTTTCTCAGGGTATATGCCTAGTAGTGGGATTGCTGGGTCATATGGTAGTTCTATCTTAGTTTCTTAAGGAACCTCCATACTGTTCTCCATAGTGGCTGTATCAATTTACATTCCCAGCAACAGTGCAAGAGGGTTCCCTTTTCTCCACACCCTCTCCAGTATTTATTGTTTGTAGATTTTTTGATGAAGGCCATTCTGACCCGTGTGAGGTGATACCTTACTGTAGTTTTGATTTGCATTTCTCTAATGATTAGTGATGTTGAGCATCCTTTCATGTGTTTCTTGGCAGTCTGTATATCTTCTTTAGAGAAATGTCTGTTTAGGTCTTCTGCCCATTTTGGGATTGGGTTGTTTGTTTTTTTGATATTGAGCTGCATGAGCTGCTTGTATATTTTGGAGATTAATCCTTTGTCAGTTGCTTCATTTACAAATATTTTCTCCCATTCTGAGTGTTGTCTTTTCGTCTTGTTTACAGTTTCCTTTGCAAAAGCTTTTAAGTGTCATTAGGTCCCAGTGGTTTATTTTTGGTTTTAATTCCATTTCTCTAGGAGGTGGGTCAAAAAGGATCTTGTTGTGATTTATGTCATGGAATGTTCTGCCTATGTTTTCCTCTAAGAGTTTGATAGTGTCTGGCCTTACATTTAGGTCTTTAATCCATTTTGAGTTTATTTTTGTGTATGGTGTTAGGGAGTGTTCTAATTTCATTCTTTTACATGTAGCTGTCCAGTTTTCCCAACGCCACTTATTGAAGAGGCTCTCTTTTCTCCACTGTATCTTCTTGCCTCCTTTATCAAAGGTAAGGGTGACCATATGTGCATAGGTTTATCTCTGGGCTTTCTATCCTGTTCCACTGATGTATATTTCTGTTTTTGTGCCAGTACCATACTGTCTTGATTACTATAGCTTTGTAGTATTGTCTGAAGTCAGGGAGTCTGATTCCTCAGGCTCCATTTTTCGTTCTCAAGATTGTTTTGGCTACTCGGGGTCTTTTGTGTTTCCATACAAATTGTGAAATTTTTTTGTTCTAGTTCTGTGAAAAATGCCATTGTTAGTTTGATAGGGATTGCATTGAATCTGTAGATTGCTTTGGGTAGTATAGTCATTTACACAATGTTGTTTCTTCCAGTCCAAGAGCACAGTATATCTCTCTATCTGTTTGTATCATCTTCAACTTCTTTCATCAGTGCCTTATAGTTTTCTGCATACAGGTCTTTTTTTTTTTTTTTTGCGGTACACGGGCCTCTCACTGTTGTGGGCGTTCCCGTTGTGGAGCACAGGCTCTGGACACACAGGCTCAGCAGCCATGGCTCATGGGCCCAGCCGCTCCGCGGCATGTGGGATCTTCCCAGACCGGGGCACAAACCCGTGTCCCCTGCATCGGCAGGCGGACTCTCAACCACTGCACCACCAGGGAAGCCCTGCATACAGGTCTTTTATCTCCTTAGGTAGGTTTATTCCTGGGTATATTATCCTAGTTTATTCTTTTTGTTGCAATGTTAAATGCGAATGTTTCCTTAATTTCTCTTTCAGATTTTTCATCATTAGTGTATAGGAATGCAAGAGATTTCTTTGCATTAATTTTGTATCCTGCTACTCTAGCAAATTCATTGATTAGCTCTAGTAGTTTTCTGGTAGCATCTTTAGGATTCTGTATGTATAGTATCATGTCATCTGCAAACAGTGGCAGCTTTACTTCTTCTTTTCTGATTTGGATTCCATTTATTTCTTTGTCTTCTCTGATAGCTGTGGCTAAAACTTCCAAAACTATGTTGAATAATAGTGGTGAGAGTGGGTAACCTTGTCTTGTTCCTGATCTTAGTGGCAATGGTTTCAGTTTTTACCATTGAGAACGATGTTGGCTGTGGGTTTGTCGTATATGGCCTTTATTATGTTGAGGTCAGTTCCCTCTATGCCCACTTTCTGGAGGATTTTTATCATAAATGGATGTTGAATTTTGTCAAAAGCTTTTTCTGCATCTATTGAGGTGATCATATTGTTTTTCTCCTTCAGTTTGTTAATATGGTGTATCACATTGATTGATTTGCATATATTAAAGAATTCTTGCATTCTTGGGATAAACCCCACTTGCTTTTAATGTGCTGTTGGATTCTGTTTGCTAGTATTTTGTTGAGGAGTTTTGCATCTATGTTCATCAGTGATATTGGCCTGTAGTTTTCTTTTTTTGTGGCATCTCTGTTTGGTTTTGGTATCAGGGTGATGGTGGCCTCGTAGAATGAGTTTGGGAGTGTTCCTCTGTCTGCTATATTTTGGAAGAGTTTGAGAAGGATAGGTGTTAGCTCTTCTCTAAATGTTTGATAGAATTTGCCTGTGAAGCCATCTGGTCCTGGGCTTTTGTTCATTGGAAGATTTTTAATCACAGTTTCAGTTTCAGTGCTTGTGATTGGTCTGTTTATATTTTCTGTTTCTTCCTGGTTCAGTCTCGGAAGGTTGTGCTTTTCTAAGAATTTGTCCATTACTTCCAGGTTGTCCATTTTATTGGCATATAGTTGCTTGTAGTAATCTCTCATGATTCTTTGTATTTCTGCAGTGTCAGTTGTTTCTTCTTTTTCATTTCTTATTCGATTGATTTGAGTCTTCTCCCTTTTTTTCTTGATGAGTCTGGCTAATGGTTTATCAATTTTGTTTACCTTCTCAAAGAAGCAGCTTTTAGTTTTATTGATCTTTGCTATCATTTCCTTCATTTCTTTTTCATTTATTTCTGATCTGATCTTTATGATTTCTTTCCTTCTGCTAACTTGGGGGTTATTTTGTTCTTCTGTGTCTAATGAGCATTACAAACATCTTGTAGTTATTTTCTGTCAAGTTGCCATATAACTACTGTTGCCATATCTGTGCTTTGTTCATTTTCTGGAATAACATATTTATCCTAATTCAGGATGATCGCAGAGGTGAGTGAGTTCCTATCTCATGACCTGTTTGTTAGCAACTGTATTAAATCACAGTCTTTCTAATTGTTTGATGTAGAGACTGGCCTTCATTTATTCCACTTGTTTACACATGTTAAAAATCTGGTGCATGAAAGGTACTATATAAAGAGCTGTGTAGCAGGGCAGGAGGAGGGTAGGCATGAATAAGAGGCCCTTGTGGGGGTGGCAAACATGAAAGCATATCAGTATTCTACATGGTAGTTATAGAGTGCTGTTCAGAAGTATGTGCTAAGGAGAAGGGAGACCTCAGTCTGTCTATGTGAAATTATGTCTTTGCAGGGGATATAACATTAGTTTCATCTCTTATTGTCATTTATTTTGGAGTGTTTCTTTTATGTTTTGGTTGCCAATACCTTTTTTAGGCCTCTCTGAGGGTAGTCAAAGGAGGTTTCTGCTACTCACTTCTTCATTTAGAAAAAGAAATGCAGCACATGTTTTAAACAATTCATTCCTCTCCATCTTCACTGTCACCATACAGTTCCAATAAGCTTCTGTACTCGTTCCCCTGCTGCCATCCTTGCCAACTTCAGTGTATTCTCTATCCACAGTGGAAAGAGGGGAGGATGTAATTCAATCTGTCATTCTCCTGCTGTTGACTTTCCAAAGGTTCAACTTAATGGCCTTCAAGGTTCAGCAAGATCTGCCCTCATCTTAATCAGCACCACAGCGTTTTGCTGAGGATCTTCAGGTCCTCAGAGTCTTCTGGCAAGAGCAGTTTTCCTTCTGCTCTTTGCTTGGCTGACTCCTCATTCTTTAGAGACTCAGATTAAATATTAGTTCCTCAGAGAAGTCTTTCCTAAGACTCAGTTAGATTATTTCACAGCATGTCGCACTTACCCATTGCAACCTACTTCATTATTTGTAATTTGCATATTTACTATCTATTTTCCACATTAAACCATAAACCTGTTAGGGGTTGAGACTGTTGTGGACTTTGCCCCTACAACAGAGTATGCCAGATATGGAATATTCAAGAAAACTATTTTCTGGATGAATTAATGTCATAACATTTGCATCTAGGCTAAATATTCCATCAATGTGTTTATATTGTATATTGACCATTGTGTACTATGAATTTAACTTCCTAAAGATTGAGGAGGAGAAAAATAAAGCAAAACAAAGGTTTTAGGCATGAAATTAAATGGAAAACATATTGCATATTGGAATATTCTTACTTTTCTATTCTGGGAAACTTGAGCCTAAATTCAGTATGTTCATACTGTAGGCTGTGTTTACTGGAATCAAACTACCTTCAGCTATGGATAACCTGTCTTTGAACATTGCTGTAGGCTGCATTCTATCAGAGGAGTGGCCAACAAACTGTGAGACTAAACCATTATCATCGTATCTATAAATCAAGATGAAAGCTATAGACTTTCTCCTGTGGGTCTCACACTGCCTTTAGAAAAACAGAAAGGTGAGATATGTAGATATAAAAAGAGAAAATCTGAAAACAGTTATTTGGCATTAATGGAATAATGTTGACTATCTCATTTCCTTAAAAAACCTGTATGATGGTGAATTCTCAAAATGTGGCACAGCATAATTGCAGATACCTGGAAGAGCATGACCAATATTTTAACATCTCAATTTATGATGCCAACTCCAGTGTAAGATGAATTCTCTCAAAATCTTTTTATTTTTTTAAATTGAGGGATAATGGATATATAACACTTTATTAGTTTCAGGTATACAGTATAATTATTTGATATTTATATATATATTCCAAAATAATCACCAGAATAAGTCTAGTTAACATCCATCCCCATACATAGTTAAATTGTTTTTTCTTGTGATGAGGACCTTTAAGATTTCTTAGTAACTTTCAAATATGCAATACTGTATTAGCAATTTTGTATAAAATATTTTATATGTTTAGTTATATTCACTTTTTTAACATAGAGACTAATTCCAAGCCATTTAAAAAGCTATAGTTTTACCTTGCATGTCCTTTTTAACAAAAATATATATTATAAACAAAATTCCTGCCAGAATACAGTAGTATTTACTTTGGACCTGGAAAAGTGAAAAGAAACTGGGACGTGTATCAAACTACATATCAAACACCAAACATGTGTATCCTGATATCTAAAGACCACTAAAGATTCTATATGTTCTTTTTTTCAACATCAGACCATTAAAAAAAGTTTTACATTAACTTGCCTATAAGTAGTGGATAAATCAAATGTATACATATTGTAGTGTTTGTTACATTTAATAGTAAGCCTTTAAAAGCACACTTTTCTAATAAATATCCTTTTTAAGAACAAAGAGTTATTTTTAGTAGCAGAGGGAATGTTTTTTAATTGAATTTAGTAACACATTGATAGAAGGCTAGACTTACTTCAGCTGTAAAATGAAAATTAGAGCTACATTTCATACTACCATACTTTGTGCACATTAATCTAATTTAAATGCTATTTAAGTGCAGCTCACTTGCTCTTCATTTTAATATTAGAATAATGGAAAATAGACTTAGTTGTGACAAAAATATTTAGCTTCTATATAGTAATGTTTTCAATTTACTGCCTTTTTTCTAAAGATTTCCAAATATTCCCACATACTCTGTCTTGTTTACTCCTCTCTTCATTTTGTGAAGTCAAATAGAAAAACAAAATTAGGTTAGAATCCAGGGAATTGACCTTTAATTTCATTTTCTTACTACCTTCTGATTGACTGAGTTTGGGGGAGTATATCATTCATTAAATCAATCAGTGCCTCATCTTCTCCAACTTTGCAATGAAGAGTTATCCTTTTCTAGTCCTTTCTTGTTGTACAAATAAAATATGAAATTAAATATTTGTGTCTCTACAGAAAAGGGTGCCACATAAACTCAAGTAATACTGATTTATATTTTCTGGTTGACAAACTAATTTACTTCCTAAATCAGTTATTGAAGGAGATTCAACCTTGATATCCTGAACTTTCCTGGGACCTTTGATAGTTGAAGGCACACATTCCTTCATTCACCCTTATCAAAGAGAACATTGGATGCTTTGCTAACATGTGGCTTCAAAGGAAACAAAATTAAATTTTGACTCATTTTGACAGTTAAAAGTGAGTCCTTGTGTGAGGCATGAAACTAAAATGTAGCAGGTAGAGAGGGAACTAAATTCTGTTGAGCAACAAATCCATGTCAAGTATTGTGCTAATAGGTGCTTTCCTTACTTCTCTAGTGACCAGATAAAATACCGGGCACCTACTTAACTTTGAATTTCAGATAAACAACAAATAATTGTTAGTATAGGTATGGCCCATGAAATATTTGGGATATACTTATACTAAAAAAAATTGTTGTTTATCTGACATTCAGATTTAACTAAGAGCTTTATATTACTATTTGCTAAATCTGGCAACTCTGTTCTCATGGGAATTCTGCAAGGTAGGCTAACACCACCCCATGTTACAATTGGGAAAACTAAGTTTCAGAGAACTTTCATTATATGTCTTAGATCACACAGCCAGCAAAGTGGCAGAGGTGGAGATGAACCCAGGCCTGTCTGTGCCTGTTTTCAGTGCTCATCCCAATATACCCTCCTGCCTACATGATACACCAACACATCTGGCTGCAGAATCAACAAGGATGGCTTCCACCAACACATGCATTTCTCCATAACTAAATAGATCAAGAGGAAAGGAAATATTTTATTTCATTCCACCTCCTCCCCAGGCAAAATCTCCCCCTGCTCTCCAAGGTCTGTCAGGAGAGAAAAGAGTACTGTCATTTATTCCTAGCACGTAATAACAACAGCAACCACATTCCCTCAAGGTGAGAAACCCAAAGTATACTCAGAGTGCCAAGGGACCTACTTACAGTCTCCTAAGATCCTATCCTTGTTCCTGTACCACTATTTATCATTTTTGTGATGAGACATATTTGGGGAAGCACTTTAGTAATACCCTCAAAGCAGCCATTCCAGGACTCCTTATGGCCGTAGGTGGCCATCTGTGGTGTGTAGATTCTGAAGGATGAAAGAAAAACTGAGTTTATTCACAGTTAAAGTAATGAAAGTGGCAGCTATTAAAGCTATTTTCTGTTCTGAAAGAAAGGGAGAGAGAATACTGACACTGGGGGCAAAGGAAGATGTATTGCTGAGTGTAGAGCTTCAGAAACCTTGCCCTGCAATCTGTGTTGCTGCTCCTACACAGTTTGGCAGGGGACAAACAGTGAATAGTGTTCTATTTTTAATTTTAAACTTTTAAGCAGAAGACCATCAAGAATAATCTGCTCAGTAAACATTTGGTCTAGAGTCTTAGCATTTCTCTTCGTTCGTCAAACAGTATCACAAATGTTAAATGTTAGAGAAGAACCAATGGCATGTGTGTTTTATCAATGAATCCTTTGCCAAGAATATCTCTGGATTTATTTCTTTTCCTGACTCAGTTTAAAAATGAAATGATAAACATAGCTGGAAGGCTGTGAATGTAGGTATAAAATATGGACTTTCTAGCCTAATAGACACAGGTTCAAGTGCCAGTTCCACAACTTAGCTGCTGTGTGACTTTGAACATGTTCCTTAAATTCTTCCATCTGTTCCTTCTGAGAATTGAATATATAGCGATACCTACTTGATGGTAACATTGCAAAGATGAGAAGAAATTTTGTACATGAATGCATGGACATATTAGACACCCCCAAATGCTTATCAGTTCCCTTTTATCTGTCTTTTAAATGTTGAAAATGCAATTAATTGAGAGAAGAGAACAGTATTAAGCACAATAAGACTGTAGATTTAAAGGCATCATGTTATTTTATTTAAAATTATGTCACATGTTATTATTATCTGGGCATATGACATGTTATAGATCCAGAAGCAATAGCATTGACTTATTAATCTTCTTAATACTTCTCTAATTCCTACAGTTTGTCTTGGATGAGTTCAGTGGGTGGATGCAATAGGACCATTATTATTCTTTAATATAAGAAATTCTCAGATATGTGTCTCCCTATGTCATTGGAATTGATGGTAATGAATTTTCTCTCCAGAGATATTCACCTAGCATCACACTCATAATAACTACACATAAGGAACTCTGTGAAATGGATACATTTTCAGGGAAAATAGGTGGATCAGATGGCTGTTAAGTTGAGGTTATTTTCCAGCTTTGAGATTCTGCATTTCTAAGTATAGATTCTATAACTGACTTATTGAATCAGATTTAATTAATCCATTCACTTATTCTTTCAGTAAAAATGCATATATTGTGCTCCTACTATGTATTCAACATTGCTATAAGCATTTAATTAATGAACACTGTGTAGAAATCATAGAGAAACTAGTATATTGAAATGTAGTGAGGAGAGAAAAAAATTGTCAACCAATAGTTCCTTGTTACTGTGCATTGAGCAATATATTTTATCCCATTACATTTTATTTGTGTCACTTCCATTCTGCTCTCGGTATGGACAGACAAGGCTAATATTGTTTCTGGTGAAGGCCTGACAGCCATTCTGTTGACCTGTTTGGCATTACATTTGAGCTGCGCTCATGCGGCCCAGACTGCTGAAGGATGGCTTGACTGAAAAGAACAGGCAGTATGCCCTAGGGAGAAAGGGCAGAGTTTTAGAAAAAAGAGAAATTTGGAACCAGTATTTGTACATATATGCACTGCCAAAGGCTCTGAAAATTCCTGCACAGTGGTTTAGGTAGCCTAAAGAGAAATGACTGCTACCCTCCATAACAGACCCTGGAGCCAAATAGACTAATTTTAAAGAATACGAGCTTTGATGTCACATGATCCAATCCCTGCTTCACTGTTGTAATGAGCCCTGTGTGTTGCCCTCTCAGCAACCTTTTCCAAAGATGTACCCAGATTTTCCTTCCAGAAAATTTATTTTGCCCCAATTTATGTTGGTCAAATGATGTGGATGCAACTGGGGCCACCATCTGCTGGAGGTATAGGCCATCTTGAACATATACAGATAGGGACAGCTATCCTGATTTGGGTGAGTAGAGATGTTTTCCTAGGCCTTCTAGATAAAATTCTCCCACAAATAATAAGATTCCGTAACTAATAAGGAGCTTTCCTAACAGTTGATCTATTTAGCTCTGAATGAAATGGGATGTAGATGTGAAGTCTGAATATCTGCAACTGTTTGCTATCACGAGACAGCCATCCTGATGAAGAAGCCTTCACATAGAGAATGGCACAGTCCAGACATTTTTCAAGAAATGAGCCAGAGCCCATATCATGAAACATTGTATTAAATTGTTCCCAAGACTGACCTCTGAACTTTTTAGTCACATGAGACAATAAATTTGTTTTAAGAACTAAGGTGATTTAAATTGGGTTATCTGATCATTTCAAAGAGGAATATTCAAAATGACAAATTCATGTCCTTAGCTGTGTGACTGTGGGCAAACTGCTTATCCTCGCTGAGTTTTTTGAAGGTGAATCCTAGATTTCTTGCTAATAATTTACACGATTTAACTTTCTTTTCTGTAAAATGAACATGATAATGGTTTTGGATATATCTTTTGAATAATACACTGCACAGTGTGCCTTGAACATTTTACTTATTCCATACAATACAGTTATTATCATCATCAAGTTACTTTATACATATACATTCACGCTTTAACAAATACATGCTGACTTGTCAATAGTGCAAAACTCAGTGCTATGTATGGTAGAGCTTAAAAATTATGATGAAGATATTATTCTGATTTCTCTCCTTCAGGGAAAGAAAGAAAAATATGTCAAAGATAATTATAATACATAGCAGTACTTGATAAATTACATTTTTAAAGAAAGGGGCATGTGTAAAGTGTACTGGCTGTCAGACTGGTAAGAGATGTTGCCTCTGAGTAGAAGAATCAAGGAACACATTAAGAGGGAGGAGACAGAATTGGTTGCACTTAAATAGATAGACTTTGGTAAGCAAAGGAGCCCTATGATATCTTTCCCAGCTCTTTGTTCACAGTAGAAGTGATTGTAAGAGAAAGGGTGTATGGTGAGGAAAGCACAGAGGGAGAGAATTGACAAAAGTGGTTGAGAATTTTCCTGGAGTTTGAGGCTCTACTCTAAGCTTCTTGTGCTCAGGGATTGCAGCTTTTTCTAAGTCTTGTGTGTAAAATGATGTCTCTTATGTGGAGGTGCCAAGATATGTGTGCTGATGGGAATAATTCCAAAAAATTAAACTTAAATCTAATGTATATTTTTAGTATTTACTTCTTATCTTCTCCTCCAGCCCCTTACCAAGCTCAAAGGAATCAAAAGTAAAAAGTGTATGCATGAGTGTACCACAAATGTAATAATGAAACTAAGAATATTGTTGAGTGCCTACATTATGCCAGTCAATCTCAGTGAGCATGTTCTCTCTCTGTGTCTGTCTCTAATTTCATTTATCATTAGATTAATCTCTTGATGCAAGCATTGCTATCCATATTTTACAAAGGGAAAGAGTGATTCAGAGAATTTAAATTGGGCTTATTGCAACTAACTAGTGGAGTCAAAGAAAATGTATATAATCCCTATACTTAGAGTTTCATATAACAGAGGATAATAACATGGGAGAAACATTGATCTGTTTAATAGTTCCCTTTAAATAACTTGTGGTTTTAGAGTCTCTCTTTTTGTTATTGTTTTTGTTTTCCTTTGTTTTTGCCCTTTTGTATCACAATCAACCTGTTACTGGTAATGCCCACAGTTGTCTTGACCCACTACCATGAACTATTCTCTATCTCGTACTCTCTGGATCATTAGAATACGGATACTTCATCTTCATCTGTATTGAGAGACTATTTTGTACCAAGGATTATGACAAATGATAGTTACTTTTTTTCTTGATTTAAATTTCAAATAATACGAGGTAGGTCCCGTTATTCTATTTTTTTTTTAAATGAGGCAAACCTAGTATTTTTTCTTTCTAGATTTTTATATAGGTCCAATATCCTAATTTTATATGGAAGAAAACCAATACTGGGCAGTTTATTTACTCTCCCAGCCTCAAACATCTAGTAAAGGGGAGACATATTTGAAATATGGGCCAATCTGCCTCAAAAAAATACATAGTGGAAAGCAGAGTGTTACAGTGGAGAGAACTATGAGAACATACACAGAGTAATTAAGATGTTCTTGGCAGCAAGTAAAAGAATAACAATAACTTACGGAATGAAGACAATTGGTGATGTCACTTAATAAGCCTGGAGGAAGGTAATCAAACTTGCAGTGACTGAACATAGACCATGTCACTGAGCTAACACTTCATGCTCAAGCTTGCCACTGCATAGTCATAGCATGGCTCTGCTGTGTAACTCCAAGCACTTTGTGTCACATACCAGCATCCACAACAGGAAGAGAGGGAGGAGGCTCACTTCCCTGCCCATCTCTTGGTGAAAAAGGGAGCTCCTGTTTCAGAAGCTCCTATTTCTCAACAGATATTCCTTCACATCTCATTGGCCAATATTGGGTCAGATGGCCACCTCAACTTAAGGAAATCTGAAAAAAAAAAATTTGTCTGATTTTCAGTTTCTAATAATGCTCACCCTTCAGAAAGAAAAAGAAAAGGAAAGGTTGTTGAGTAGGAATAATATAGGAGGAGAGAAAAATCCAAGGAGGTAGAATTCCCTGTCCAAAGTCCCACATATAATAAGACACATTCCACCATATCTTATTATTTGTGGGTTCCATGCTGCCCTCTGCTTGGATACTAACTAGTCTTTGGATCTGTTGCTTCAGTCCCTTGGGCTGATCCTGATAATTTTTATGTTTATTTACTTTTCACTGGGGTGCTTCCAACTAATGTGATAGTTTGTTTTCTAATTTAGTTTTGTAGCCTATGAAATTGAGTGAAATTAGAAGAAAATGTAGTCTCCCTAAAAATATTTACATTGGTAATTAAAATAAAATTTATAATTAAACATAGAGAAAGAATATAGTAAATATCTATGCTTATCAAAATCTTAATATCTGGTGATGTTAACTTCAGAACATTTAAAAATTAACATACAAAAATTAAGCGTAAAGTTAAAGTTTTCTTTTAAATATTTCTCAATCACATTTCCACATAGGCAAATGCTAGTTAGAATATGATCTATATCTTGCCAGTCCATTTTTAATATATATTTTAAAACATATATTCATACATAGGCAAATACATTGTTAATTTGTAAAAAATCATATCATGGCATACATATCATTTTGCAACTTGAATTTTTACCGAACAGTGTTTTTGAGATCTATTTATGTTGATGCATATAGCCTTTATCTCTCTCTCTCTCTCTCTCTCTCTCTCTCTCTCTCTCTCTCTCTCT